>NC_091984.1:172601923-172951923 GCF_044704955.1 Pristiophorus japonicus
CGCGTGCTCTCTCTCTCTCCGGCGTGCTCTCTCTCTCTCGCGCGTGCTCTCTCTCTCTCTCGCGCGTGCTTCTCTCTCTCGCGCGTGCTCTCTCTCTCTCGCGCGTGCTCTCTCTCTCTCGCGCCGTGCTCTCTCTCTCTCGCGCGTGCTCTCTCTCTCTCGCGCGTGCTCTCTCTCTCTCGCGCGTGCTCTCTCTCTCTCTCTCGCGCGTGCTCTCTCTCTCTCTCTCGCGCGTGCTCTCTCTTCTCTCTCTGCGCGTGCTCTCTCTTCTCTCGCGCGTGCTCTCTCTCTCTCTCTCGCGCGTGCTCTCTCTCGCGCGTGCTCTCTCTCTCTCTCGCGCGTGCTCTCTCTCTCTCTCGCCGCGTGCTCTCTCTCTCTCTCTCGCGCGTGCTCTCTCTCTCTCCGCGTGCTCTCTCTCTCCTCTCGCGCGTTCTCTCTTCTCTCGCGCGTGCTCTCTCTCTCGCGCGTGCTCTCTCTCTCGCGCGTGCTCTCTTCCTCGCGCGTGCTCTCTCTCTCGCGCGTGCTCTCTCTCTCGCGCGTGCTCTCTCTCTCGCGCGTGCTCTCTCTCTCGCGCGTGCTCTCTCTCTCGCGCGTGCTCTCTCTCTCGCGCGTGCTCTCTCTCTCGCGCGTGCTCTCTCTCTCTCGCGCGTGCTCTCTCTCTCGCGCGTGCTCTCTCTCGCGCGTGTCTCTCTCTCGCGCGTGCTCTCTCTCGCGCGTGCTCTCTCTCTCTCTCGCGCGTGCTCTCTCTCTCTCGCGCGTGCTCTCTCTCTCTCGCGCGTGCTCTCTCTCGCGCGTTCTCTCTCTCTCTCTCTCTCTCTCTCTCTCGCGCGTGCTCTCTCTCTCTCGCGCGTGCTCTCTCTCTCTCTCGCAGCGCGTGCTCTCTCTCTCTCTCGCGCGCGTGCTCTCTCTCTCGCGCGCATGCTCTCTCGCGCGTGCACTCTCTCTCTCTCTCTCTCGCGCGTGCTCTCTCTCTCGCGCGTGCTCTCTCTCTCTCGCGCGTGCTCTCTCTCTCTCGCGCGTGCTCTCTCTCTCTCTCGCGCGCGTGCTCTCTCTCTCTCTCGCGCGTGCTCTCTCTCTCGCGCGTGCTCTCTCTCTCTCGCGCGTGCTCTCTCTCTCGCGCGTGCTCTCTCCTCTCGCGCGTGCTCTCTCTCTCGCGCGTGCTCTCCCTCTCGCGCGTGCTCTCTCTCTCGCGCGTGCTCTCTCTCTCGCGCGTGCTCTCTCTCTCGCGCGTGCTCTCTCTCTCGCGCGTGCTCTCTCTCTCGCGCGTGCTCTCTCTCTCGCGCGTGCTCTCTCTCTCGCGCGTGCTCTCTCTCTCGCGCGTGCTCTCTCTCTCGCGCGTGCTCTCTCTCTCGCGCGTGCTCTCTCTCTCGCGCGTGCTCTCTCTCTCGCGCGTGCTCTCTCTCTCGCGCGTGCTCTCTCTCTCGCGCGTGCTCTCTCTCTCTCGCGTGCTCTCTCTCTCTCGCGTGCTCTCTCTCTCTCGCGTGCTCTCTCTCTCTCGCTCGTGCTCTCTCTCTCGCGTGCTCTCTCTCTCGCGTGGTCTCTCGCTCGCGTGCTCTCGCGTGCTCTCACTCTCGCGTGCTCTCACTCTCGCGTGCTCTCACTCTCGCGTGCTCTCACTCTCGCGTGCTCTCACTCTCGCGTGCTCTCACTCTCGCGTGCTCTCTCTCTCTCGCGTGCTCTCTCTCTCTCTCGCGCATGCTCTCTCTCGCTCTCTCTCGCGCGTGCTCTCTCTCTCGCGCGTGCTCTCTCTCTCTCTCGCGCGTGCTCTCTCTCTCTCTCGCGCGTGCTCTCTCTCTCTCGGCGTGCTCTCTCTCTCTCTCTCGCGCGTGCTCTCTCTCTCTCTCTCGCGTGCTCTCTCTCGCGTGCTCTCTCTCTCGCGTGCTCTCTCTCGCGCGTGCTCTCTCTCTCGCGCGTGCTCTCTCTCTCGCGTGCTCTCTCTCTCTCGCGCGTGCTCTCTCTCTCTCGCGCGTGCTCTCTCTCTCTCGCGCGTGCTCTCTCTCTCTCGCGCGTGCTCTCTCTCTCCTCGCGCGTGCTCTCTCTCTCTCGCGCGTGCTCTCTCTCTCTCGCGCGTGCTCTCTCTCTCTCGCGCGTGCTCTTCTCTCTCGCGCGTGCTCTCCTCTCTCCGCGGTCTCTCTCTCTCGCGCGTGCTCTCTCTCTCTCGCGCGTGCTCTCTCTCTCTCGCGCGTGCTCTCTCTCTCTCGCGCGTGCTCTCTCTCTCTCGCGTGCTCTCTCTCTCTCTCTCGCGCGTGCTCTCTCTCTCTCTCTCTCGCGCGTGCTCTCTCTCTCTCTCTCGCGCGTGCTCTCTCTCTCTCGCGCGTGCTCTCTCTCTCGCGCGTGCTCTCTCTCTCGCGCGTGCTCTCTCTCTCGCGCGTGCTCTCTCTCTCTCGCGCGTGCTCTCTCTCTCTCGCGCGTGCTCTCTCTCTCTCGCGCGTGTTCTCTCTCTCGCGCATGTTCTCTCTCTCGCGCGTGCTCTCTCTCTCTCGCGCGTGCTCTCTCTCTCGCGCGCTCTCTCTCTCGCGCATGCTCTCTCGCGCGTGCTCTCTCTCTCGCGCGTGCTCTCTCTCGCGCGTGCTCTCTCGCGCGTGCTATCTCTCTCTCGCGCGTGCTCTCTCTCTCTCTCTCGCGCGTGCTCTCTCTCTCTCGCGCGTGCTCTCTCTCTCTCGCGCGTGCTCTCTCTCTCTCGCGCGTGCTCTCTCTCTCTCGCGCGTGCTCTCTCTCTCTCGCGCGTGCTCTCTCTCTCTCGCGCGTGCTCTCTCTCTCTCGCGCGTGCTCTCTCTCTCTCTCGCGCGTGCTCTCTCTCTCTCGCGCGTGCTCTCTCTCTCTCGCGTGCTCTCTCTCTCTCGCGCGTGCTCTCTCTCTCGCGCTGTGCTCTCTCTCTCTCGCGCGTGCTCTCTCTCTCTGCGCGTGCTCTCTCTCTCGCGCGTGCTCTCTCTCGCGCGTGCTCTCTCTCGCGCGTGCTCTCTCTCGCGCGTGGCTCTCTCTCTCGCGCGTGCTCTCTCTCTCGCGCGTGCTCCTCTCTCGCGCGTGCTCTCTCTCTCGCGCGTGCTCTCTCTCTCGCGCGTGCTCTTCTCTCTCGCGCGTGCTCTCTCTCTCGCGCGTGCTCTCTCTCTCTCGCGCGTGCTCTCTCTCTCTCGCGCGTGCTCTCTCTCTCTCGCGCGTGCTCTCTCTCACTCGCGCGTGCTCTCTCTCTCTCGCGCGTGCTCTCTCTCTCGCGCGTGCTCTCTCTCTCGCGCGTGCTCTCTCTCTCGCGCGTGCTCTCTCTCTCGCGCGTGCTCTCTCTCTCGCGCGTGCTCTCTCTCTCGCGCGTGCTCTTTCTCGCGCGTGCTCTCTCTCTCTCGCGCGTGCTCTCTCTCTCTCGCGCGTGCTCTCTCTCTCTCGCGCGTGCTCTCTCTCTCTCGCGCGTGCTCTCTCTCTCTCGCGCGTGCTCTCTCTCTCTCGCGCGTGCTCTCTCTCTCTCGCGCGTGCTCTCTCTCTCTCGCGCGTGCTCTCTCTCTCTCGCGCGTGCTCTCTCTCGCGCGTGCTCTCTCTCTCTCGCGCGTGCTCTCTCCCCCTCGCGCGTGCTCTCTCTCTCGCGCGTGCTCTCTCTCTCTCGCGCGTGCTCTCTCTCTCTCGCGCGTGCTCTCTCTCTCTCTCTCGCGCGTGCTCTCTCTCTCTCGCGCGTGCTCTCTCTCTCTCGCGTGCTCTCTCTCTCTCGCGTGCTCTCTCTCTCTCTCTCGCGTGCT
Source organism: Pristiophorus japonicus (assembly GCF_044704955.1). Taxonomy (NCBI): domain Eukaryota; kingdom Metazoa; phylum Chordata; class Chondrichthyes; family Pristiophoridae; genus Pristiophorus; species Pristiophorus japonicus. The sequence continues at coordinate 172,605,646 of NC_091984.1, forward strand.
CTCTCTCTCTCTCTCTCGCGCGTGCTCTCTCTCTCTCTCGCGCGCCGTGCTCTCTCTCTCTCGCGCGTGCTCTCTCTCTCGCGCGTGCTCTCTCTCTCGCGCGTGCTCTCTCTCTCGCGCGTGCTCTCTCTCTCGCGCGTGCTCTCTCTCTCTCTCTCTCGCGCGTACTCTCGCTCTCTCTCTCTCTCTCGCGCGTGCTCTCTCTCTCTCTCGCGCGCGTGCTCTCTCTCTCTCTCTCGCGCGCGTGCTCTCTCTCTCTCGCGCGTGCTCTCTCTCTCTCGCGCGTGCTCTCTCTCTCTCGCGCGTGCTCTCTCTCTCTCGCGCGTGCTCTCCTCTCTCTCTCGCGCTCTCTCTCTCTTTCTCGCGTGCTCTCTCTCTCTCGCGCGTGCTCTCTCTCTCTCTCTCTCGCGCGTACTCTCGCTCTCTCTCTCTCTCTCGCGCGTGCTCTCTCTCTCTCTCGCGCGCGCGTGCTCTCTCTCTCTCTCTCTCGCGCGTGCTCTCTCTCTCTCGCGTGCTCTCTCTCTCGCGTGCTCTCCTCTCTCGCGTGCTCTCTCTCTCGCGTGCTCTCTCTCTCGCGTGCTCTCTCTCTCGCGTGCTCTCTCTCTCTCGCGCGTGCTCTCTCTCTCTCGCGCGTGCTCTCTCTCTCGCGCGTGCTCTCTCTCTCTCGCGCGTGCTCTCTTCTCTCTCTCGCGCGTTCTCTCTCTCTCGCGCGTGCTCTCTCTCTCTCTCGCGCGTGCTCTCTCTCTCTCTCTCTCGCGCGTGCTCGCTCTCTCTCTCGCGCGTGCTCTCTCTCTCTCTCGCGCTGCTCTCTCTCTCGCGCGTGCTCTCTCCTCTCTCGCGCGTTCTCTCTCTCTCTCGCGCGTGCTCTCTCTCTCTCTCTCTCTCTCGCGTGCTCTCTCTCTCTCTCTCGCGCGTGCTCTCTCTCTCTCTCTCTCGCGCGTGCTCTCTCTCTGTCTCGCGCGTGCTCTCTCTCTCTCGCGCGTGCTCTCTCTCTCTCTCTCTCTCTCGCGTGCTCTCTCTCTCTCTCGCGCGTGCTCTCTCTCTCTCTCGCGCGTGCACTCTCTCTCTCTCGCGCGTGCTCTCTCTCTCTCTCTCTCTCGCGCGTGCTCTCTCTCTCTCTCTCTCGCGCGTGCTCTCTCTCGCGCGTGCTCTCTCTCTGTCTCGCGCGTGCTCTCTCTCTCTCTCGCGCGTGCTCTCTCTCTCTCTCTCTCTCGCGTGCTCTCTCTCTCTCTCGCGCGTGCTCTCTCTCTCTCTCGCGCGTGCACTCTCTCTCTCTCGCGCGTGCTCTCTCTCTCTCTCGCGCGTGCTCTCTCTCTCTCGCGCGTGCTCTCTCTCTCGCGCGTGCTCTCTCTCTCTCGCGCGTGCTCTCTCTCTCTCTCTCTCTCGCGCGTGCTCTCTCTCTCTCTCTCGCGCGTGCTCTCTCTCTCGCGCGTGCTCTCTCTCTCGCGCGTGCTCTCTCTCTCGCGCGTGCTCTCCCTCTCTCTCTCGCGCGTGCTCTCCCTCTCTCTCTCGCGCGTGCTCTTTCTCTCTCTCTCTCGCGCGTGCTCTCTCTCTCTCTCTCTCTCGCGCGTGCTCTCTCTCTCTCGCGCGTGCTCTCTCTCTCTCTCGCGCGTGCTCTCTCTCTCTCGCGCGTGCTCTCTCTCTCTCTCTCTCGCGCGTGCTCTCTCTCGCGCGTGCACTCTCTCTCTCTCGCGCGTGCTCTCTCTCTCTCTCTCTCGCGCGTGCTCTCTCTCTCGCGCGTGCTCTCTCTCGCGCGCGTGCTCTCTCTCTCTCTCTCGCGCGTGCTCTCTCTCTCTCGCGCGTGCACTCTCTCTCTCTCTCTCGCGCGTGCTCTCTCTCTCTCGCGCGTGCTCTTTCTCTCTCTCGCGCGTGCTCTCTCTCTCTCTCTCGCGCGTGCTCTCTCTCTCTCTCGCGCGTGCTCTCTCTCTCTCTCGCGCGAGCTCTCTCTCGCACGCCCTCCCGCCCCCCCCCTCGCACGCCCTCCCGCCCGCCCCTCGCACGCCCTCCCTCCCCCCCCCCCTCGCACGCACACCCTTTCTTTCCCCCCCTCGCACGCCCTCGCTCTCATCAGACTCTGCGTAAATATGTTTCTCCGGCGTACTATCCTGCGTTCACCAAGTACACCCAGTGCAATCCTCTGACTGTTACCCCAGCTGTGATCGGCTAATTCGGGACAAAGCAGCCCAGCGTGTGGGGCTGTATTGTACATTGACGCCTCAGCATCAGGAAGGCCAGGATTTTGGTGTTCTGCTTGCATTTATCTTGCTCACTTATCTCCCTGTTGCAGGTTTGGTTTTGTCCAAGACAAGTACTCGGCCTCAGCTTTTAACTTCCCCGCAGAGAACAAGCCGCAGTACATTCATGTAACAGGTGAGTGGCGGTCTGGGACTCCGGGGCAGTGATGCAGTACTCTGCGTGATGGTATAATGCTGCCAGTGCCACGGGGTAAACCTGTAGTGAGTGGGGGGGGGGGAATTGCTTTCCTACTCGTCTTAAAAATAGTCTGTCCCGTTTGTTGTGTATGAAGAAAGAGTCAGACTGAGCTCAAAGTAAAGTGTGTCCTGAGTCTTTTATTGCAGGTCTCCAGAGTGCCTCTCCAACCTGTGAAGCCGCCTTAAATACCTGTGCTCCCAAGGGATTATGGAATCCCTTGGGACTCCAAGGGATGAGCCCTCTGGTGACTATACAGAGTAAATACAAGTTTACATATATAACAACACTCCCCCCCCCCCCCCCGCCCCCACCCCCAAAGTCAATAGTGTAACTATTTACAATGTGAGTCGATCTGGGGCCCTTCTTGCCCTGGTTGATCATCTCGACGTGAAAGCTGGTGTTGTTGAATCATTTGTTGGGCCCTCGCTGGGCTGCTATGCAGCTGGCCTTGCTGAGCTGCCTGGTGTGTTGGGCCCTGCTGTGGATGATGGTTTCTGCTTCATGGTCAACCGTGGTGCCGGTTGCCACTGGTGTGTATGTTGGGGGATCAAAAAAGTTAGGGTCCAAGGTGGGTTGCTCAGGATAGTCCGTGAATCTGAGTTTGATTTGGTCCAAGTGTTTCCGGTGAATGAGTCCATTTGAAAGTTTGACCCGAAACACCCTGCTCCCCTCTTTGGCCACGACAGTGCCGGGAAGCCACTTGGGACCTTGTCCATAATTTAATACAAATACAGGATCACTGATTTCAATCTCACGTGACACATTTGCGCTATCATGGTATGCATTTTGTTGAAGCCGCCTGCTCTCTACCTGTTCATGTAGATCAGGGTGAACTAACGAGAGCCTTGACTTAAGTGCCCTTTTCATGAGCAGTTCAGCAGGTGGGATCCCAGTGAGTGAGTGGGGTCTCGTACGGTAACTGAGCAGGACTCGGGATAGGCGAGTCTGCAGTGAGCCTTCAGTTACCCTCTTCAAGCCTTGCTTGATGGTTTGCACTGCTCTCTCTGCCTGACCATTGGAAGCTGGTTTAAACGGGGCAGATGTGACATGTTTGATCCCGTTGCGGGTCATGAATTCTTTGAACTCAACATTGGTAAAACATGGCCTGTTGTCGCTCACCAGGACATCGGGTAGGCTGTGTGTGGCAAACATGGCCCGCAGGCTTTCAGTAGTGGCAGCGACGTGCTCTCTGACATTATCTCACATTCAATCCACTTAGTGTACGCATCTACAACCACAAGGAACATTTTACCCAAGAACGGGCCTCCACGGTTTGGAGGGCCAAGACCATAAACTTAGCGGTGCTTCCCTGGGTACATTGCTTAACTGCGAGCATGTATTACATCTGTGAATGCAGGACTCTAAGTCCGCATCGATACCGGGCCACCACACATGGGATCTGGCTATTGCTTTCATCATTACGATGCCTGGGTGGGTACTGTGGAGGTCATTGATGAAGGTGTCTCTGTCCTTCTTGGGGACCACTACTCAATTGCCGTACAGAAGGCAGTCTGCCTGAATACACATTTCATCTTTGCGCCGCTGGAACGGCTATATCTCTTCCTGTATTTCCACTGTGACACTGGACCAGCTCCCATGAAGCACACAGCTTTTGACTAGAGATAATAAGGGGTCCTGGCTTGTCCAGGTTTTGATCTGCCGGGCAGTGACGGGTGATTGCTCACTCTCAAATGCTTCCATAACCATGGCTAGATCTGTGGACTGCGCCATTTCCACCCCCGTAGTGGCCAATGGCAGCGTACTGAGAGCATTGGCGTAGTTTTCTGTGCCTGGCTTTTGGCAGGTGGCGTAGTTGTATGCGGACCACATGAGCGCCCATCTCTGGATGCGGGCCGATGTGTTGGTATTTATCCCTTTACTCTCGGAAATCATGGATATAAGTGGCTTATGGTCAGTTTCCAATTCGAATTTTAGCATAAACAGGTATTGATGCATTTTCTTTACCCCATAGACACACGCTAACGCTTCTTTCTCAATCATGCTGTCGGCTCTTTCGGCCTTAGACCGACTCCTGGATGCTTAAGCAACCGGTTGCAGTTTCCCGAAATCATTAGCTTGTTGCAATATACACCCAACACCATATGACGACGCATCACATGCTAGTACCAAATGCTTACATGGATCATACAACACAAGCAATTTGTTTGAGCATAACAATTTTCTCGCTTTTACAAAGGCATTTTCTTGGCTTTTGCCCCAAACCCATTTGTCCCCTTTTCATTGTTAGAACCACTGCATGTGTGCTGAGACCCGGTAAGAAGTTACCAAAGTAGTTCAGGAGTCCCAGAAACGACCGCAGCTCCGTCACGTTCTGTGACCTCGGTGCGTTCTCAATTGCCTCCATCTTCGCATTGGTGGGCCTGATGCCGTCCGCCGCAATCCTCCTTCCCAGGAACTCCACTTCAGGCACCAGGAAAATGCACTTCGAGCATTTTAACCTGAGCCCCACACGGTTGAGTCGACTAAGAACCTCCTCCAGGTTCTGCAGATGCTCGACTATGTTCTGATCTGTGACCAAGATGTCGTCCTGGAAAACCATGGTGTGCGGGACCGACTTCAGTAAACTTTCCATGTTTCTCTGGACTATCGCTGCCGCCGATCAGATTCCAAACTGGCATCTGTTATAAACAAAAAGACCTTTGTGAGTGTTGATGCAGGTGATTCCTCCAGTTCCTGCATTATGTAGGCTAAAGTCAGATCCAGCTTCGTGAACGTCATTGCTCCCGCCAGCGTTGCAGAGAGGTTGTTGGCCTTTGATGGTATGTATTGGTCCTGAAGGGAGAAACGATTGATAGTTACTTTGTAATCGCCACAGATTCTGATGGTGCCGTCACCCTTGAGGATTGGGACGAAAGGACTGGCCCACTTGTTGAACTCAATCGTGGAAATGATGCCCGCTCTTTGCAGCCGGTCTAGCTCGATCTCTACCCTTTCTCTCATCATGTTCGGTACTGCTCTCGCCTTGTTATGGATGGGTCGAGCCCCTGGAATTAGGTGGATCTGCACTTTTGCTCCTTGTAATTTCCTGATGCCTGGTTCGAACAGCGAAGGAAATTTGTTTAAGACCTGGGCATACGAAGTGTCGTCAGCGAGCGTAAGCACTCGGATGTCGTCCCAGTTCCAACGTATCTTTCCCAGCCAGCTCCTGCCGAGCAGCGTGGGACCATTGCCCGGTACCACCCAGAGTGGTAGCTTGTCCATACTAGGAGACCTTTACAGTGGCACTGCCGATTACAGGAATCAGTTCTTTTGTGTAAGTTCTTAGTTTCGTGCAAACTGGAGTTGAGACTGGCCTTGAGGCCTTGTTGTACCACAACCTTTCGAAAGTCTTTTTGCCCATGATGGACTGGCTTGCGCCTGTGTCCAGCTCCATTGACACCGGGCGTCCATTTAGTTCAACATTCAACATTAACCGGGGTCAATTCGTGGTGAAGTTGTGCACCCCATGTACCTCTGCCTCCTCGATCTGAGGCTCTGGTTCATCGTGATCCTCCGTGGATCTGTCCTCCTCTGCAACTGGTGGTTTGCAGGTTTATCAGGCGTTGCAGCTTGCCTGCACACTCGTTGGAGGTGTCCCATTGTTCCACAGCCCTTGCAACCGTACTCTTTGAATCGGCATGAATGGAAACGATGATCACCCCCGCAGCGCCAACAAGGTGTAAATGGCCTTGCATTCATCACCCTTGATGGTGAACTCTTGAGTCATCTGCAGACCTGCCCTGTACATTATGACAATATCACTTTATTCACAGTACTTGTAGCAGCATTCGTGTGCTGAGATTTGCTTCATATTGTCACTGGTGGCAATGAACGCCTGGGCTATCGCTTTGGCCTTACTCAAGGTTGGGGTCTCTACAGTCAAAAGTTTGCGAAGTATGGTTTAGTGGCCAATGCCAAGTACGAAAAAGTCTCTGAGCATGTGTCCAAATATCCTTCAAATTCGCAATGTCCTGCAAGGCGTCTTAGCTCGGCGACATAACTTGCCACTTCCTGGCCTTCAGACCTTTTGTAGGTGTAGAACTGGTACCTCGTATCAGAACTCTTTCCTTCGGGTTCAAATGCTTTCGGACCAGTGTGCACAAATCGTCGTACGATTTCTCCATGGGTTTCGCTGGAGTGAGCAGGTTCTTCATGAGGCCTTACGTTGGTGAGGAGGATCGCCCTTCGTTTGGCAGCGCTTTCTTCCCCATCTAGCTCGTTGGCCACGGTTGAGTCGCTCCACAAAAGTTTCCCAATCATCTCCCTCCGAGAATTTCTCCAGGATGCCCACTGTTCTCTGCATCTTTGGGTTCGCTATCTGTATCTCGTCGCCAGTTGTTGTGTATGGAGAGTCAGACTGAGCTCAAAGTAAAGTGTGACCGTAGTCTTTTATTGCAGGTCTCCAGAGTGCCTCTCCAACCTGTGAAGCATCCTTAAATACCTGTGCCCCCAAGGGATTATGGGATCCCTTGGGACTCCAGGGGATGAGCCCTCTGGTGGCTGTACAGAGTAAATACAAGTTTATATATATAACACCGTTACTCGGGACACCCAAAGCCTCCTGCATCAGCTGGATCTGCCGAACCCAAGTTGCTGACTCTCCAACCCCCTCCCCCCTTCCCGCCTAACAGTTCCCCACCTAACAGCCCCCCGCCGCCCAAGTTCCTGACCACCTACCCCTGCCCAAGTTCCTCCCCCGTGGATTCATGACCACCTCCCCAACAGATTCCTGCCCTTCTCCCCAGCCACAGCTGGGGCAATATGTGCAGGTCACGGGTTATTCACAGGGTCTGTCGTGAATAATGACAGTGTCGTCACTTCTGGATTTCGTGCAGTCTTACCATCTGGATCACGTTCTTCCGCCATATATATCTCGCTCTCGCTCGCGCGCTCTCTCTCTCTCTCTCTCTCTCTCTGCGCGCGCGCTCTCTCTCTACGCGCTCTCTCTCTCTCACCGCGCGCTCTCTCTCTCTCACCGCGCGCTCTCTCTCTCTGCGCTCGCTCTCTCTCTCCGCGCGCTCTCTCTCTCTCCGCGCGCTCTCTCTCTCTCCGCGCGCTCTCTCTCTCTCCGCGCGCTCTCTCTCTCTCCGCGCGCTCTCTCTCTCTCCGCGCGCTCTCTCTCCGCGCGCTCGCTCTCTCTCCGCGCGCTCTCTCCCTCTCTCCGCGCGCTCTCTCCCTCTCTCCGCGCTCTCTCCCTCTCTCCGCGCGCTCTCTCTCTCTCCGCGCGCTCTCTCTCTCTCCGCGCGCTCTCTCTCTCTCTCTCCGCGCGCTCTCTCTCTCTCTCTCCGCGCGCTCTCTCTCTCTCTCCGCGCGCTCTCTCTCTCTCTCCGCGCGCTCTCTCTCTCTCTCTCCGCGCGCTCTCTCTCTCTCTCTCCGCGCGCTCTCTCTCTCTCTCTCCGCGCGCTCTCTCTCTCTCTCTCCGCGCGCTTTCTCTCTCTCTCCGCGCGCGCGCTCCCCCTCTCTCTCTACGCGCGCGCGCTCCCCCTCTCTCTCGCCGCGCGCTCTCTCCCTCTTTCTCTCTCGCCGCGCGCTCCCTCTCTCTCTCGCCGCGCGCTCTCTCTCTCGCCGCGCGCTCTCTCTCGCCGCGCGCTCTCTCTCTCTCGCCGCGCGCGCGCTCCCCCTCTCTCTCTCGCCGCGCGCGCGCTCCCCCTCTCTCTCTCGCCGCGCGCGCGCGCTCCCCCTCTCTCTCTCGCCGGGCGCGCGCTCCCCCTCTCCCTCTCGCCGCGCGCGCGCTCCCTCTCTCTCTCTCGCCGCGCGCGCGCTCCCTCTCTCTCTCTCGCCGCGCGCGCGCTCCCTCTCTCTCTCTCGCCGCGCGCGCGCTCCCTCTCTCTCTCTCGCCGCGCGCGCGCTCCCTCTCTCTCTCTCGCCGCGCGCGCGCTCCCTCTCTCTCTCTCGCCGCGCGCGCGCTCCCTCTCTCTCTCTCTCGCCGCGCGCGCGCTCCCTCTCTCTCTCTCGCCGCGCGCGCGCTCCCTCTCTCTCTCTCGCCGCGCGTGCGCTCCCTCTCTCTCTCTCGCCGCGCGCGCGCTCCCTCTCTCTCTCTCGCGCGCGCGCGCTCCCTCTCTCTCTCTCGCCGCGCGCGCGCTCCCTCTCTCTCTCTCGCCGCGCGCGCGCTCCCTCTCTCTCTCTCGCCGCGCGCGCGCTCCCTCTCTCTCTCTCGCCGCGCGCGCGCTCCCTCTCTCTCTCTCGCCGCGCGCGCGCTCCCTCTCTCTCTCTCGCCGCGCGCGCGCTCCCTCTCTCTCTCTCGCCGCGCGCGCGCTCCTCCTCTCTCTCGCCGCGCGCGCGCTCCCTTCTTCTCTCTCGCCGCGCGCGCGCTCCCTCTCTCTCTCTCGCCGCGCGCGCGCTCCCTCTCTCTCTCTCGCGCGCGCGCGCGCTCCCTCTCTCTCGCCGCGCGCGCGCTCCCTCTCTCTCTCTCCGGCGCGCGCGCGCCTCTCTCTCTCTCGCCGCGCGCGCGCTCCCTCTCTCTCTCGCCGCGCGCGCGCTCCCTCTCTCTCTTGCCGCGCGCGCGCTCCCTCTCTCTCTTGCCGCGCGCGCGCTCCCCTCTCTCGCGCCGCGCGCGCGCTCCCTCGCTCTCTCTCGCCGCGCTCCCTCTCTCTCTCTCGCCGCGCGCGCGCTCCCTCTCTCTCTCTCTCTCTCGCCGCGCGCGCGCTCCTCTCTCTCTCTCGCCGCGCGCGCGCTCCCTCTCTCTCGCCGCGCGCTCTCTCTCTCGCTCTCTCGCTCTCTCTCTCTGTCTCTCTCTCTCACCCTTCTCTCTCACCCTTCTCTCTCACCCTTCTCTCTCTCTCACCCTTCTCTCTCACCCTTCTCTCTCTCTCTCTCTCACCCTTCTCTCTCACCCTTCTCTCTCTCTCTCTCACCCTTCTCTCTCTCTCTCACCCTCTCACTCTTCTCTCTCACCCTTCTCTCTCTCTCTCTCTCTCTCTCTGTCTCTCTCTCTCACCCTTCTCTCTCACCCTTCTCTCTCACCCTTCTCTCTCTCTCTCACCCTTCTCTCTCTCTCTCTCTCTCTCACTCTTCTCTCTCACCCTTCTCTCTCTCTCTCTCACCCTTCTCTCTCTCTCTCTCTCTCATCCTTCTCTCTCACCCTTCTCTCTCACCCTTCTCTCTCTCTCTCTCTCTCACCCTTCTCTCTCTCTCTCTCTCTCTCTCTCACCCTTCTCTCTCTCTCTCTCACCCTTCTCTCTCTCTCTCTCACCCTTCTCTCTCTCTCTCTCTCTCATCCTTCTCTCTCACCCTTCTCTCTCACCCTTCTCTCTCTCTCTCTCTCTCTCTCTCACCCTTCTCTCTCTCTCTCTCTCTCTCTCTCTCTCTCTCTCTCACCCTTCTCTCTCTCTCTCTCTCTCACCCTTCTCTCTCTCTCTCTCTCTCTCTCTCTCTTGCCCTTCTCTCTCACCCTTCTCTCTCTCTCTCTCTCTCTCACCCTTCTCTCTCTCTCTCTCTCTCACCCTTCTCTCTCACCCTTCTCTCTCACCCTTCTCTCTCACCCTTCTCTCTCACCCTTCTCTCTCACCCTTCTCTCTCACCCTTCTCTCTCACCCTTCTCTCTCACCCTTCTCTCTCTCTCTCTCTCTCTCACCCTTCTCTCTCACCCTTCTCTCTCTCTCTCTCTCACCCTTCTCTCTCACCCTTCTCTCTCACCCTTCTCTCTCTCTCTCTCTCTCTCTCTCTCTCTCTCTCTCTCTCTCTCTCTCTCTCATGTGCAGAAGGTGATCAGGTGCCTGTTCACAAAAATGTGGCGAGGCCGAGCACACGCGCTGACATACACGCGTTGTTGCAGATAATCACTCCGGATGTTTGAGAAGCTGGTTTTAATCCAGCGCAGAGCCTGGGGCAAAGGGTTGGGGGGGTGGTGAGGAAAGAACAAAGGGAAAAGTCTGTGAGAGGGTGAAGGGCAGGAGTTCTTCAAAGACAAAAGGGTGATAATGAGAAGTACAAAAACAAAAGATGGGTCCAAAGGAACTAAATGGTTACAGAACAATAGCAGGGACACATGGGAAATGTGGCAAAGCTGAGAGGGTTGCTGTGGCCCTGCAATGTGGTGGAACAAAGGTGCGGACCACCCATCGACTGTGGACCGATGGGGGATCCCCAGCCCACAGCTCCACTCCTAGTGGCTCTTGTGCGACCGTCCTCCGTTCCCAGCGCCTGTTGTCTGACAGTAAATGGGGAGGAGGGTAGGTAACGGTCTAATGCTGTTACAAATTACAAAGTAATGTGCTAGGCTTTTGTTCACTGGTTCATACAACATAATGTCAAGACCTTGGGGAGAGAGAAAGATGCAGCCTTCGATTTGTTCCTGAAGTGGAAGATGTTCCATCTGCTCATTCCAAATTGCCCTTCTTTCTTTGTTCACCCCAGGTACAGTATTTCTTCAGTTGCCATATTCCAAACGCAAGTTCGCCAGTGGCCAGCAGAGACGGCGGAGGAACTCCACCAGCTCCTGCACCCAGAGTCTCTTCGGTGAGGAGAGAATCGGCTACAACTGGGCCTACAACACCATGCTGACCAAAACCTGGCGATCCAGCGCCACCGGCGACGAGAAATTTGCCGATCGTCTGCTCAAGGACTTTAACGACTTCTGCTCCAACAGGGACAACCGTCTGGTCAACTTTTGGGAGAGCTGTCTGGAAAAAATGCATTCCAGTGCCCCCTGAGACAGAGCCGGAGCAGAGTGGTTGGGAACAACGGGGGAAACACGGTCACTGTCCTCGTCAGTGTAAAGGTAGTCATCCAACTGGTGGCACATGCATCCAGTCTTTGTCCATTGGAAACGTATTCAATGCCCATTGCCACATGATTCTCGCCTTTGCCCATTGATAGCTCATTCAATGCCCATTGAATGCTTGGATCAAGTTGTAATGACACGCGATACGAGTCCACAGTGCCTCCTGCACTCCGTGACTTGTTGCCCCAGTACCTCATCCGAGTTTTACCAAATGGTGATTCCTTTACTCAACTGCTTCCGCGATGACCTAGTCAGCCTTAGCCATACATTTGGTCACATTGACTACGAATACAGATATTATTTCAACTTCAGCTACACTGGCCTGGAACTAGTTAGTGAATCTGGTTGGGCAGAGTGGGCCGTGTGTTCCTGGGACTCTCGGCAATGAACGTTTCGGAAGGGAGTGCAGAGATGTCCGAGGAGAGCAAGGGGCATCCTATGCTGTTCCTCCGTTCACTTGAATTATGCAGGTAAATCTCTTCATCAACAAACTCCTCTCCCAAACCACCAGTTCTCGTCACTCTCTGTGGCTCTTGCTCATTTCAAGCCTTCGTTAGATGGGCACATTAGAATGATTGACTCTGTCCCCACAGATTATAACTATGTGTCTTTGCCTGTGCTGAGTGTTGAGTCCAGATAATGAATACGGTGGCTCTCCTGTTTGAGTATTTATTTGAGGCTTTCTGTATTGAGCGATTCTCTTCAGTTTTGTTGAGAAGGGAATGGAATGACACAAGGCTGCATGTAGAGCAGAACGTTCCAATGGAATTTAGAAATATTCACCTGGTCCCAAGTGGTCCTGAGCAACCCTGGCTCGGGGCGTTGCTCCCGGCGCGGTCCTGAGCACGAGGAGCAGAGGTGTGAGCACCTTCCGAGTTGTAACTCATCCCTAGTGTGTGACACACGCAAGGACCAAGCACACTGGCCCACCCGTTCATTATGTCTTTCCGTTCATTATTTTTTTTCTTGGGGGTTTTACTTGCATTTCCATCGTTTTCTTCTGCCCTCCTTCCGCTCGCCAAAATGCTCACGCTGCCCCAGGGTCTGTATTCTCCGCGAGCCTGGGGAGGATGGGGTGCTGGGTATACCCTGCCCGGGGTCTGTATTCTCCGCGAGCCTGGGGAGGAGGGGGTTCTGGGTATACCCTGCCCCAGGGTCAGTATTCTCCGCGAGCCTGGGGAGGATGGGGTGCTGGGTATACCCTGCCCGGGGTCTGTATTCTCCGCGAGCCTGGGGAGGAGGGGGTTCTGGGTATACCCTGCCCTGGGATCTGTATTCTCCGCGAGCCTGGGGAGGAGGGGGTGCTGGCTATACCCTGCCCCGGGGTCTGTATTCTCCGCGAGCCTGGGGAGGAGAGGGTGCTGGGTATACCCTGCCCCGGGGTCAGTATTCTCCGCGAGCCTGGGGAGGAGGGGGTTCTGGGTATACGTGACATATTAGAACCAGGACACTGAGAAATTGTTTAAGCCTTTAATGTTGTGCAATTCATTTCTTGTGCGATGCTCTCAATTGCTCTCCTGAAATGATTTCCACTGCCTGTGACTGACTAACCCTGGTGTTTCTGCGTGGTCTTTGACTGTACCTGTGGAGTGGTTGGGTTGGTCAGTGATATGGCCATGAGTTGGGCCTTCGTCTCCCATTACCCTGGAGCCTGTGTCCAGGGCACGGCTGGGTGATAACTCTAAAGAGAAGCAAGCACCACTAACACTTCCTCATACCTTCATAATTTATATTCACAAATAAAATGAAAAAAACCTTTCAGTTGTATTTTTTACAATTTTTGTAATTCTGTGAAGAATATTGTTGGGCTGTGCAATGCTAAATCGCAAGATTAAAATATCTCACTTCTAGTTTCCAGTCTCACGAGATGGTTTATTTTTCTTCTCTGCGTTGAGATTTTAATCCCAAAACTCAAGCTTGGCATGAGGCAACGTAGGTGGACTTCCTCCCTCCTTTAAGATGCTCCTTAAAACCAACCTCTTTGACCAAGCTTTTGGGCCCCGGAGCTAATATCTCCTCACGTGGATCAGTGTGGGTGTTTGTTTGATAATGCTCCTGTGAAGTGCCCTGGGAGGTTTTACTACGATAAAGATGCTATATAAATGCAAGTTGTTAAGATGGATTATGGTTATATCTCGAAAAATACACGCACAATGCAGCCTGTCACCATCCGAGAGGAAAAGCAGCTGATGTTTCAGGAGACCTTTCCTCCAAACTTGCAGAGTCAGCAAGAGAGCAACCAAAACAAAGGAAGGGGGAAAACTAGTTCAAAGGGCAGATATGCCACCAACTTTCCCAGAGAGGCTGCTAATGGGTTTAATACCCTGTAACTGTATTTTAAAATGTAGCAAAGGTAAAACTGCTTCCTGTACAAAGGCCATCTCGGGCTCTTCCTGCCAGTCAGTAGCACTCTTCACCTCTGAGTCAGGAGGTTGTAGGTTCAAATCCCACTCCAGGGACCCGAGCACAAAATTCAGGCTGACACTGCAGTGCAGTGCTGAGGGAGTGCTGCACTGTCAGAGCTGCCGTTTTTCGGATGAGACGTTAAACCAGGTGCGCTCTCGGGTGGACATAAACGATCCCATGGCACTATCTCGAAGAAGAGCAAGGGAAGTTATCCCCAGTGTCCTGGCCAATATTTATCCCTCAACTATCATATATAAAACACATTATCTGGTCATTATCACATTGCTGTGTGTGGGAGCTTGCTGTATCTAAATTGGCTGCCGCCTTTCCTACATTGCAACAGTGACTACACTCCAAAAAGTGCTGCTTTGGCTGTAAAGCGCTTTGGGATGTCCTTCTATCGAGAAAGGCGCTATATAAGCGCAAGTCCTTTTCTTTATTCTCAGATCTCCTGCTATGCTGACTGTTCCACTTATGGAACTTTTATATTGCACCTCCGTTTCTACTTTATCAATTCCCAGTGGTCCAAGCTCAATTGTGGTGGTTTTGGAGCCTGTGTTGCAAATCCCAATAGGGAAGGTACAGCAGGTCCATATGTTTCCTGAGCCAAGGGAGCCTGCTCCACTCCAGATTTCCCATGCTCCCCACCACCTCTGCTATTCTGTTGGTGTGCATACCTCCTCTGGACCCATTCTTTTGTTTCTTGTCCCATTGTCACTGATGTCGTGTTTAATTCCTCCTGCCCTCCCTCCTTTACACTGATTCTGTATTTGCTTAAAACCTGGTACATCTCTAACATCTTCCAGTTCTGCTAGTAGTTCACCGACCTGAAACACTAAGTCTGTTTCTCTCTCCACAGCTGCTCTCAGCTGAGTATTTCCAGCATTTTCTGCTTTTATTTATCTTTTTTTTTAAAAAGTTAATTATCACGTGAATAGATTCTAGTCAGGCTGGAGAAGCCCCTTTTGATGGGGCTAAATAAAACCGAAGGGAACAAGAGGTAAAGGGTGTACTAACTACTTTCATAGAAAGACAACAGAATAAACCAGAGCGAATCTGAATGAAAATGGCAAATGCCGCCAGACATGCGCAGTGGTTCAGTCAGGATGGGCAAGGGTCCTGAACGTACAGGAGATGGAGGCTTCGGCTAACTGGGAAGCTTTGGTCTTCATGGTCCTCATGGTCAACAGGGCTGTAGTGATATCTGTTGTGTATCTGTTAAGCATGCACTCCCATGTTCTGCCACCAGGGAGCGCATCCCCTGAAATCTTAAGGGACCCCAGCATCCCCTAAGGCCTGTTACTCACTTTGGAGTGTCTTAATAAAGACTGAGGTCACTGTTACTTTAACCTCCGTGTGTGTGCAGTCTCATCTGTGTTAGGAACACAACAACTGGCGACGAGTACACGAATTCAATGCAAAGTTGCAGCAAATTGTGGGCATCCTGGAGAAGTTCTCGGAGGGTGAGGACTGGGAAGCCTATGTCGAACGATTAGACCAGTACTTCGTAGCCAACGAGCTGGACGGAGGAGGAAGCGCTGCAAAAAGGGAGAGCGGTCCTCCTCACGGTCTGCGGGGCACTGACCTACAGCCTCATGAAGAATCTTCTGGCTCCGGTGAAACCCACAGATAGGTCGTATGAGGAGCTGTGTACACTGGTTTGGGAGCATCTTAACCCGAGGGAGAGTGTGCTGATGGCGAGGTATTGGTTCTATAAATACCAACGATCTGAAGGTCAGGAAGTGGCGAGCTACGTCGCCGAGCTATGGTGACTTGCAGGACAATGTGAGTTTGATGGCTACCTGGAGCAAATGTTCAGACACTTTTTCTTGTACTGGGCATTGGCCACGAGACCACCCTACGAAAACTTTTAACTGTAGAGACACCGACCCTTAGTAAGGCCATTGCGAAAGCACAGGCGTTATGTCTACCAGTGATAACATCAAAACAAATCCCTCAGCACACAAGTGCTAGCAATGTTCATAAATTAACTGGAACTGTGTTTGCGAGCAGAAATGTACAGGGCAGAAACCACGAGTCTGCAATTGCCAGCAGGCCTCAGGTGACCCAGATGACTGAGTCTGCAACAAAGGATGAATGCAAGGCAATTCACAACTTGTTGGCGTTGTGGAGGCTTCCATTCAGTCTATTCATGCCGCTTCAAAGGGTATGTTTACAAGAGCTGTAGAACAATGAGGCACTTCTAACAAGCTTGCAGATGAGCTGCAAGCTCTGCAAAACCTGCTAACCACCACGTGGCAGAGGAAGATCGGTCCATGGTGGACCAAAGCAATTTCGAACCTGAGAGAGAGGAGGCAGATGCTGAAGTACACTGGGTGCATACATTTTCAACGAAATGTCCACCTATAATGCTAAACATAAAATTGAATGGCTTACCCGTAGCCATGGAACTGGACACTGGCGCTAGCCAATCCATCATGAGTAAAAAGATGTTTGAGAGACTGTGGTGCAACAAGGCACTCAGACCAGCCCTGAGCCCCATCCACACGAAACTGAGAACGTACACCAAAGAGCTTATCACTGTCCTGGGCAGTGCCATGGTCAAGGGCACGGTGCACGAACTGCCATTCTGGATTGTCCCAGGCGATGGCCCCACACTGCTTGGAAGGAGCTGGCTGGGTAAAAACCGCTGGAACTGGGATGACAGCCGAGCGCTATCACATGTGAAGGAGGCCTCATGTACCCATGTTCTTAACAAATTTCCTTCCCTTTTTGAGCCAGGCATTGGAAACTTTACCAGGGCGAAGGTGCGGATCCACTTGGTCCCAGAGGCACAACCCATTCACCACAAGGCGCGAGCAGTACCTCTCATGATCAGGGAGAGAGTGGAAATCAAGCTGGACAAGCTGCAACGCGAGGGCATCATCTCCCCAGTGGAATTCAGCGAGTGGGCCAGCCCGATTGTTCCAGTACTCAAAAGTGATGGCACGGTCAGGATTTGCGGCGATTATAAAGTAACTATTAATCGTTTCTCGCTACAGGACCAATACCCGCTACCTAAGGCAGACGACCTATTTGTGACGCTGGCAGGAGGCAAGACGTTCACCAAGCTCGACCTGACTTCGGCCTACATGACACACGAGCTGGAGGAGTCTTCGAAGGGCCTCACCTGCATCAACACGCACAAGGGACTGTTCATCTACAACAGATGCCCGTTTGGAATTCGGTCAGCTGCAGCGATCTTCTAGAGAAACATGGAGAGCCTACTCAAGTCGGTACCACGCACGGTGGTTTTTCAGGACGATATATTGGTCACAGGTCGGGACACCGTCAAGCACCTACAAAACCTGGAGGAGGTCCTCCAGTGACTGGATCATGTAGGGCTGTGGCTGAAGAGGTCAAAATGCGTCGTCATGGCAACAGAAGTGGAGTTTTTGGGGAGAAAGATCGCGGCGGACGGCATTCGGCCCACAGACACCAAGACAGAGGCTATCAGGAACACGCCCAGGCCACAGAATGTCACGGAGCTGCGGTCGTTCCTGGGACTCCCCAACTATTTTGGTAACTTCCTACCGGGGTAAGTACCCTCTTAGAGCCCCTTCATGTGTTATTGCGTAAAGGTGAGAACTGGGTATGGGGAAAAAAAACAAGTAATTGCTTTTGAGAAAGCCAGAAACATTTTATGCTCCAGAAAGCTGCTTGTATTGTACAACCCGTGTAAAAGACTTGTGCTAGCATGTGATGAGTCGTTGGGTGTGTATTACAACAAGCTAACGTTGCTGGGAAGTTGCAACCTGTCGCCTATGCTTCCAGGAGCTTGTCTAAGGCCGAGAGGGCCTACACATGATTGAGAAAGAGGCATTAGCGTGTGTGTTTGGGGTAAAGAAAATGCATCAGTACCTGTTTGGCCTCAAATTTGAGCTGGAAACCGATCACAAGCCCCTCATATCCCTGTTCGCTGAAAACAAGGGGATAAATACTGATGCCTCAGCCCGCATACAAAGGTGGGCACTCGCGCTATCAACGTATAACTATACCATCCGCCACAGGCCAGGCACCGAGAACTGTGCGGATGCTCTCAATCGGCTACCATTGCCCACCACGGGGGTGGAAATGACGCAGCCTGCAAATTTGTTGATAGTGGCGCAGCCCACAGACTTGTTGCTGGTCATGGAAGCGTTTGAAAATTATAAATCACCTGTCACTGCCCGGCAGATTAGGACTTGGACCATCCAAGATCCTCTGCTGTCCCTAGTAAAAAAAACTGTGTACTGCATGGGAGCTGGGCCAGCATCCCTGTTGAAATGCAAGAGCTAATCAAGCCGTTCCAGCGGCGAAAGGACGAGCTTGTCCGTTCAGGCAGACTGCCTATTGTGGGGTAACCGCGTAATGCTACCCAAAAAGGGCAGGGAGACGTCCATCTCGGATCTCCACAGCACACACCCGGGTATAGTAATGATGAAAGCGATAGCCAGATCCTACGTGTGGTGGCCCGGTTACTTTAACCTCCCTGTGTGCAGTCTCATCTGTGTTAGGAACACAACAATACCCACCCTCCTGTATGGGTCAGAGACATGGACCATGTACAGTAGACACCAAGTCACTGGAGAAATACCACCAACGATGTCTTCGCAAGATCCTACAAATCCCCTGGGAGGACAGATGCACCAACGTTAGCATCCTCGACCAGGCCAACATCCCCAGCATTGAAGCACTGACCACACTTGATCAGCTCCGCTGGGTGGGCTACATTGTCCGCAAGCCAGACACGAGACTCCCAAGGCAAGCGCTCTACTCAGAACTCTTTCACAGCAAACGAGACAAAGGTGGGCAGAGGAAATGTGACAAGGACACCCTCAAAGCCTCCCTGATAAAGTGCAACATCCCCACTGACACCTGGGAGTCCCTGGCCAAAGACCGCCCTAAGTGGAGGAAGTGCATCCGGGAGGGCGCTGAGCACCTAGAGTCTCGTCGCCGAGATCATGCAGAAATCAAGCACAGGCAGCGGAAAGTGTGTGCGGCAAACCAGTCCCACCCACCCCTTCCCTCAACGACTATCTGTCCCACCTGTGACGGAGACTGTGGTTCTCCTATTAGACTGTACAGCCACCTAAGAACTCCTGCTTAAGAGTGGAAGCAAGTCTTCCTCGATTCCGAGGGACTGCCTGTGACGATGATGATGGAAGCCTTGACTCCAGGAGAAGGAGTGACAAAAGCAGCGACAAGCAAGTCAGGATTTAAATCCTGCACCTGCTGGCTGAAGTTTGACTTTGCTGTTGCTCTAACACTGACTGTAACTCGGGCAGAAAATGCACACATGCACTCTTCAGTCCAGCTCCATTGTGCAGCACGATTGCAGGCTTGGTGTCTGCCACAAGGCAAAGGCCTCGTGTCTGGCCTTCCCAACATTTGCCGGGCAGCATAACCCTTGGTCTGTTGCTGATCAGCTTCTGGGGTGGAAGTACGGTTTTCGGTGGATCCAAGAGACCGGCTGAGATTATGGGATGGAGATTCTTGTTGCTGCATGTCATGCTATCTTGTGTCCAGATTCAATGGGATAGCAGCGAGTTGTACTAGAGAGTGCACAGAGATCGATAGAGAATTCTGAAAATTCATGTTTTCAGTTTTATAGTAAGCAATAAATGTGACTTTAACAACTATTATATTTGCATAACCAGCTGTTCCAACTGCTTGCTGCTTGTGATGGAATCAATTTAACAGCTTAAGTTTGCATACAAATATATAAAAATTACACATTGTCAAATGGATAAGTGAGAATGAAATCAAAGATCTAATTGCACACTTATGCATTCGATGCACAGAATCATCCCTTCCTTGTACATTCCCTGTCCCCTCCACGGTTTCACATCCTAAGGGATTACTAGCTGTACCTCGCTCGATTCCCAATCGTTGTAGGCAAAAGGCTCCACACATCACGTAGCACAAGCAAGCTTTGTTTTTGGTGCTGGGAGTGGAGCAGAGGAGACTATCTCTAACTCTCTTCCTTTGGTTGTGTCTCTAGTCACCGTATTTTCTAATGTGGAGCTGGTGGCTGCATCATCTGCCCTGCACGGATTGGGTTGAGCGCTGTCTACTGTCTTCAAGGGAGGTCTGTTGGGCCAGCATTGAGGTGTTAGTTCTTATGTTGCATCAGGATAGTGGGTCGATACCAGCTGCATGAATATTGGCTGCTGTTTCCCAACATGGCCGACGCAATTTTAAGCACTTTTGTGGCGAGTTTTTCAAGTCTTTGTAAATGGGAATGTTGATGTTGCTCATGACTTTTTCCATCTCGCAGAGCACGGTGGCATCGCAGTGAATGGCAGGCGGGACCATGTGGGACAGCGCTGGGAGGCACTCAGTTGGAGTGGACTTAAGCGCCCCGACGACATTCTCATGGCAATGTTTAGCTCCACTTCCACGATCTTGGCCTTTATTGCAAAGCGGATGGAGTATAAAAGCAGGGAAGTCTTGCTACAGTTATACAGGGTATTGGTGAGGCCACACCTGGAATACTGCGTGCAGTTTTGGTTTCCATATTTACGAAAGGATATACTTGCTTTGGAGGCAGTTCAGAGAAGGTTCACTAGGTTGATTCCGGAGATGAGGGGGTTGACTTATGAGGAAAGGTTGAGTAGGTTGGGCCTCTTCTCATTGGAATTCAGACGAATGAGAGGTGATCTTATCGAAACATATAAGATTATGAGGGGGCTTGACAAGGTGGATACAGAGAGGATGTTTCCACTGATGGGGCAGACTAGAACTAGAGGGCATAATCTTAGAATAAAGGGCTGCCCATTTAAAACAGCGATGAGGAGACATTTCTTCTCCCAGAGGGTTGTAAATCTGTGGAATTTGCTGCCTCAGAGAGCTGTGGAAGCTGGGACATTAAGAGATTATTTCTGTCTTAAATAAGAGAATAAGGGGCTATGGGGAGCAGGCAGGGAAGTGGAGCTGAGTCCATGACCAGATCAGCCATGATCGTATTAAATGGTGGAGCAGGCTCGAGGCCTACTCCTGTTCCCATTTCTTATGATCTTTGTGTGACAGCTGCAGGACCCTGAGGCAGAGCAGTATCCTGGAGCAGAGTCACTGTGCAGTGACATTTTCGCAGAGGTAACAGAGAGAATAGACAAGGGTAATGCAGTAGATGTAATTTATCTAGATTTTCAAAAAGGCCTTCGATAAGGTACCCCATAATGGACTGATGAACAAGGTTAGAGAATGCAGAGTCGGGGACAAGTAGAATGGATTGCTAGCTGGCTTCAAGACAGAAAGCAGAGAGGAGGGGTAAAGCGTAGCTATTCACGGTGGCAGAAGGTGGGTAATGGTGTTCCACAAGGATCAGTGCTGGGACCACTGTTGTGCACAATTTACGTTAACGATTTAGACTTTGGAATGAAAAACACAATTTCTAAATTTGCTGATGACACCAAATTGGGAGCGATAGTTAATACTGAGGAGGACTGCAACAAATTACAGAAGGACATTAATAAACTTGCAAAATGGGCATATATTGGTAAATGAAGTTCAACACCGATAAATGTGAGGTAATTCATTTTGGTGGGAAAAATAGGGAGGTCACTTATTACTTGGAGTCTGGTTGGGGTAGAGGAACAAAGTGACCTTGGAACACACAAACACAAATTGCTAAAATTAGCAACACAGATTAACAAGACCATAATAAAAGCAAACCAAGCACTAGGGTTTATTTCTAGAGGGATAGAATTGAAAAGTAGTGAAGTATCGAACCTTAGTTAGACCACACTTGGAGCACTTCATACAATTCTGGTCGCCATATTATAGAAAGGATTTCGAGGCACTGGAGCGGGTGCAGAGAAGATTTACAAGGATGATACCAGAAATGCAAGGGTATACCCATCAGGAAAGGATGAACTGGCTGAGAGGTGAGCTAATATAATAAAATTATGAAAAGTTTTGATAGAGTAGCTACAGAGAGTGTTTCCACTTGTAGGGAAGAGCATAACTAGAGGCCATCAATATGATAGTCACCAAGGGAATTCAGAAGGAACTTCTTTACCCAGAGAGTGGTGAGAATGTGGAATCCGGGACCACAGGGAGTGGTTGAGGCAAATAGTACAGATGCATTTAAGGGGAGGCTAGACAAGCATAGGAGGGAGAAGGGAATAGAAGGTTATGCTGATAGTCATCATAGGCAGTCCCTCGAAATCGAGGAAGACTTGTTTCCACTCTAAAAGTGAGTTCTTAGGTGACTGAACAGTCCAAATCAGTCTCTGTCACAGGTGGGACAGACAGTCGTTGAAGGAAAGGGTGGGTGGGACAGGTTTGCCGCATGTTCCTTCCGTTGCCTGCGCTTGGTTTCTGCATGCTCTCGGTGATGAGACTTGGTGTTCAGCGCCCTCCCAGATGCTCTTCCTTCACTTAGGGCAGTCTTTGACCAGGGACTCCTAGGTGTCGGTGGGGATGTTGCATTTTATCAAGGAGGCTTTGAGGGTGTCCTTGAAAAGTTTCCTCTGCCCACCTTTGGCTCACTTGCCGTGTAGGAGTTCAGAGACTGAACTCCAAGTCATAGTCAACATCTTCACTGAGGTGTACGAAAGCATAGGCCTTACACTAAACATCCGTAAGACAAAGGTCCTCCATCAATCTGACCCTGCTACACAGCACTACCCCCAGTCATCAAGATCCACGGCGCGGCCCTAGACAACGTGGACAACTTTCCATACCTCGGGAGCCTATTATCAGCAAGGGCAGACATCGACGATGAGATATGCTGATAGATTTAGATGAGGAAAGACGGAATGAGGCTCAAGTGGAGCATTACCGCCGGCATAGACTAGTTGGGCCGAATGACCTGTTTGTGCCGGTATATCCTATAAAATCCTGTGTAATTGCAGAAAGTTTCCAGACCAGGTTCACCCTGGGTTTTACTTTTTGGCCGGTGTTGATGAGATGAGGCCCACAGCTGAGAGTCCTGTCCGAAGTGCGACTGTGACCACGAGTCCCAGACCATAGAACACCTCACATCAACCTGCCCACTGAGAGCTGTGGAGGGAGGCACCTTATTTCGCCACTCGGCAACTCAGGAAGCCATCGAATAGAGAGCCAAACTAGATATCCCATTATAAGTTTTCATCGTCATAGGCAGTCCTCGGAATCGAGGAAGACTTGCTTCCACTCTTAACATGAGTCCTTAGGTGGCTGAACAGTCCAATACGAGAACCACAGTCTCTGTCACAGGTGAGACAGATAGTCGTTGAGGGAAGGGGTGTGTGGGACAGGTTTGCCGCATGCTCTTTCCGCTGCCTGCGCTTGCTTTCTGCATGCTCTCGGCGATGAGATTCGAGGTGCTCAGTGCCCTCGCGGATGCACTTCCTTCACTTAGGGCGGTCTTTGGCCAGGGACTCCCAGGTGTCAGTGGGGATGTTGCACTTTACCAGGGAGGCTTTGAGGGTGTCCTTGTAACGTTTGCGCTGCCACCTTTGGCTCATTTGCTGTGAAGTAGTTCCGAGTAGAGCGCTTCCTTTGGGAGTTTGGTGTCTGGCATGCAAACGATGTGGCCCGCCCAGCGGAGCTGATCAAGTGTGGTCAGTGCTTCGATGCTGGGGATGTTTGCCTGGTCGAGGACGCTAACATTGGTGCGTCTGCCCTCCCAGGGGATTTGTAGGATCTTGCAGAGACATCATTGGTGGTATTTCTCTAGTGACTTGAGGTGTCTACTGTACATGGTCCATGTCTCTGAGCCATACAGGAGGGCGGGTATTACTACAGCCCTGTAAACCATGAGCTCGGTGGCGGATTTGAGGGCCTGGTCTTCAAATACTCTTTGCCTCAGATGGCCGAAAGCTGCACTGGCGCACTGGAGGCGGTGTTGGATCTCATCGTCGATGCCTGCTCTTGTTGATAGGAGGCTCCCGAGATATGGGAAGTAGTCCACATTGTCCAGGGCCATGCCATGGATCTTGATGACTGGGGGGCAGTGCTGTGTGGTGAGGACAGTTTTACCCGTCATACGAAAGCAGTAGCATTTTCTAATGTATAATGGGAACAAGCACTTTAGAATTGGAGATAAGTAGAAGTTACTTGGAAACAGGGCTGTTTGTATTGGTGTTTAATGGAAAGGAAGCTGCCACTCTTACCCCCTCTGGGCCCACGTCTGACTCCAGTCCCATGCTACATGGTTGGCTCTAATGCCCCCAGAACAACTAGGGATGGGCACTAAATGTGGATATGCCAGCGTCGCCCCCATCCTGAGAAATCTTTTTTGAATCCTCTGGATGAACACTAGTCCTTATCCCATGTGCCTGCTCCTCTTTCCCTCAACCACATTGGAACTGGAAACATCCATTATCCTCAACAAGACCAATCAAACCCACCTTCACACCACATCCTTCAACCCTTCTCTCTCCAGAAACACGTCCTATTGTTTCTTGAACCCAGTCACACTGTCTGCTTCAATCATCTTAACTTGGTAACTTATTTCATAGCCCTATTATGCTTTAGATGAAAATGATGAATACAGTCAGGCCCAACTAATCCATATATATTTGGAAAATCAGACACTGTTATTGAACAAATGTAAATCAACGTGTTAATGAGCCATTAAATTCACTGCCACAATATTTTGATTGAACTCAGCTGGTATATGTCAGAAAACATCTAGAAATATAATTTATTGGTGAAAGATTAATGTATGTTGCTGTGTTTTGATTCTCCATGTTAGTGTCAACAAAATGACTCATCGAGGCACAGCTGCTCCTCAGAAATAGCGGTCAGAAGACCATTGGAGGTCACACTGGATTAACGGGGGCGATTGTTCCACAGTGTAATGTAGCCAAGTTTGCTGATGATACAAGGATGGGTGGGAAAGCAAATTGTGAGGAGGACACAAAATATCTGCAGAGATATATAGACAGGCTAAGTGAGTGGGCAAAAACTTGGCAGATGGAATATAATGTGGGAAAATGTGAGATTGTCCACTTTGGCAGAAATAATAGAAAAGCAAATTAAAATTGCAGACTGCTGCAGTATAGAGCGACCTGGGGTCCTTGTGCATGAAACATACATAGTGAGTATGTAGGTACAGCTAGTGATCAGGAAGGCAAATGGAATGTTGGCCTTTATTGCAAGGGGGATACAGTATAAAAGCAGAGAAGTCCTGCTACAACTGTACAGGGTATTGGCGAGGCCACACCTGGAGTACTGCGTGCAGTTTTGGTCTCTGTATTTAAGGAAGGATATACTTGCATTGGAGGCTGTTCAGAGAAGGTTCACTAGGTTGATCCCGGAGATGAGGGGGTTGACTTATGAAGATAGGTTGAATAGGTTGCGCCTCGACACATTGAAGTTCAGAAGAATGAGAGGTGATCTTATCGAAACGTAGAGGGGTAGAAATTTATCTCCGCCCGCATGGGGCGCACCTACCGTTTGTTGCCAGTCATTACCCCGCAATAGATGCGACAGCCATTGGAGCGAAATTCAGCATTTTTGCTGAGAAAAAGGAGTGGAGCGGTATGGTGGCTGTGGGCACGGTGTGGGGGGGGGGGGGTGGTGGGCTGTGGGCATAGTGTGTGAGGGGGGGGATGGGCTGTGGACACAGTGTGAGGGGGGGGTGGGCTGTGGGCACAGTGTGAGGGGGGGGTGGGCTGTGGACACGGTGTGAGGGGGGGATGGGCTGTGGGCACAGTGTGAGGGGGGGGTGGGCTGTGGGCACAGTGTGAGGGGGGGGTGGACTGTGGGCACAGTGTGTGGGGGGGATGGGCTGTGGACACAGTGTGAGGGGGGGATGGGCTGTGGGCACAGTGTGAGGGGGGGGTGGACTGTGGGCACAGTGTGTGGGGGGGATGGGCTGTGGACACAGTGTGAGGGGGGGATGGGCTGTGGACACAGTGTGAGGGGGGATGGGCTGTGGACACAGTGTGGGGGGGGTGGGCTGTGGGCACAGTGTGAGAGGGGGGATGGGCTGTGGACACGGTGTGAGGGGGGATGGGCTGTGGACACAGTGTGAGGGGGGATGGGCTGTGGGCACAGTGTGTGGGGGGATGGGCTGTGGGCACGGTGTGTGGGGGGGATGGGCTGTGGGCACAGTGTGTGGGGGGGGATGGGCTGTGGGCACAGTGTGTGGGGGGGATGGGCTGTGGACACAGTGTGAGGGGGGGGATGGGCTGTGGGCACAGTGTGAGGGGGGATGGGCTGTGGGCACAGTGTGTGGGGGGGATGGGCTGTGGGCACAGTGTGATGGGGGGATGGGCTGTGGGCACAGTGTGTGGGGGGGATGGGCTGTGGGCACAGTGTGAGGGGGGATGGGCTGTGAACCACAGTGTGTGGGGGGATGGGCTGTGGGCACGGTGTGTGGGGGGGATGGGCTGTGGGCACAGTGTGTGGGGGGGATGGGCTGTGGGCACAGTGTGAGGGGGGGATGGGCTGTGGGCACGGTGTGTGGGGGGGGATGGGCTGTGGGCACGGTGTGTGGGGGGGATGGGCTGTGGACACGGTGTGTGGGGGGGATGGGCTGTGGGCATAGTGTGTGGGGGGGGATGGGCTGTGGGCACGGTGTGAGGGGGGATGGGCTGTGGGCACGGTGTGAGAGGGGGATGGGCTGTGGGCACGGTGTGAGGGGGGGGATGGGCTGTGGGCAAAGTGTGAGGGGGGGGGATGGGCTGTGGACACAGTGTGAGGGGGGGATGGGCTGTGGACACAGTGTGAGGGGGGGCTGGGCTGTGGGCACAGTGTGAGGGGGGGGTGGGCTGTGGACACATTGTGAGGGGGGATGGGCTGTGGACACGGTGTGGGGTGGGTGGGCACGGTGTGTGGGGGGATGGGCTGTGGGCATGGTGTGTGGGGGGGGATGGGCTGTGGACACTGTGTGTGGGGGGGATGGGCTGTGGGCACGGTGTGTGGGGGGGGATGGGCTGTGGGCACAGTGTGAGGGGGGATGGGCTGTGGGCACAGTGTGGGGGGGGATGGGCTGTGGGCACAGTGTGTGGGGAGGATGGGCTGTGGGCACAGTGTGAGGGGGGGTGGGCTGTGGGCACGGTGTGTGGGGGGGATGGGCTGTGGACACTGTGTGGGGGGGGATGGGCTGTGGGCACAGTGTGTGGGGGGGATGGGCTGTGGGCACGGTGTGAGGGGGGATGGGCTGTGGGCACGGTGTGTGGGGGGGGTGGGCTGTGGACACGGTGTGAGGGGGGATGGGCTGTGGGCACGGTGTGGCGGTGGAGTGGGGGATGGGCTGTGGATACGGTGTGTGGGGGGGATGGGCTGTGGGCACGGTGTGAGGGGGATGGGCTATGGGCACTTTGTGTGGGGGGATGGGCTGTGGGCACAGTGTGAGGGGGGATCGGCTGTGGGCACGGTGTGAGGGGGGTGGGCTGTGGGCACAGTGTGAGGGGGGGATGGGCTGTGGGCACGGTGTGTGGGGGGGGATGGGCTGTGGGCACAGTGTGAGGGGGGATGGGCTTTGGGCACGGTGTGTGGGGGGGATGGGCTGTGGGCACAGTGTGTGGGGGGGATGGGCTGTGGGCACAGTGTGTGGGGGGGGATGGGCTGTGGGCACGGTGTGAGGGGGGATGGGCTGTGGGCACGGTGTGAGGGGGATGGGCTGTGGGCACGGTGTGTGAGGGGGATGGGCTGTGGGCACGGTGTGAGAGGGGGATGGGCTGTGGGCACGGTGTGTGAGGGGGATGGGCTGTGGACACGGTGTGAGGGGGGAATGGGCTGTGGGAACGGTGTGTGGGGGGGGATGGGCTGTGGGCACGGTGTGAGGGGGGATGGGCTATGGGCACGGTGTGTGGGGGGATGGGCTGTGGGCACAGTGTGAGGGGGGGATGGGTTGTGGGCACGGTGTGAGGGGGGTGGGCTGTGGGCACAGTGTGAGGGGGGATGGGCTGTGGGCACGGTGTGTGGGGGGGATGGGCTGTGGGCACAGTGTGTGGGGGGGATGGGCTGTGGGCACAGTGTGTGGGGGGGATGGGCTGTGGACACGGTGTGTGGGGGAGATGGGCTGTGGGCACAGTGTGTGGGGGGGATGTGCTGTGGGCACAGTGTGTGGGGGGGGATGGGCTGTGGGCACGGTGTGAGGGGGATGGGCTGTTGGCACGGTGTGAGAGGGGGATGGGCTGTGGGCACGGTGTGAGGGGGGGATGGGCTGTGGGCACAGTGTGTGGGGGGGATGGGCTGTGGACACGGTGTGAGGGGGGAATGGGCTGTGGGCACGGTGTGAGAGGGGGATGGGCTGTGAGCACGGTGTGTGGGGGGGATGGGCTGTGGGCACGGTGTGAGTGGGGGATGGGCTGTGGGCACGGTGTGGCGGTGGAGTGGGGGATGGGCTGTGGACACGGTGTGAGGGGGATGGGCTATGGGCACAGTGTGTGGGGGGATGGGCTGTGGGCACAGTGTGAGGGGGGATGGGCTGTGGGCACGGTGTGTGGGGGGATGGGCTGTGGGCACGGTGTGTGGGGGGGGATGGGCTGTGGACACTGTGTGTGGGGGGGATGGGCTGTGGGCACGGTGTGTGGGGGGGGATGGGCTGTGGGCACAGTGTGAGGGGGGATGGGCTGTGGGCACGGTGTGTGGGGGGGATGGGCTGTGGGCACGGTGTGTGGGGGGGGTGGGCTGTGGACACGGTGTGGGGGGATGGGCTGTGAGCACGGTGTGTGGGGGGGGATGGGCTGTGGGCACAGTGTGAGGGGGGATGGGCTGTGGGCACGGTGTGTGGGGGGGATGGGCTGTGGGCACAGTGTGGGGGGGGGATGGGCTGTGGGCACAGTGTGAGGGGGGATGGGCTGTGGGCACAGTGTGGGGGGGGGGATGGGCTGTGGGCACAGTGTGTGGGGGGGATGGGCTGTGGGCATAGTGTGAGGGGGGATGGGCTGTGGGCACGGTGTGTGGGGGGGATGGGCTGTGGACACTGTGTGGGGGGGATGGGCTGTGGGCACAGTGTGTGGGGGGGATGGGCTGTGGGCACGGTGTGAGGGGGGATGGGCTGTGGACACGGTGTGTGGGGGGGTTGGGCTGTGGGCACGGTGTGTGGGGGGGGTGGGCTGTGGACACGGTGTGAGGGGGGGATGGGCTGTGGGCACGGTGTGGCGGTGGAGTGGGGGATGGGCTGTGGACACGGTGTGTGGGGGGGGATGGGCTGTGGGCACGGTGTGAGGGGGATGGGCTATGGGCACGGTGTGTGGGGGGGGATGGGCTGTGGGCACAGTGTGAGGGGGGATGGGCTGTGGGCACGGTGTGTGGGGGGATGGGCTGTGGGCACAGTGTGTGGGGGAGATGGGCTGTGGGCACAGTGTGTGGGGGGGATGGGCTGTGGACACGGTGTGTGGGGGGGATGGGCTGTGGGCACAGTGTGTGGGGGGGATGGGCTGTGGGCACAGTGTGTGGGGGGGATGGGCTGTGGGCACGGTGTGAGGGGGGATGGGCTGTGGACACGGTGTGTGGGGGGGATGGGCTGTGGGCACTGTGTGGGGGGGATGGGCTGTGGGCACAGTGTGTGGGGGGGATGGGCTGTGGACACGGTGTGTGGGGGGGTTGGGCTGTGGGCACAGTGTGTGGTGGAGATGGGCTGTGGGCACAGTGTGTGGGGGGGATGGGCTGTGAGCACAGTGTGTGGGGGGGATGGGCTGTGGGCACGGTGTGAGGGGGGATGGGCTGTGGGCACGGTGTGAGGGGGGATGGGCTGTGGGCACGGTGTGTGGGGGGGATGGGCTGTGGACACGGTGTGAGGGGGGAATGGGCTGTGGGCACGGTGTGAGGGGGGATGGGCTGTGGGCACGGTGTGAGAGGGGGATGGGCTGTGGGCACGGTGTGAGGGGGGATGGGCTGTGGGCACGGTGTGAGAGGGGGATGGGCTGTGGGCACGGTGTGAGAGGGGGATGGGCTGTGGGCACGGTGTGTGGGGGGGATGGGCTGTGGGCACGGTGTGAGGGGGGGATGGGCTGTGGGCACGGTGTGGCGGTGGAGTGGGGGATGGGCTGTGGACATGGTATGAGCGGGATGGGCTATGGGCACGGTGTGTGGGGGGATGGGCTGTGGGCACAGTGTGAGGGGGGGATGGGCTGTGGGCACGGTGTGAGGGGGTGATGGGCTGTGGGCACAGTGTGAGGGGGGGATGGGCTGTGGGCACGGTGTGTGGGGGGATGGGCTGTGGACACGGTGTGAGGGGGG
This sequence comes from Pristiophorus japonicus, assembly GCF_044704955.1. Lineage (NCBI taxonomy): Eukaryota > Metazoa > Chordata > Chondrichthyes > Pristiophoridae > Pristiophorus > Pristiophorus japonicus. Next base: position 172,635,317 of record NC_091984.1, read on the forward strand.
GATGGGCTGTGGGCACGGTGTGTGGAGGGGGATGGGCTGTGGGCACAGTGTGAGGGGGGGATGGGCTGTGGGCACGGTGTGGGGATGGAGTGGGGGATGGGCTGTGGGCACGGTGTGGCGGTGGAGTGGGGGATGGGCTGTGGGCACGGTGTGAGGGGGGATGGGCTGTGGACACGGTGTGAGGGGGGGGATGGGCTGTGGGCATGGTGTGAGGGGGGATGGGCTGTGGGCACGGTGTGAGGGGGGGTGGGCTGTGGGCACGGTGTGGGGGTGGAGTGGGGGATGGGCTGTGGGCACAGTGTGAGGGGGGATGGGCTGTGGGCACGGTGTAGGGGTGGAGTGGGGGATGAGCTGTGGGCACGGTGTGGGGATGGAGTGGGGGATGGGCTGTGGGCACGGTGTGGCGGTGGAGTGGGGGATGGGCTGTGGGCACGGTGTGGGGGGGGATGTGCTGTGGGCACGGTGTGGCGGTGGAGTGGGGGATGGGCTGTGGGCACGGTGTGGGGGGGATGGGCTGTGGGCACGGTGTGGGGGGATGGGCTGTGGGCACGGTGTGGCGGTGGAGTGGGGGATGGGCTGTGGGCACGGTGTGGGGGTGGAGTGGGGGATGTGCTGTGGGCACGGTGTGGCGGTGGAGTGGGGGATGGGCTGTGGGCACGGTGTGGCGGTGGAGTGGGGGATGTGCTGTGGGCACGGTGTGGCGGTGGAGTGGGGGATGGGCTGTGGGCACGGTGTGGCGGTGGAGTGGGGGATGGGCTGTGGGCACGGTGTGGCGGTGGAGTGGGGGATGTGCTGTGGGCACGGTGTGGCGGTGGAGTGGGGGATGGGCTGTGGGCACGGTGTGGCGGTGGAGTGGGGGATGGGCTGTGGGCACGGTGTGGCGGTGGAGTGGGGGATGGGCTGTGGGCACGGTGTGGGGGGGGATGGGCTGTGGGCACGGTGTGGCGGTGGAGTGGGGGATGGGCTGTGGGCACGGTGTGCGGGGGGATGGGCTGTGGGCACGGTGTGGCGGTGGAGTGGGGGATGGGCTGTGGGCACGGTGTGGGGGGGATGGGCTGTGGGCACGGTGTGGGGGGGATGGGCTGTGGGCACGGTGTGGCGGTGGAGTGGGGGATGGGCTGTGGGCACGGTGTGGGGGTGGAGTGGGGGATGTGCTGTGGGCACGGTGTGGCGGTGGAGTGGGGCATGGGCTGTGGGCACGGTGTGGGGGGGGGGATGGGCTGTGGGCACGGTGTGGGGGGGGATGGGCTGTGGGCACGGTGTGGCGGTGGAGTGGGGCATGGGCTGTGGGCACGGTGTGGGGGGGGATGTGCTGTGGGCACGGTGTGGGGGTGGAGTGGGGGATGGGCTGTGGGCACGGTGTGGGGGGGGGATGGGCTGTGGGCACGGTGTGGGGGTGGAGTGGGGGATGGGCTGTGGGCACGGTGTGGGGGGGGATGGGCTGTGGGCACGGTGTGGGGGGGGGATGGGCTGTGGGCACGGTGTGGGGGTGGAGTGGGGGATGGGCTGTGGGCACGGTGTAGGGGGGGGATGGGCTGTGGGCACGGTGTGGGGGGGGATGGGCTGTGGGCACGGTGTGGCGGTGGAGTGGGGGATGGGCTGTGGGCACGGTGTGGGGGGGATGGGCTGTGGGCACGGTGTGGGGGGGATGGGCTGTGGGCACGGTGTGGCGGTGGAGTGGGGGATGGGCTGTGGGCACGGTGTGGGGGTGGAGTGGGGGATGTGCTGTGGGCACGGTGTGGCGGTGGAGTGGGGGATGGGCTGTGGGCACGGTGTGGCGGTGGAGTGGGGCATGGGCTGTGGGCACGGTGTGGGGGGGGGGATGGGCTGTGGGCACGGTGTGGGGGGGGATGGGCTGTGGGCACGGTGTGGCGGTGGAGTGGGGGATGGGCTGTGGGCACGGTGTGGGGGTGGAGTGGGGGATGGGCTGTGGGCACGGTGTGGGGGGGGATGGGCTGTGGGCACGGTGTGGGGGTGGAGTGGGGGATGGGCTGTGGGCACGGTGTGGGGGGGGATGGGCTGTGGGCACGGTGTGGGGGGGGATGGGCTGTGGGCACGGTGTGGGGGTGGAGTGGGGGATGGGCTGTGGGCACGGTGTGGGGGGGGGATGGGCTGTGGGCACGGTGTGGGGGGGGATGGGCTGTGGGCACGGTGTGGGGGGGGAGATGGGCTGTGGGCACCGTGTGGGGGTGGAGTGGGGGATGGGCTGTGGGCACGGTGTGTTGGGGGATGGGCTGTGGGCACGGTGTGGGGGTGGAGTGGGGGATGGGCTGTGGGCACGGTGTGTTGGGGGATGGGCTGTGGGCACGGTGTGGCGGTGGAGTGGGGCATGGGCTGTGGGCACGGTGTGGGCGGGGGATGGGCTGTGGGCACGGTGTGGGGGGGGATGGGCTGTGGGCACGGTGTGGGGGTGGAGTGGGGCATGGGCTTTGGGCACGGTGTGGGGGTGGAGTGGGGGATGGGCTGTGGGCACGGTGTGTTGGGGGATGGGCTGTGGGCACGGTGTGGCGGTGGAGTGGGGGATGGGCTGTGGGCACGGTGTGGGGGGGGGATGGGCTGTGGGCACGGTGTGGGGGTGGAGTGGCCGATTGGTCGGCGATATTCAGCGGGTGCCGATTTGCTGCTAATGAACCAGATACTCCCTGGCCGTAAAGAGCCGGATTTACCGCTGGGCCCTGAGCCGGGAATCAGTTTGAATCGAGGACATGGCGAATTAGGAGGAGCAAGGAGGGCCAGCAGATTTTCGGACACGGAACTGGAGACCCTCAGCGAGGCTGTAGAGAGAAGGAGGCGCATTCTCTACCCCGACACAGGCAGCTCGACTCGCGCTGTGTCCCTTAATGCGGTGAGAGAGATCGCTGTGGAAGTGTCAGGGACCTCCATTCATCACCGCACCGCCACCCAATGCTGCAAAAGGCTCAACGAGATCATTCAACTGATGAAAGTGAGTACATGCTCCTCCAACTCCTCACCTTCCATCTGCGAGCCTCTCCTTCACCTTCTCATATTTCCCACCTTCATTTTATAGTCACTGAAGCAACATTTGATTGTTGAGGCCTGGAGATATATATGTGTGTGTGCGTGCATTCTTGCAATGGAGGCTCCCTTTCATGTCAGAGTTACAGCTTCATGTCAGGGACCCACACTTGTGCACTCATTGCCCAGGCCTCATGACACTGTGACACAGCAAGCCTTATTTGCTTTGCAGGCAAAGGTTTGTCGCGACCGTATTGAGCAACAGAGGACTGGTGGTGACGAGCCAGAGATCCAGCAGCTCACTCACCTGGAAGAGAGGGTGCAGAGGCTTGTGGGCCCACATGTTGCCTTCCCTGTGGCCACAAGTCGTGCCGACCCCACTGGGGTAGCATCGGTAAGTGGAGGCCTTCCTTTAATGACGTCTCCCCCTGAAAGTGCCAGCGCCTACCGAGCGCTTGCTTATAATAGTGTGCAAGTTGCAGGCTGCATGCTGCAATACCCTACCTCACCCTCACGGGAGCCCTTGTGCCATTTATGATTGCAGATGAGACTCCGAGTGTGAGCCAAAGCCGTGACGACAGCCTAGAGGCCACTCTATCCATTGGTGCCATGTCTGATGAGGAAGAGGGGGACAGTGCTGGCAGCACGCGCCAGCTCAGACACTGGGAGTACGCAATCTGGAATGTTAGACTCAGCAGTGGGGTCTGCACTGGGGCCTAGCGGGCTGCAGCATGGTGAAAGGTAAAGGCACCCTTGGGTACCATCTCTCTGGGGGGGGGGGGGGGGGGGCGGCGAGTTCGCACACGAGTTCTATTGAGTTCAGACAAGCCCATCGATGTTGGGGCTCATGAAAGAAGGGTGGAGGCCATTATTTCCCAGATGTTGGGGGTAATGGCAAGGGTGCCCGAGAGCCTTTTGCAAGTGGTGAGGATCGTGGAGGAGTCCGCCTCCCGCATTGTGGACAGCTCTGTGCACACCATGGAGCCCATCATTGCCAGTGTGCAGACAATGGTGGGCTCCCAGAGTGACACTGTGGATCCAGCTGTAATGGCACGTCTCGTTGGAGCTGTGGCAGCTGCCATTACAGCAGAGGCGCAAGTGAACGAGCGTCTGAACATAAGATCATAAGTCTGAGTAGTTCTTTGCACAGGATGGCCGCGGCTCTGGAAGCTCCGAATGCTCTTATGCAATCTGGGCAAAGGACCACGGAGCGTCTTGCTGGTGACATCGAGACTGTGTCTGCTCTCATGCAGTCTCAGCTGGATACCACACGAGGGCTGACTGTTGCCATCGCGGCTGGGTCCACGGGGAACCTCACGGTGTCGCGCCACACCACCAACCTGTGCTCCCTCAGATTGGTGGTGGTGGTGAGGTGCTGCCCCCGGGGGAGTGGCGCAGGCTCCTCGGACCATGATGATGCGTTCTCTCAGGATCACAGCAGTCCTGACCCCGGACCTGTCACTCCGCCATTGCCGACAAGCATGGATTCACCCGAGCCAAGGCCGACTGAACGCACCGAGGAGGATGTGGCCCAGTCTGCAGCCGGCCTTTCCAGGCCAGAGCTGGTCAAGGGCGTCCTAGAAGGACGTTATAGCTTCTACACCTGAAACACAGCAGCCTTCCCAGATACATGATGCCCCACAGGGGAGACACGGCGGTGTTGTTCGAGACTAGGCTTGCGTAGGGGGGGTTATAAGGAAATGCACAAGGGTGATAAATAGTTGTGTGTGTGTTTTTTGCACCTTTATTTCTTGTGTAATAAACCTTGCAGGGTTTGGATGGTGACAACGCTGACCCACCTCCTCCTCCTCCTGTGCCTCCTCAGGTGGTACCGTTGCCTTGTCCTCCAATGGTTGTGGCCTCATGATTGCCAGGTTGTGAAGCATGCAGCAGATGACCATGAATAGGGAGACCCGCTCGGGCAAGTACTGCAACACTCCACCAGAGCGGTCCAGGCAACGGAACCTCTGCTTAAGGATCCCAATGCAGTGCTCCTGGTAGCTGAATGAGAGTCGTTGTAGACTTGCTGGGCAGCAGTCCTGGGATTGTGAAGGAGAGTCAGCACCAAGTGCACAGTGGGTAGCCTTTGTCTCCAAGGAGCAATCTTGGTTTGGGCCAGCAAACATGCCAGGGCACACGGGTCTGGCGCAGGATGAAAGCATCGTGGCTGCTGTCAGGATACTGGGCATCGACTTCCATGATTTTGCAGTGGTGGTCGCACACCAGCTGCACGTTGAGGGAGTGGAATCCCTTGTGGTTTCTGAACATCTCGGGATTGTTCTGTGGTGCCCTCAATGTGACGTGGGTGCAGTCTATGGCACCTTGAACCCTGGGGAAGCCCGCAATTCGCACAAATCCGGTCTGCCGCTCCAACTGCTTCTCACTGGTCGTCAGGAAGGATATGTAGCCCACCCTTCTCTTATAGAGAGTGTCTGTCGCTTGATGGATGGAGCAATGGGCGACGAACTGAGAAATGTTCGCTATGTCTGCTGTAGCAGATTGGAAAGATCCAATGGCATAGAAATTGAGTTCTATGGTCACTGATTGCGATGGTCAGCGCTGTCCTCAGCCTTGTCTGAGGCTGGAGGTCTGGCTGCAGGAGATTGCACAGCTCCCTGATGATGTCTTTCTGGAATCAAAGTCTCCAGAGACACTGGTCATCCGTCAGGTCCATGAACGAAAGCTGCTGCCTGTAGACCCTTGTACGATAGGGCCTTCTCCCCCCACATCTATGTTTGTGTCTTCCTTTGGCAGCTGCCTCATTGCCTTCTCCCTAATGCCCTTGCTCCTCGCCCTCTGCAGCCTGCTGCTGGCAAGCTTCTGCCTCCTGTGTATCCTGCCTTCTCTCGAGTTCGCCCACTCTCTGGTGCAGGGGTATAGCGTACCTGACCCTCCTCCTGACGGCAGGTCCTTCCTGGGCCAGCTCTCTGGGTTGAGGTCTGTTGCCATTTCCATGGCCTTCTGCATGTTGGGCAGCCATGTGTGCTGTGTCCCTTGCCCGCTGCCTCTGGAGCCGTTGGAGACGGCGCCACCTTCTCCTGTGTGCCCCCCTGCGGCGCACAATGTGCAGGAGGCGTTCCGCTGCCAGCACTGAGCCCATTGCCTCCGGAAGGACAACCTCCACAATAAGACCTCTGTGTTGTACAGGTTGAGGACCCCAGCCCACTCTGAAAAGCGCAACTGACAAACTTGTGACAAGTCCGAAAAATTCTCGGCCAAAGAAATGGTGATACACACAACATGTCTTTAAAATCCGCTGTGCAGCGACCCAAAAAACTATCAGGGGCACCGACAGGCGTCCGGAAGACTTTTTCACCTGAATTTTCCTTCCGGGGTGGAGCCGCCGCGGTATGCGCTGTGATGACGTCGTTGAGGACGCATCAGCAGGAGTGGGGTGGAAGTGAGGGGAGGGGGCAATCCTCATAACGCAGCAAAAGGCCCGGAGGGCTTTCAGACAGCCAGAGGCCTTATCGGGAGAGGCAATTTCGGCCCTTTGGTTTATTCTGTTTCCATTTGCACAGCTGCTGTGCAAATTCACCTAATGGGCATTCACGATGCCATCTCACAATTGGTTGCAATTGGTAGTGCAGTGTGCTCGTTTCTATTCACACTATGCTGCCAAGTGTATGACTGCTTCGTTCAGATTGAGTGTGCACAGCCAGGCCAGTGACTGTTCTTTTCAGTTAGCTTCAACAGTAATTTGTATACAAATTGCTAAGCAGCAATTCAAGGAGAGCATTCATGAGTGATTGTACACAGGCAGGCTAGCCCAGCAGGTGAGAAATATTCACTGGTTTCATGTTAAAGGCGCACTTGCAATGATGTTTCCTGCTAACATTTCCTAACATTTATTACAGTTTTTTGAGTATGTATATTCGCAGGGTAGATAAAGGGGAACCAGTGGATGTAGTATATTTGGATTTCCAAAAGACGTTCAATAAGATGCCACATAATAGGTTGCTACACAAGATAATGGTTCATGGTGTTGGGGGTAATATATTAGCATGGATAGAGATTTGGTTGACGGACAGAAAGTAGGGATAAACAGATCATTTTCGGGTCGGCAAATTATAACGAGTGGGTTGCCACAAGGATCAGTGCTTGTACCTCAGCTATTTACAATCTATATTAATGACCTAGATGAAGGGACCGAGTGTAATGTATCCAAGTTTGCTGACGATATAAAGTTAAGTGGGACAGTAAGCTGTGAGGAGGACACAAAGGGATATAGACAGACAAAGTGAGTGAGTAGTAAGGTGGCAGATGGCGTATAATGTGGTAAAATGTAAGGCTATTTACTTTGGCAGGAAGAATAGAAAAACAGAATATTTTTTAAATGGTGAGAAACTTTAAAATGTTGATGTACAGAGAGATTTGGGTGTCCTGGTGCAGGAAAGTCAGCCTGCAGGTACAGCAAACAATAAGGAAGGCAAATGACATGTTGGCCTTTATTGCAAGGGGGTTGGAGTACAAGAGTAAAGAAGTCTTGCTACAATTGTACAGGGCTTTGGTGAGACCACACCTGGAGTACTGTGCACAGTTTTGGTCTCACTATCTGAGAAAGGACATATATACCTTTAGAGACGGAGCAGTGAAGAATCACTAGATTGAGTCCTGGGATGAGGGGGTTTCCTATGAGGAGAGATTGAGTAGATTGGGCCTGTACTTTAGAAGAATGAGAGGTGATCTCATTGCAACATACAAGATTCTGAGGGGGATTGACAGGGTAGATGCTGAGAGGTTGTTTCCCCTGGCTGGAGTGTCAAGAACTAGGGGGCATAGTCTCAGGATAAGAGGAAGGCCATTTAAGACAGATGAGGAGGAATTTCTTCACTGAGGGTTGTGAATCTTTGGAATTCTTTGCCCCAAGGGCTGTGGATGCTGAGTCTTTGAATATATTCAAGACTGAGATTGATAGATTTTTGGAGTCTAGGGGAATCGAGGTGATATGAGGATCGGGTAGGAAAGTGGAGTTGAGGTCGAAGATCAACCATGAACTTATTTAATGGCAGAGTAGGCTCGAAGGGCCGAATGACCTACTCCTGCTCCAAATTCTTATGTTCTTATGAGCTTTACTCTGAATCTAACCCCGTGCTGTACGTGCCCTGGGAGTGTTTGTTGGGACAGTGGAGAGGGAGCTTTACTCTGTATCTAACCCATGCTGCACCTGGCCTGGGAGTGTTTGATGGGACAGTGTAGAGGGAGCTTTACTCTGTATCTAACCCATGCTGCACCTGGCCTGGGAGTGTTTGATGGGACAGTGTAGAGGGAGCTTTACTCTGTATCTAACCCATGCTGCACCTGCCCTGGGAGTGTTTGATGGAACAATGTAAAAGGAGTATAAACAGAAAATATTGGAAATACACTAACCCTAATCCATCCACCCCATCTCTCTGCCTCTGTGTTTGCTTAAAACCTGTTATATCTGTAACATTTTCTAGTTCTGACGAAAGATCATCAACCTGAAATGTTAACTCTGTTTCTCTCTCCACAGATGCTACCTGACCCGCCGAGTATTTCCAGCATTTTCTGTTTATATTCATGTTATGTCTGTAGTGTATTATGAATGACTCCACAAGGCAATGTGTTGTACTGGAGTGACCTTGGTCCTTTATTCCATACTCCAGAGTGCTGTGCAAGCATGGTGTGCAGCCTTTTATACAGGGCCCTGCCACCAGGGCAGGAAACCCCCGGTCTCCACCAGTTGCACCCTCTAGTGGTGCCAGCATGTATGTACACGGTGTGAACCTTATGGATAGTACATCAGGTAAACAAGTCTCCATCTTATACAATCTCACAGTGACTACACATAGAGTACATCCATAGTCAGCATTCACAGTATTTTATCTTTGTATCGGTGTAGAGGGAGTGTTACTCTGTATCGATCCTGTTCTGTACCTGAACCCAGGGGTTTGATGGGACAGTGTGGAAGGAGTGTTACTCTGTATCTAACTCTGGACCTGAACCTGGGACTGCTTGATACTGACATTGGATACTCTTGAAATGCAAGTGTTCCACTTCCCCAGGGCAGGTGGGGTGGGATTGGACTGGGCTGGGTAGTATGATGTTAGGTGGGGTTGGACTGGGTGGGCTGCTCTCGTCTGGTATGGACTGGACTGGTCAGTGCAATGTTCAGAGTCTCTGTGAAGTGTTTGATGGGACTGTGTAGAGGGAGCTTTACTCTGTATCTAACCTATGCTGTACCAGGAGTGTTTGATATTGACATTGGATACTCATGAAATGCAAGTGTTCCATTCCCCCAGCAATAACATGCCTCACCTTCATGAGCAGGAAATTGTCCAAAATAAATTTGCATGCAAGAAGCCTTGATATACATTTTGTAACACTCCAATCAATGATTTTGACCCAAAAGTTAAACCCACTGCTTAAGAATCCCAGGGGCAGTAAACCTGCTGGAAGGAGTACTCAGGGTGGATGGTGCACACGGCTGCTTGGAGCCTTGCTGGGGGCAGAGTTGGTGCTGGGCTGGGCAGGGTGTGGGGTGCAGGGGTGGGCAGGGCGTGGGGTGGGGCTGGGCTAGGTGGGGTGCAGGGGTGGGGCAGGATGTGGGGTGGGGCTGGGCTAGGTGGAGGCAGGGTGTGGGGTGCAGGGTGTGGTGTGGGGCTGGGCTAGGTGGGGGCAGGGTTTGGGGTGGGGCTGGGCTAGGTGGGGGCAGGGTTTGGGGTGGGGCTGGGCTAGGTGGGGGTGCAGGGGTGGGGCAGGATGTGGGGTGGGGCTGGGCTAGGTGGAGGCAGGGGGTGGGGCTGGGCTAGGTGGGGGCATGGTTTGGGGTGCAGGGGGTGGGGCAGGGTGTGGGGCTGGGCTAGGTGGGGGCATGGTTTGGGGTGCAGGGGGTGGGGCAGGGTGTGGTGTGGGGCTGGGCTAGGTGGGGGCAGGGTTTGGGGTGCAGGGGGTGGGGCAGGGTGTGGTGTGGGGTTGGGCTAGGTGGGGGCAGGGTGTGGTGTGGGGCTGGGCTAGGTGGGGGCAGGGTTTGGGGTGCAGGGGGTGGGGCAGGGTGTGGTGTGGGGCTGGGCTAGGTGGGAGCAGGGTGTGGTGTGGGGCTGGGCTAGGTGGGTGCAGGGGGTGGGGCAGGGTGTGGTGTGGGGCTGGGCTAGGTGGGGGCAGGGTTTGGGTGCAGGGGGTGGGGGCAGGGTGTGGTGTGGGGCTGGGCTAGGTGGGGGCAGGGTTTGGGGTGCAGGGGGTGGGGCTGGGCTAGGCAGGGTGCAGGGGGTGGGGCTCGACCGGTCAGTGCAATGTGACCCTACCAAGTGACACCGAGTGTTTGTGGCTTGTGGCGGTGTTCTGAGCCCGATCACCCTCCAACCTCCATCTGTAAGTCAGTCTGAATAAAATGAACTGTGGGCTGTGAGGATTTGAGCAGCGGCGCAGTGTGTGGGTGCGGATTTGGGGAGCGCCTGTTGCCTGATCCCCGATTCCCGCGGGCCCCTCCCCGGGCGGGCGGGGGGCTGAGCTTCAGTTGCTGCAGTCTCTGACCCCTGGCCCCTCTCTGTTCCAGGAGTCGCCCGGGAGAATGGACGGGAGCCGCCCGCCGGGAGCCCGGGACACGGCCGGGGAGCTGAGGGCGGCGGTCCGGGAGCTGCTCCGACACAGGGAGTTCGGGAGAGCCACCGCCCTGCTGGAGGTAACACCCTCTGACCCCTGACCCCCTCACACTGACCCCCCTGACCCTCACACTGACCCCCTCACGCTGTACACTGAACCCCGACACTCGCACTGACCCCCGACCCCCTCACACGGACCATTGGTTTAGCTTAAAGTCGAGTTCTAGATCTGCCTTTTCTGTATTCTATAGATTTATATTACACACATTTTCTATATTCTACAAGGTAAATAATCATATATATCTATATGGTCAAACCTCAGGCAAGTAACATTCGCGCCTCAAGTGCCAGGCAATGACTACCTCAAACAAGCGAGAGTCTAACCACTGCCCCTTGACATTCAACTGCATTACCATCACCGAATCCCCCATCAACATCATCCTGGGGAGTCACCATTGACCAGAAACGTAACTGGCCCAGCCACATAAATACTGTGGCTACAAGAGCAGGTCAGAGGCTGGGTATTCTGTGGCGAGTGTCTCACTCCTGACTCCCCAAAGCCTTTCCACCATCTACAAGGCACAAGTCAGGAGTGTGATGGAATACTCTCCACTTGCCTGGATGAGTGCAGCTCCAACAACACTCAAGAAGCTCAGGACAAAGCAGCCCGCTGGATTCGCACCTCATCCACCACCTTCAACATTCACTCCATCCATCACCAACGCACTGTGGCTACAGTGTGTACCATCTACAAAATGCACTGCAGCAACTCGCCAAGGCTTCTTTGGCAGCACCTCCCAAACCTGTCACTAGAAGGACAAGGGCAGCAGGCGCCTGGGAATACCATCACCTCCATCTTCCCCTCCAAGTCACACATCATCCTGACTTGGAAGTATATCACCGTTCCTTCATCATCGCTGGGTCAAAATCCTGGAACTCCCTCCCTGTGGGAGCACCTTCACCACACAGAGTGCAGCGGTTCAAGAAGGCAGCTCACCATCACCTTCTCAAGGGCAATTAGGGATGGGCAATAAATGCCGACCTTGCCAGCGACGCACACATCCCAGGAGCGAATAAAGAAAAATCTCCTTTCAAGGTTGAGGAGGCCAAATTTAAGAACATACGACGTAAGAAAGAGGAGCAGGTCTAGGCCATACGTTCCCTCAAGCCTGCCCTGCCATTCAATAAGATGATGGCTGAACTTTTCCATTAACTCCACCTTCTCGCCCTATCTCCATATCTCTTGATTCCCATAGTGCCCAAAAATCTATTGACCTTGGTCTTGAATATACTCAACGACTGAACATCCACAAGAATCTAGTGCAGAGAATTCCAAAGATTCACAATCCTCTGAGTGAAGAAATTTCCCCTCCTCAGTCCTAAATTTAAGACCCTAGTTTCAGACTTAACCACATCACTCTCAAACTTAATATGAAATTCTATCATATTATAATCACTCTTTCCCTGTCTCATTATGCAATAACAGATCTAAAATAGCCTGTTCCCTTGTTGGTTCCTTGACATATTCTAGAAAACTGTCTCGAATACATTCCGTGAACTCGTCCTCCAGCTGCTTTTGCCAATCTGCTTTGCCCAGTCTATATGACCCACGATTATTGCATTACCCTCGTTACATGCTCCACTAATTTGCTGATTTATACTCTGTCCAACTCTAATTACCATTAGGGGGCCTATAAGTTACTCCCACCAGTGTTTTCTGCCCTTTGTGATTTCTTAGCTCCACCAATACTGATTCTACATCCTGATTTTCGGGACTAAGATGCTTTCTCATTACTGCCTTTATCTCATCCTTTATTATCAGGGCTACCCCACCTCCCTTTCCACGCTGCCTATATCTTCTAAAAGTCAAGTACCTTAGAATATTTAGTTCCCAACCTTGGTCACCCTGTAACCACAGTAATGGCTACTGGATCAAACCCACTTATCTTTATTTGTGCCATTATTTCATCTATCTTGTTACGAATGCTTTATGCATTCAGATATAGCATCTTTAATTTTAACGTTTTACAATTTTTCCTTGATGTGGCCTTAGTTGCTAATGTCCTATTGCCATTGTTAAACTCTCTGGGGGAGAAATTCACTGTCGTCCCGTTTGGGACACTAATTTTTAAAAGTTTGAAAAGTTAACGTTTCAAACTTTTAAACAATCTGTCATTACCGCTCCAAAAATGGATGAGTTAGAGTATTGGAGCGCTGATAGCAGCAGCTGGGGCAGAGACTTCAGCATCACTGCACACTGGGCCGTGCATCGCTGTACACTGGGCCGTGCATCGCTGTATACTGGGCCGTGCATCGCTGTATACTGGGCCGAGCATCGCTGTATACTGGGCCGAGCATCGCTGTATACTGGGCCGTGCATCGCTGTATACTGGACCGTGCATCGCTGTATACTGGGCCGAGCATCGCTGTATACTGGGCCGTGCAGCGTGCCATGTTCAATGGCTCCATCCCTCCCATAAAGGGAAGGGCCATCGCTGCTGGCTCTGCTGTATAAAAGGCACCTACCTGGACCAAGGATGCGGCGATCAGCCCGGCACTCAAGCAGGTGAACGATCGCGGTCAGGAACATGTGGAAAAAATGGCAACAAGAAAGGTACGTTTCTTTTGTTAACTTACCTCGGCCACCTCACCAGTAATCATCGCCCCGGTCTGTAGCATCCAGCTGCCCAATGCCAGCCTCCGGCTGCCCGATGCACGCCTCCTGTAGCCTCCGGCCACCCGATGCCCACCTCTTGCAGCGTCCGGTCGCCCGATGCCCACCTCCTGTAGCGTCCGGTCGCCAGATGCCCACCTCCTGTAGCGTCCGGTCGCCCGATGCCCACCTCTTGCGGCTGCCCGATGCCCACCTCCTGTAGCGTCCGGCCGCCCAATGCCCACCTCCTGTAGCGTCCGGTCGCCCGATGCCCACCTCTTGCGGCTGCCCGATGCCCACCTCCTGCAGCGTCCGGCCGCCCGATGCCCACCTCCTGCAGCATCCGGCCGCCCGATGCCCACCTCCTGTAGCGTCCGGTCGCCCGATGTCCACCTCCTGTAGCGTCTGGTCGCCCGATGCCCACCTCCTGTAGTTGTCGGTGCTTTTGCCCGGTGCTGCTGCAGGGGTGGAAGTCAATTTCGGATCCGGTCAGGGGCGATGCGCACGGCGATGACGTCATGATATCGGGCCACAACGCTGTAGCGCTGCCGCTAAACTCTCATCAAATATGACGGGAGTCGATGTCAGCGCCTTGCCTGGTCGCAAAGCCATTAGTGCCCCCTCGGCACACTACTGGGAGGCGCAAAGGTAACCAATTTCTCCCCCTCTGCCACAGTCTCTGCCCCTTTCTGTTACGTTTCTCCAGTCTCTCCTTATCACTCAGTCCTGTGACATGGGATCAGCCTTGAGGCTCTTCTCTGAACTGCCTCTCGGACTTGAATGTTTATTTGTGTCACACTGACCAGGAATGGACACAGTACTCGAGGTGCAGTCTGACCAGAGCACGGTACAGTTCGCGGGTAACATCCCGGGATTCTATTTTACAGTGCTGGCGGCTGACTTCAGCATTCGATTGCCTTTGTTCATCACAGCTCTGTGGTAATGGCATGTTGAGCACCAAGTCCACTGAAAACCCTAGAATCTCGTTCAACTTCAGCTATTTCAACATTGTTCCTGGAAGGAAAAAGGGTCCCGAAGGCTGGTGTCCGATAGATAAATAGAGAGAATGGAACTAATTGGAAAAAGAAGGTTTTAGAACTTTAAAAAGAGAAGAATGAACTTGCATTTACTTGCAGGATGTCCCAAAGCATTTTACAGCCAATGAAGTAATTTTGAAGTGCAGTCACTGTTGTAATTAGGGAAGTACGGTAACCAATTTGTGCACAGCAAGGTCCCACAAACAGCACTGTGATGATGACCAGATAATCTGTTTTTACCGATGTTGGTTGGGGGATAAATATTGGCCAGGACACTAGGGATAACTCCCCTGCTCCTCTTCAAAATATTGCCATGGGATCTTTTATGTCCACCTGAGAGAGCAAATGGGGCCTCGGTTTAATGTCTCATCTGAAAGACGGCACCTCCGACAGTGCAGTACTCCCTCAGCACTGCACTGGAGTGTCAGCCTGGATTATGCGCTCAAGTCTCTTACAGCGAACATCGTAAAGTCAGGACAAATATGAAGAATATAGAGCTATCTTATTTGTCCCACTGTCCCGATCTTTCCCCACAGTCCTGCAAATTTCTCCTTTTCAAGTATATATCCAGTTCCTTTTTGAAAGGTACTAGATTGTCGAGGTAGTAGTGGAGGTTATTCTTGGGGGATAAATGACACTACAGGAGTTACTTAAAGTTAAGGCAGACAATTTGCCAGAACCTGATGGTTTACGTCCAAGGAAAGATGGCAGAGGCTCTGAGTATAATTTTCCAACAATCCAGTAGAAAGGAAAGTTGTTCCCAGGGCTGTAGGGTAACAATTGTACCACCCTGTGAGCCGAGACCTGTCCTTCCCCCAACATCTATATAAACGCACTGTGCAGTGGGGGCACTGGATAGTGATAGAGTGAGAATCATGACCGATTTTCCCCCCCCACTCCCGCCAAAGTTCAGGGGTGCTGCGGCTAAATGGAGCAAATCTACCCTGATTTACAGCTAAAGTAGAAAACAGTGACAGACACATCACTTAGAATGTTAAACATAAACAACGAGTAGGGAACAAGGGGATATATTGCCGGAACAAGGGGATATATTGCCAGAACAAGAGAATCTCCACAGGTTGTGTCGAGGCTTCACAATACACTGACCAGACCTTACTTGGAGTACTGTGTCCTTTGCTGGTATGGCACCATATACATGTCCAATCACTGGAGAGGATGCAGAGAAGAGCAACCAGACTGATTCTGCATGTAAATGGCATGAGCGGTGAGGAAGCTGTGCTCACAATCTGGGAGGAAGGCAATTGAAGGTATGTAAAATCTGAAATGGTATAGAGGTAAGGTAAGCCCAGAATGTTATCCACGAGAGTAGGGCAAGAAGATATAATAAGTGAAAAATAAATTTACACAAGGATTATGGTTATGATGAATGGGACAGTTAAGGTACTGGAGGGCTGGGCTTCAATGGGACAATTCGAGTACTGGAGAATAGGCTTCAATAGGAGAGTTAGGAGAAAGCTAGTATACTAGAAGGATGAGCTTGAATGAGAAAGTTAAGGTACTGGAGGGATGGGCTTGAATGGGAGAGTTAATGTACTAGAGGGATGGTTTACAGTGGGAAAGCTAGGATACTGGAGGAATAGGCTTCAATGGGAGAGTTAAGATACTAGAGGGATGGGTTTTAATGGCACAGTTAGGGTTCTTGAGGGATGGGCTTTATTGAGAGAGTTAAGGTACTGGAAGGATGGGTTTTTATAGGGGAGTTAGTATACTAGAGGGATGGGCTTCGATGGGGGAGTTAGGGTACTAGAGAGATGACATTCAATGGGACAATTCGAATACTGGAGGGATGAGCTTCAATGAGAGAGTCAGGGTACTAAAAGAATGGGCTTGAATGGGATAGTTAAGGTACTAGAAGGATGGGCTTCCATGGGAGAATTAGTGTACCATGATTAGTGAACAACTCTTATTATTGTAGCATGTGACTCCCAGATTGGTAGAAGACGAACTAGATGGAACTTTCAACTATTCCTATGTTTCAATGGCAGAGTTCTGGTATTGGGGAGATAGACATGAATTGGAATGTTAGGGAACTGCAGGGATGGGTTTTAATGGGATTGTAATATAAGTAACCAACCGCATATCGTATGTTAACTGACTCTATAGTCTAGCCAATCAAAAATCAAGGAAGCTAAGCAACTTAACCAGAAATATTTGATGGTGAGGGTGGTGTTAAAGATTTTCGGAAGAAATACTCAAACTATACAAGGAGTCTCCTGGCAGATATCGGTTCGCTGCACATCGTTGTCCGTGTAGTTGCTGGTGAGACACCTTCTGTACTGAACACACGAGGGAGAGGGCATTCCTTCACCAGGTGACCTTTACCTGAACTGGAAATGGCTGGTGGATTCTCTCTGGTGTCGATACGGGAGAAAATGTCACATGGTTCTACCCGCACTCACCGATGTGATAGTTGTAATTGGGTGGGCAAACTGTCCATACTATGTGGAATATAGCTGTATTTGGGCAATGATACTTTGGCACACACACATTAGCAGTGTAACTTTATTGACTATGTAAATGGCATATGAAATTGGGAATGCCCCCTTTTTGGCCATTGTGACGTGTGTCTCGGGGGGGTGGGGGGCGGGGGCGATCGGATGGACTGGAGGACGAGGCAGAATTCCATTCAATTGTAATCATTTAAATAATAGATTGGGAGGCGGAGTAAGAAAATCGCTTGGAGATTTGCTGCCCTAATAAAATTCTGATGTGGGGGTACGGTAGACTTTTGTGTTTCCAAATAGGACAGTTGTGGGGAGCAGGAATCCCCCTCTCAGCACAGTGGAACCTCCATTGTCGTGTTCCAATTATCCGCAGGCTACCCCCCTTGTATGGGATGTAGCCATTATCGTCCGGCCTGCTGACTCTCGTCTCCAGTCTGACAATAATCCACCTCACAGCCCCAGTACGACTACATTCATTTTGTTACTTGTGTTGGATGTGTTTCCATTCTTGTGCTGGCCACATACATGTGTGACTGACACTTGGGGATTGGCAGTTACCTTCATCCATCGGGGGAGTGGGGGTCCCCTACTATATGGGAGATAATGGACGTTCCACTGTCAGAGGTCTCAGAAAGTCCAATGGTGAGGAGAAATGGGAAGGGTTCTGTCCACTAACAGGCAGTTGTTTCCTGTTAGGCCTGCGGCGTTGAAGAGAAAGGGGCGATCAGGTCTCTGTGGTATGAAGTCCATTACATGAAACTGAAGGAACAGCTTGGAAAGAACAGTTTGACTGCTGTGCAACGATTCCGCTGCAGAAAGAGGTACACTGCTAGATCCTAATCTGCCCAGTGCCACTGTGTGTCTGAACCATTCAGAGTCCCTGCTCATTGCAGCTGTCAGTGCAACGCGTGCTGTGACTCACCGGCAAAAGTCACTTCACAAGGTGACCACAAGCACTCGGCTCCTTGCTTTTTGTAGGATATATTAATGATTTACACCTAAACGTTGGGGGCATGATAAAGAAATTTGCAGATGATACAAAAATTGGCAGTGAAGAGGAAAGCTTTAGACTGCAGGAAGATATTAATGGACTGGTCAGAAAAGTGGCAAATGGAATTCAATCCAGAAAAGTGTGAGGTAATGCATTTGGGCAGGAGCAACAAGGCACGGGAATACACAATAAATGGGAGAACACTGAGGTGTGATGGAACAGAGGGACCTTGGAGTGCATGTCCATAGATCCTTAAAGGTAGCAGGACAGGTCGGATCAGGTGTTTAAGGCATAAGGAATGCTTTCCTTTAATAGCCGAGGCATAGAATACAAGAACAGGGAGGTTATGCTTGAACTGTATACAACACTAGTTAGGCTACAGCTGGAGTACTGCATGCAGTTCTGGTCATCACATTACAGGAAAGATGTGATTGCACTAGAAAGGGTACAGAGGAGATTTATGAGGATGTTGCCTGAACTGGAAAACTTTAGCTATGCAGAAAGATTGAATAGGCTGGGGTTGTTTTCCTTGAAACAGAGGAGGCTGAGGGGAGATTTAATTGAGGGGTCGAGAAAGAGTGGATAGGAAGGACCTATTTCCCTTAGCAGTGGGATCAATAACCAGGGGGCATAGATTTAAAGTAATTGGTGGAAGGATTAGAGGGGAGATGAGGAAACGTTTCTTCACCCAGAGGGTGGTGGGGGTCTGGAACTCACTGCCTGAAAGGTGGTAGAGGCAGAAACCCTCACCATATTTAAAAAGTACTTGGATATGCACCTGAAGTACTGTAACCTACAGGGTTACGGACTGAGAGCTGCAAGGTCATCATCATCACAGGCAGTCCCTCGAAATCGAGGAAGACTTGCTTCCACTCTAAAAGTGAGTTCTCAGGTGATTGTACAGTCCAATACGGGAATTACAGTCTCTGTCATAGGTGGGACAGACAGTGGTTGAGGGAAAGGGTGGGTGGAACTGGTTTGCTGCACGTTCTTTCCGCTGCATGCGCTTGATTTCTACATGCTCTCGGCGATGAGACTCAAGGTGCTCAGCGCCCTCCCGGATGCTCTTCCTCCACTTAAGGCGCTCTTTGGCCAGGGATTCCCAGGTGTCAGTGGGGATGTTGCACTTTATCAGGGAGGCTTTGAGGGTGTCCTTGAAATGTTTCCTCTGCCCACCTGGGGCTCGCTTGCCGTGTAGGAGTTCCGAGTAGAGCGCTTGCTTTGGGAGTCTTATGTCTGGCATGCGAACAATGTGGTCCGCCCAGCGGAGCTGATCAAGTGTGGTCAGTGCTTCAATGCTGGGGATGTTGGCCTGGTCGAGGACACTAACGTTGGTGGGATTAGGCTGGGTAGCTCTTTTTGGACCGGCACAGACTCGGTGGGCCGAATGGCCTCCTGTACGGTAATGTTTCTGTGATTCTACATAGAATTTATAGAACAGAAACAGGTCATTCATTCAATGTTGGTGTTTGTGCTCCACATGAGCTTCCTCCCATCTTAGTTCATCTCACCCCAGAACATCCCTTGATTCCTTTCTCCCCCATAGACTTATCCAGCTTCTCCTTAAATACATCAGTGCTATTCACCTCAACCACTCCCTGTGGTAGTGAGTTCCACAATCTTACCGCTCTTCAATCTGGTGGCCAGCACTGACTTATAGTAGCCAAAATGTAACCAGTTCAAATTCCGCTCCAGGCTGTTGACCATTGTCAATCTGTCCCCTTGTTTATTCTGTCTTTGTTCAGCTCTGCATTAGTTCCAGTATCCCAAGAAGTTTCTGTTTCTCGATGTTTGTAAACTCTACAAAGCCCAAATCAGACTTGAAGCTTGCTGCCCTATTTGTGGAGACTCCACTAACACCTCTCTGACATTCCTGGACAGGACCCTGGAACAAGCTTTGTCTCTCTCTATCGTATCAGTGTGTGCTGTGTTCCGTGCTCCTCACAACTCTCCTGTCGTTCCATCGTTCTTCCTCCTCTCTCCGACCCCTCAGTGTTGGAACCGGGTCATGGCACAACCCGACTCCAGCTCCGTCTCTGCACCTCGAAGCTCCCTCAGTCTTCTCTTCCTACAGTCTACAGGCTTTTAAATCCCCATCTGGTGTTACCTTGTCTCGACTTCCTGATTTACCTCACCACCTCTCCCACTGCTTTCAGTCTCTGGAACCGATGGCACTCACCCAGCTTTCTCGGGCAAGGGGGGCGCGAGGGGGTAAATATCAACCTCTGGCACTGCTGCGGGAAGGGCATGTGTGGCAGTCAACAAGGACCTGGCTGGGAGCGGCTGTGATTCCTCCAGTAGTTGAATAACCCGATTTATATAGGCTCACACCTGGGTGAATGGCCACTTGGGTGAGGTGTTAAAGGGCTCCAGCACCGTGGCAGAGGCATTATCGTCAGGAGAGGACGATAGTCGATGGCGCTTACTCGGCTTTCTCGATATAAGACCAGAGAAGTGATCCTGGCTCCTGGTTGTAGCTGGACCTTTACCATCTCCCTCTCCTGAAGATAGCGGTGGTTATTTTGATATTAGGCAGTAGTGTAAGACAGGCGATGGCGAACCCCATGGGGGAGATGTAAGGCGGGCTGTGATTTGGTATTGCCGGTTATATACGATCGCCCAAAGCCAACATGACCCCAGTGCTTCCAAACCTGTTGATGGATATTTACCATCATCCTCTCCTGACTACAATGCCTCTGCCATGGGAGCTGGATCCCTTTAACATCTCGCCCACATGGCCATTCACCCAAGTGTGAACCTATATAATTGGGATATTCAACTACTGGAGGCATCACAGCCATGCCCAGCCCTGTCCTCGTTGACTTCCACACATGCCCGTCCAGCAGCGGTACTAGAGGAAGAACTCTGGCTGATATTTATCCTCCCCTGCCCCTCCTTTCCTGGCGGAGGGAGATCAGCTTGCTCAGCACAGGGACTAAGCGGTGGATTATGCTGGTCTCAATGGCTCGGTATATGGGTGCATTTACTCACTGAGCCTCACGAGGGGAGGGGAGTCCAGAATTGATCTGTATTTGTAGATTCTGACACCGAGTGGGGAATAAGCGAGCAAGCACTCGTCACGGGCTATCTTGAAGCGCCGGCAGATTTAATAATGGTGATCCGTCCATCTTCTAGGAACCCACCACCCCGGTCCCTCTGTCCGGAGGAATTGAAGACGAGGAGCCTCCCACTGCAGGCGACGCAACACCTGAGAGCCTGGGCTGAAGGAAACCACGCTACCCCAAGTGTGGCCGAGAGGGTAAAGAAAGACTTCGATTTTTATAGCGCCTTTCACAACCTTAGGATATCCCAAAGCACTTTACAGCCAATGGAATACTTTTTAAGTGAAGTCGCTGTTGTAATGTCGGAAATGCAGCAGCCAATTTGCGCTCAGCAAGCTCCCACAAACAGCAATGGCGAGATAATATTTTAGTGATGTTGGTTGAGTGATAAATATTGGACAGGACACCAGGGAGAGCTCCCCCGTTCCTTTTCGAAATAGTGCCATGGGATCTTTTATATCCACTTGAGAGAGCAGACGGGGCCTCGGTTTAACATCTCATCCAAAACACGGCACCTCCGACAGTGCAGCATCCCTCAGCACTGCACTGGAGTATCAGCCTAGATTTTTTTTGTGCTCAAGTCTCTGGAGTGGGACTTGAACCCACAACCTTCTGACCCCGAGGCGAGGCTGCTACCCACTGAGCCACACAATGCACCTGTGTATTGTAACCAGCGGACTCTGTACGTCGGCTCCTGCTCTCCCCTTGTCAGCCAAGACCGCTAGGAGCAGTGTTTTGCTTGTAACTGTGGATGTGATGTTTCAGCAGGAGATGTGTGACGTGTAAGGTGCAGAATTTATTAAATGTTCGTGGCCGAATCCACGGACTTTTTTTCTTTTTCCTCCCCCCTCTGCGGATGGTGGTAACTCCGGCTGGGGTACGGTTTCCCCAACAACCTCCATGTCACACTCGACGGACCACTCCTCAGCGTAAGACGGTGAGTGTCGGGGTACTTGGGCATGGTCTGGCACTCGCCCAACTACTACGCATACACGTTCCAGTGAGAAGTATCATCATCATCATCATAGGCAGTCCCTCGAAGTGAGGATGACTTGCTTCCACGCCAAAAAAGGATGAGTTCACAGGTGTTTCAATGAAGGACCGAATATTCCAGATCCCGAACTACATCCTGAAGGGTGGAAGATGCCTGTGCGTGGATTTTTTTAATGTTTGGTGGTCCTTGCTCACCAGCTACCACACGGGCTTGGCAGAGCTAGGTCTTAGTCCAGTGGCAAGGGTTAACCAAGACGATAGGAGTCCAGCTCTGCTGCACGGACCTAGTGCGCACACAAGTCACAGTGTGGGCTGGCCCATGCTGCCACTGGGCCCCTGGCTCCGAACTCATGCCTCTCCTGGGCCCTGATCATGTCCCTCCATACTCTCTTGTTGCTCCTGCCTCCCGACCTCGCCGCTCCTGTGGTACCTGCCCACGCTCCAATCACCGACCTGGACCTTGATGACGTCACTCTACGCTGTCGTCACCCTCCTGCACCAGCTCGCGCTGCTCCCCGGGGCCCCCATTCTGCTCCCGAGGCCGCTTGCCGCTCCTTTTATGGCCCTGACCTGCTGCTGGTGTTCTCTCACAGGTCGGGCGTGAGTGAAAAATGTAAGATGTGCTGTCTAACAGTTTATAGAGTTCAGACTCCTGGAACAGACAAAACAAGACACTGATATCTTCTTTCCCCTTTAACGGAGTAACCTTTACTTAAAAATCAACAAGACAGTACAAGCAAACATCCGGTATCATCAGTGCACAATAATCTCTGATTATTCATAAACATACACAGATCTATCCAATTTACTCTACGCTCAAGCAATTATAAGCAAAACTCACACGTACTAACACCAGCAAGCGGTCAATTCGATAGCAACTAGACGTGACCCCTCCGACTGTACAGGCACGAGTGGTTTTCAAGCAGCCCAATTATACCTAAAAACTTGGCAACCGGCCCACGGCGTGACGTATCAAACTATACACAGTTGTTTTCATTCTTTTATCAATAGTCCGTTAATTAAAATGTGTCAGGTTCAACTTCGTGTCTTTAAAGACACCATTGTCCACATTTTGGACTCAAATTTCCCCAGGAGTTGCCCCATTTGTTTTGGAGTAAGTACCTATTTTTGGAGTAACTTAAAAATTGCAAATTTCCACATTTAACTTGCTCCAGTGTAAGTCAGTTAGTTAGTTTTTTTTCTAGTTTCATTTTTTCTCTCCAAAAGGGGGCGTGACCAGCCACTTACGCCTTTTTTGGCCATAGAAGCAAATTTAGCCAGTTAAACCTAACTTAGGCCAGTGTATGTGGCCACTTTGTAGGCACAGAAAAACCTGACCTACATTTAAGAAATCAGTGCAGGTAGCCAAAGATAGGGGGAGAGGGGAGGTGAGTTAGAGGATTCTAAAGCACTAAAGACCTTCACAGCATCAGCACAACAACTGCACAACATCATCAAAAATAAATGAAAGATAAATCAGCTACTGAAAATAGAGCAGTCCTACCTTGTCGACTGCAGAACACACCGACTAGCTCTCCCACCAGGGCTAGGGGTGGCAGGCACACATGACTGTAGGGGTGAGGGATTTTTAGTTTTTACAGTTGTCCAAAAATGTTGTGTGGTCCTAATGGAACATGATTCAGTCTTAATGCATAGAAACATAGAAACATAGAAAATAGGTGCAGGAGTAGGCCATTCGGCCCTTCTAGCCTGCACCGCCATTCAATGAGTTCATGGCTGAACATTCAACTTCAGTACCCCATTCCTGCTTTCTCGCCATACCCCTTGATCCCCCTAGCAGTAAGGACCTCATCTAACTCCTTTTTGAATATATTTAGTGAATTGGCCTCAACAACTTTCTGTGGTAGAGAATTCCACAGGTTCACCACTCTCTGGGTGAAGAAGTTCCTCCGCATCTCGGTCCTAAATGGCTTACCCCTTATCCTTAGACTGTGACCCCTGGTTCTGGACTTCCCCAACATTGGGAACATTCTTCCTGCATCTAACCTGTCTAACCCCGTCAGAATTTTATATGTTTCTATGAGGTCCCCTCTCATTCTTCTGAACTCCAGTGAATACAAGCCCAGTTGATCCAGTCTTTCTTGATAGGTCAGTCCCTCCATCCCGGGAATCAGTCTGGTGAACCTTCGCTGCACTCCCTCAATAGCAAGAATGTCCTTCCTCAGGTTAGGAGACCAAAACTGTACACAATACTCCAGGTGTGGCCTCACCAATGCCCTGTACAACTGTAGCAACACCTCCCTGCCCCTGTACTCAAATCCCCTTGCTATGAAGGCCAACATGCCATTTGCTTTCTTAACCGCCTGCTGCACCTGCATGCCAACCTTCAATGACTGATGTACCATGACACCCAGGTCTCTTTGCACCTCCCCTTTTCCTAATCTGTCACCATTCAGATAATAGTCTGTCTCTCTGTTTTTACCACCAAAGTGGATAACCTCACATTTATCCACATTATACTTCATCTGCCATGCATTTGCCCACTCACCTAACCTATCCAAGTCGCTCTGCAGCCTCACAGCATCCTCCTCGCAGCTCACACTGCCACCCAACTTAGTGTCATCCGCAAATTTGGAGATACTACATTTAATCCCCTCATCTAAATCATTAATGTACAGTGTAAACAGCTGGGGCCCCAGCACAGAACCTTGCGGTACCCCACTAGTCACTGCCTGCCATTCTGAAAAGTACCCATTTACTCCTACTCTTTGCTTCCTGTCTGACAACCAGTTCTCAATCCATGTCAGTACACTACCCCCAATCCCATGTGCTCTAACTTTGCACATCAATCTCTTGTGTGGGACCTTGTCGAACGCCTTCTGAAAGTCCAAATATACCACATCAACTGGTTCTCCCTTATCCACTCTACTGGAAACATCCTCAAAAAATTCCAGAAGATTTGTCAAGCATGATTTCCCTTTCACAAATCCATGCTGACTTGGACCTATCATGTCACCTCTTTCCAAATGCACTGCTATGACATCCTTAATAATTGATTCCATCATTTTACCCACTACCGATGTCAGGCTGACCGGTCTATAATTCCCTGTTTTCTCTCTCCCTCCTTTTTTAAAAAGTGGGGTTACATTGGCTACCCTCCACTCCATAGGAACTGATCCAGAGTCAATGGAATGTTGGAAAATGACTGTCAACGCATCCACTATTCCCAAGGCCACCTCCTTAAGTACTCTGGGATGCAGTCCATCAGGCCCTGGGGATTTATCGGCCTTCAATCCCATCAATTTCCCCAACACAATTTCCCGGCTAATAAGGATTTCCCTCAGTTCCTCCTCCTTACTAGACCCCCCGACCCCTTTTATAACCGGAAGGTTGTTCGTGTCCTCCTTCGTGAATACCGAACCAAAGTACTTGTTCAATTGGTCCGCCATTTCTTTGTTCCCCGTTATGACTTCCCCTGATTCTGACTGCAGGGGACCTACATTTGTCTTTACTAACCTTTTTCTCTTTACATATCTATAGAAACTTTTGCAATCCGTCTTAATGTTCCCTGCAAGCTTCTTCTCATACTCCATTTTCCCTGCCCTAATCAAACCCTTTGTCCTCCTCTGCTGAGTTCTAAATTTCTCCCAGTCCCCAGGTTCGCTGCTATTTCTGGCCAATTTGTATGCCACTTCCTTGGCTTTAATACTATCCCTGATTTCCCTTGATAGCCACGGTTGAGCCACCTTCCCTTTTTTATTTCTATGCCAGACAGGAATGTACAATTGTTGTAGTTCATCCATGCGGTCTCTAAATGTCTGCCATTGCCCATCCACAGTCAACCCCTTAAGTATCATTCGCCAATCCATCTCAGCCAATTCACGCCTCATACCTTCAAAGTTCGCCTTCTTTAAGTTCTGGACCATGGTCTCTGAATTAACTGTTTCATTCTCCATCCTAATGCAGAATTCCACCATATTATGGTCACTCTTCCCCAAGGGGCCTCGCACAACGAGATTGCTAATTAATCCTTTCTCATTACATAACACCCAGTCTAAGATGGCCTCCCCCCTAGTTGGTTCCTCGACATATTGGTCTAAAAAACCATCCCTTATGCACTCCAGAAAATCCTCCTCCACCGTATTGCTTCCAGTTTGGTTAGCCCAATCTATGTGCATATTAAAGTCACCCATTATAACTGCTGCACCTTTATTGCACGCACCCCTAATTTCCTGTTTGATGCCCTCCCCAACATCACTACTACTGTTTGGAGGTCTGTACACAACTCCCACTAACGTTTTTTGCCCTTTCGTGTTCTGCAGCTCTACCCATATAGATTCCACATCATCCAAGCTAATGACCTTCCTAACTATTGCCTTAATCTCCTCCTTAACCAGCAATGCTACCCCACCTCCTTTTCCTTTTATTCTATCCTTCCTGAATGTTGAATACCCCTGGATGTTGAGTTCCCAGCCCTGCTCATCCTGGAGCCACGTCTCCGTAATCCCAATCACATCATATTTGTTAACATCTATTTGCACAGTTAATTCATCCACCTTATTGCGGATACTCCTTGCATTAAGACACAAAGCCTTTAGGCTTGTTTTTTTAACACCCTCTGTCCTTTTAGAATTTTGCTGTACAATGGCCCTTTTTGTTCTTTGCCTTGGGTTTCTCTGCCCTCCACTTTTCCTCATCTCCTTTCTGTCTTTTGTTTTTGCCTCCTTTTTGTTTCCCTCTATCTTTTATTGGATATAATCATGCACTTCAAAAACAGCAAAGAAAGGCTGCACCTATCCCTCACCCTCGGGGAAAGTACACTTCCTCATAGGGTCGGTGATGGTGGTGGGGGGGATTTGGGGGCCCGACATGGGTCTCACTGGTGACTGGTGCGTGGATTGAAGTGGGAGTGGCATTTGAGTATCCGGCCTTTGTGCCCTTATTGCAGCAGCTAGCTCCCTCGAGGCATCTGCCATTGTTTGCACACCCTCTGAAATGCCCGCTCTCACTTCCCGTCTCAGTGCTGGTATTTCTCCCGACAATGTCGCGACCTCATCACGCACCCCACTGACGGTCGCCACGAGTGATCTTGTGAGGGCATTGGTCTCCTCACCCAATGACAGAACCTGATTAACCTCTGCTGAAGGCTGCATCTCAGGAGAGACCGGTTGGCTTCTCCTTCCCCTCGCCGTGGATCTGCCTAGTGGCACCCCTCCAGTGCGAGGCGCAGGCTGAGACGGTGGGGCACTGGGTGTTCCAACGTACATTTCACCACCGCCACTGGGACCCGCAACCTCGGAAGGTGTGAAACCATGGAATGTTGCCGAGTAGCTCATGCAGGTTTCTGGCATGTACTATGTACTATGGTGCCTTGTACTATGGACTGATCCATATCATGATCCGCATTCTCCCGTGAACACATTTCCATGGACCCCTCCTCCCCCCACCCACCTTGGTCTGGAGCGCACGCATCTGGATCTTCAGGATGTTGAGGAGTGTTGTCGTCTTCTGCAAAATACAACAGAACAGTCAAATGGTTAGCAGCACAGGAGGGGGCAGGATGGGTGACATGAGAAGGCTCATGTGTAGCAGGCCAGTCAGCAGGTTGATTTGAAGGGCGATGATGCATTTTAATGACTCACCCTCACCCTCACGTGTGGGCCTAGTTTGTGCAGAGCTGATTCTTTTTCTGCAGGTGCGAGTCAGCAAGACAGCGACCCTCTGTTCCAGGGGTGTTAGTTGGTGCAGATTTGGCAGCCCTCCTCCTGTTCTAAGTCTTTCCCTTTTGTTGGGGGCCAATTTCTTCTGCAAAGATGAAAATATAACTTTTCACACGTGCGCTTCTGGTGGGTGGGACGTATACAGACAGTCACACTTACAATTGTAATTCCATTTAAAGATGAAGATATTACTTACACTCACTACTTGACCAACGTCCTGCCATTTCTTCTTGCACTTGCTTCCAGATCTTGCAGTAGTCACCCCTGCGGAGTATTCTTCTCAACTAGGTTCCATCGTCTTCTCATTTCCTTGGGTGGAACTTTTGTGGGACCACTCTTACTGATATCCAGCTCCAGCCATTTGTCCTCAATGACCGTGACTAGTTTCTTTTCATGGAGGAAATTCTTTGTTCTTGTTGCATGCTCTTGCGTCATTGGTGTATTGCGCTTACACTCAGGTAATATTGAACAATCACAGTTCTCACCTTTCTTCTACCTATGCAGCACTCCTTTCCACTCCCTCAGCCACTCAAAAATCACAATTCACACCTTACCTTTATATATGGTCCATTGCCAATGCTGCTGAGGCACTGAGGACGTTCTCCCTTTAATTGGCCGATTGCCAAGCTTCTGCTCCACACGCTGAAACGGACATGTGTTCCCCTGCCAGCACTCGAGGAGACGCTGGGCCCAAGCCCCCCCCCCCCCCTGCCGGCTGCGCTGAGCAAGCACGGCCCAAGCTCCGCCCCCCGCAGGTTTCTCAGCGCCACGCCACGGGACCACACTGATCCAGGAACGGCCAAAGTATCCCGGTAAGTTTTCGCCGTGTTTTTTTCCCCCACGAAGTCAGCGTACCACGGCTAACTATGCCGCTCTAAGCGGCTGGGGAACTTTGGGCCCATAGTGTTGTGTCCTCAGGATATCTCATCCATCTGTTCCTGGCCAAGTTTGATCCTCCCTTATCTTCTGAGAAAGACAGCTTTTGTTGGTTCAACAAGTTTTTAATTAACAGTTCCCACTGTAGCTTCTTGGCTTCGCAAGGTATGCTGGGTTACAGAATTTGGTCAATTTTTAAGTACGGCCATGTTTAAGCAAAGTTACAGCAAAATTAAAGCAGAAAATGGTATATCCTTGCAGAAGAGTGTGACCAGGACTGAGAAACCTGGCTGATCCATTTTATTTTCCATTCCCTAGCTCTGGGACATGGAGCCCAATTGCAGCATCTTCAGCTGCTGCCTCAACAGGAGTGTGATGGAATACTCCCCACTTGCCTGGATGAGTGCAGCTCCAACAACACTCAAGAAGCTCGACACCATCCAGGACAAAGCAGCCCGCTTGATCGGCCCCCCATCCACCACCTTCAACATTCACTCCCTCCACCACCGGTGTAACCTGTCTGCAGTGTGTACCATCTACAAGATGCACTGCAGCAACTCGCCAAGGCTTCTTCGGCAGCACCACCCAAACCCGCGACCTCTACCACTCAGGACAAGGGTACCAGGCGCATGGGAACACCATCACCTGCAAGTTCCCCTCCAAGTTACACACCATCCCGACTTGGAAATATATCGGCATTCTTTCATCGTCGCTGGGTCAACATACTGGAACTCCCTCCCTAACAGCACTGTGGGAGCATCTTTGCCTCACAGACTGCAGCGGTTCAAGAAGGCAGCTCATCATCACCTTCTTAAGGGCAATTAGGGATGGGCAATAAATGCTGGCCTTGCCAGTTACGCTCACATCCCAGGAACAGATTTTTTAAAAAGAGAAACTTCCTTACTCAAAGAGTGATTAAAATGTGGCACTCGTTCCCACAGGGAATGTTTGAGGCGAATAGAATAGATGCATTTAAGGGGAAGCTGGATAAACACATGAGGAAGAAAGGAATAGAGGGTTATGCTGATATGGTTAGATGAAGTAGAGTGGAAGAAGGCTCGTGTGGAGCATAAATACTGACATAGACCAGTTGGGCCGAATGGCCTGATTCTGTGCTGTAGACTCTGGCTGGGTTTTCGGTTGCCTATCATCATCATAGGCAGTCCCTCGAAGTGAGGATAACTTGCTTCCACGCCAAAAAGGGATGAGTTCACCGGTGTTTCAATGAAGGACCTGACATTCCGGATCCCAAACTACATCCTGAAGGATGGGAGATGCCTGTGCGTGGATTTTATTAACGTGGTGTGGCCGTTGCACACCAGTCACCACACGGGCTTGACAGAGCGAGGTCTTGGTCCAGTGGCAAGGGTTAACCAGGACGACTGGAGACCTGCTCTGCTGCACGGACCTAGTGCGCGCACATATCGCAGTGTGGGCTGGCCCGTGCTGCCCCTGGGCTACGAACTCACGCCTCTCCTGGGTCCCGGTCAGCTCCATCTACGAACTCTTGCCACTCCTTCGCCCCTCCTGCTGTGCCTTCCCGCACTGCAGTCAACGACCTGGCTTCGCAGCCCTCGCCCTCCTCTTGCCTAATGCCTCAGTTAGCGGCCAGAGGGAGCGTTAATGGGTGCGTAAGTGGTTACCGACTGGGAGCAAAGCTTTTAGCCCCCCAACTGAAAATTCATTTGAGGCTCCCTGAGGGCGCAAATCGCTAGCGCCCGGCTGCTGACGGTCGCTCCGATCCTGACATCAGTCCTGGTGCAACGTCCACACTTGCACCCCGGTCGGTAAATTCAGTGCCTGCCCGCCAATGGCAACGTCTGGAAAAACAGTGGGTCCAGACTTGCAGAGTCGGTAACTGGCGGCTACTTAAAGCGATGAGGAAGCGCTTCCATTGGAGCTCACAGTCAGTGCAACATTTACACAGCGCACGGTGCGTAAGCCTCCCAGTTTACAGCGGCAGACAGATGTAACCGTACAGGTTGGAAACAAGTGATTTTGAAAACTTTAATGCGTGCATTGCTGTGCTGCGCTTTTAAGACTCGGCTTTTTCCCGGGATCTGATTCAGTGTTCCATGTATGTGCAGTGGGCCCACAAAATGAACTGACCAAACTTTCGTTATCTCCCCCCCACCTCCCCCCCCCCCGGCTCTGGTGTGCAACAGATGATTTATTGCCCCTGTCAGCTCCTCGACCCATTCTGATGAATATCTGGGCGGGAGGCGCAAACTTTTTCAAGGCGCTAAAAGTGCCGCTCCGCCTGGATTAACGCCACTATAGAGGCGCGGCCAAATTTCCACCCCTGTGTAACAGAGATCAGTGTAAGTCGGCACAGAACGGGACTCCTCCAACCTTGGGACTGCTACTCGACTCCTATGTTACCATTCAGTGGAATTATTACACTGTGGAGCATTATCTGGCCTTAATTTAAGTTCCTCTTCCACCCCAACACGACCCAAAAAAGCTGCAGACATTAAACAAAAATGCCAATTTTGAAATGATCAAACGTGTTCAGTCAGGGACGGAGTTGGTTCCTGAATCTGGTGAGGGTGAGATTCCCTGAACGCACCATCCGAGCTGTGACTGGGACTCGGCATTGACTGAGTATCTAACAAACCAGGGAGAAGATGAGGGGAATATCTTTACTCAGCGAGTGGTTGTGATCTGGAATGCACTGCCTGAAAGGGTGCTGGAAGCAAACTCAGTTGTAACTTTCAAAAAGGAATTGAATAAATATTTGAAAAGGAGAAACGTGCAGTTCTCTGGGGAAAGAGTGGGGAAGTGGGACTAATCGGAATACTCATTCAAAGAGCAGGCACAGGCACAATGGGCCGAATGGCCTCCTGTGCTGTATATGATAAACTGGGAATGGCCAAAGGAATCGGGCAACAGAGTTGGGAGCAGTGGGTGTGGAACAGAATGCTTTCCGACCCAATGAAATACATTCCCCCGCCAGTGTGGCCACTTCAGAGCTTTGCCAACCGTTTAAATCCTTAAATCTCTTTGGTTAAGTAGTTGATCCCGTCCTTCCCCAAGATCTTGGATGCCCCGCTGCCATCGCCGTGCTAGCCAACATCGCTCGCACTTGCAGCAATTTGTGATGCAAAATTAATCGCAGCTGAATTGTGAGGGGAAAAATCCAACTGACTGACGCTTGCTACAAGATGCCCCAATCCGGGAAACTCTGGCAGCAGGATCAGTGACACCAACTTTGGGCGGATAGTTACCCTGAGTGATCGATGTTGGCATCGGTTCCCCAGGCACAATCACTGTTGGCCCAACTGAGGCTGGGTGTTACAGTGACAGAACCGGAGTGTGAGAGCGTCAGTGAGATATAGTAACAGGAGGGGGCCATTCAGCCCCTCGATTCTGACCCGCTGTTCAAGGGCTGAAAAGACCAAGCTCATTCGTGCCACTTTCATATTTTGAAATGATGCACTGCCGAATTTCGCTCGGAATTTCCTTCTCGATGTGCGGAGTGGAGTGGGTCTGCTCCGGGTGTGGAGTGGGTCTGCTCCGGGTGTGGAGTGGGTCTGCTCCGGGTGTGGAGTGGGTCTGCTCCGGGTGTGGAGTGAGTCTGCTCCGGGTGTGGAGTGGGTCTGCTCCGGGTGTGGAGTGAGTC
This sequence comes from Pristiophorus japonicus, assembly GCF_044704955.1. NCBI lineage: Eukaryota > Metazoa > Chordata > Chondrichthyes > Pristiophoridae > Pristiophorus > Pristiophorus japonicus. Next base: position 172,667,235 of record NC_091984.1, read on the forward strand.
TGCTCCGGGTGTGGAGTGGGTCTGCTCCGGGTGTGGAGTGGGTCTGCTCCGGGTGTGGAGTGGGTCTGCTCCGGGTGTGGAGTGGGTCTGCTCCGGGTGTGGAGTGGGTCTGCTCCGGGTGTGGAGTGGGTCTGCTCCGGGTGTGGAGTGGGTCTGCTCCGGGTGTGGAGTGGGTCTGCTCCGGGTGTGGAGTGGGTCTGCTCCGGGTGTGGAGTGGGTCTGCTCCGGGTGTGGAGTGGGTCTGCTCCGGGTGTGGAGTGGGTCTGCTCCGGGTGTGGAGTGGGTCTGCTCCGGGTGTGGAGTGGGTCTGCTCCGGGTGTGGAGTGGGTCTGCTCCGGGTGTGGAGTGGGTCTGCTCCGGGTGTGGAGTGGGTCTGCTCCGGGTGTGGAGTGGGTCTGCTCCGGGTGTGGAGTGGGTCTGCTCCGGGTGTGGAGTGGGTCTGCTCCGGGTGTGGAGTGGGTCTGCTCCGGGTGTGGAGTGGGTCTGCTCCGGGTGTGGAGTGGGTCTGCTCCGGGTGTGGAGTGGGTCTGCTCCGGGTGTGGAGTGGGTCTGCTCCGGGTGTGGAGTGGGTCTGCTCCGGGTGTGGAGTGGGTCTGCTCCGGGTGTGGAGTGGGTCTGCTCCGGGTGTGGAGTGGGTCTGCTCCGGGTGTGGAGTGGGTCTGCTCCGGGTGTGGAGTGGGTCTGCTCCGGGTGTGGAGTGGGTCTGCTCCGGGTGTGGAGTGGGTCTGCTCCGGGTGTGGAGTGGGTCTGCTCCGGGTGTGGAGTGGGTCTGCTCCGGGTGTGGAGTGGGTCTGCTCCGGGTGTGGAGTGGGTCTGCTCCGGGTGTGGAGTGGGTCTGCTCCGGGTGTGGAGTGGGTCTGCTCCGGGTGTGGAGTGGGTCTGCTCCGGGTGTGGAGTGGGTCTGCTCCGGGTGTGGAGTGGGTCTGCTCCGGGTGTGGAGTGGGTCTGCTGCTGCTGCTCTGGGTGCAGAGTGAGTCTGCTCCTGCTCCGGGTGCAGAGTGAGTCTGCTCCTGCTCCGGGTGCAGAGTGACTCTGCTCCTGCTCCGGGTGCAGAGTGAGTCTGCTCCTGCTCCGGGTGCAGAGTGGGTCTGCTCTGGGTGTTGGGGGGCGGGTCCTGTACCAGGTGTAGCGTGTCTGTTCTCTGTGTTCGTGGGCAGCCCTGATCCACAAGCTCCTGTCCGAGCGATGAATGTAACCGCATGCTTCCCCTTGTGCAGGAAGGTCTGGTCCAGGAGACTGGTCTCGAAAAACAACAGATCTACAACTGGTTTGCAAACTACAGGCGCCGGCAGAAGAGAGTGAAGAGCCAGCGAGAGCGTGCTGCAGAGTTCAGGCACAGATTGATGGATCACAGCCCACGTACTCACACATGGTCCTCGAGATGCCCACAGATTATCGTCAGGGGCAGCACCAGGCTCCCGACTTCAGGTCAGTAACTCGATCAGGACTATAGGATTAACGCTGTGCTCTCCCAGTGGGTGCCCCATTCCCGACCCTGCTCTCCCAGTGGGTGTCCCATTCCCGACCCTGTTCTCCCAGTGGGTGCCCCATTCCCGACCCTGCTCTCCCAGTGGGTGTCCCATTCCCGACCCTGTTCTCCCAGTGGGTGCCCCATTCCTGACCCTGCTCTCCCAGTGGGTGCCCCATTCCCAACCCTGCTCTCCCAGTGGGTGCCCCATTCCCGACCCTGCTCTCCCAGTGGGTGTCCCATTCCCGACTCTGTTCTCCCAGTGGGTGCCCCATTCCTGACCCTGCTCTCCCAGTGGGTGCCCCATTCCCGACCCTGCTCTCCCAGTGGGTGCCCCATTCCTGACCATGCTCTCCCAGTGGGTGCCCTATTCCCAACCTGCTCTCCCAATGGGTGCCGCATTCCTGACCTGCTCTCCTAGTGGATCCACAGCTCCCTCCGCACCGCTCCACGCTGGGAGTGTCGGATCAGGGAATCAGCCCTTGGCTCGCAGGCCCTGGCCATCCAGTTCTTGAGGCCCAGCAACTCGGTCTAATTATGTTTAACATTTTTATTTGCCGGTTTGTTCTCCTCAAATTTTGGAAGCCTGGGGTTTATGTTTAGCCCTGTTCCTTCGTTGGTGGATAAAATTGTAAATCAACACACCGCGATCTGTTTATTTAAATTAACCCTCGCATGAACTCGAGCTTTATATCTGGCCCAAAGGTCCAATGGTACTTATCTATACTGCCCATGCAAAGAGGAAGCTTGCAGTCTCCTGCTTTAAAGGACAGGTCACACACTCACCAAGCTGAAGAACATACCCCTGGTTAGAACCTATCTTTTTTATCCAGTCTTCTCTCTCTCTCGAGGACTGACCTATTGCTGTGCCACAGTTCCATTACCTCAGCTACGTGGTCATTCTTCAGGAGTGGGCCTTCACAGTGAGAGTTAGCAGGCTATTCGTCCATGGGAGGCATTGCAGCCGAGCCTGGACCCTGCCCTTGTCCGATATCCGCAGGCACCACGAGCAGAATCCCCTAGGCAGAGATCAGGAGCTCCCCAGCCCCTGGGCAGGGATCGGGAGCTCCCCAGCCCCTGGGCAGAGACCGGGAGCTCCCCAGCCCCTGGGCAGAGATCAGGAGCTCCCCAGCCCCTGGGCAGGGGTCGGGAGCTCCCCAGCCCCTGGGCAGAAACCAGGAGCAGCTCCCCAGCCCCTGGGCAGAGACCGGGAGCAGCTCCCCAGCCCCTGGGCAGAGACCGGGAGCAACTCCCCAGCCCCTGGGCAGGGACCGGGAGCAACTCCCCAGCCCCTGGGCAGGGACCTGGAGCAGCTCCCCAGCCCCTGGGCAGGGACCTGGAGCAGCTCCCCAGCCCCTGGGCAGGGACCTGGAGCAGCTCCCCAGCCCCTGGGCAGGGACCTGGAGCAGCTCCCCAGCCCCTGGGCAGGGACCTGGAGCAGCTCCCCAGCCCCTGGGCAGGGACCGGGAGCAGCTCCCCAGCCCCTGGGCAGGGACCGGGAGCAGCTCCCCAGCCCCTGGGCAGGGACCGGGAGCAGCTCCCCAGCCCCTGGGCAGGGACCGGGAGCAGCTCCCCAGCCCCTGGGCAGGGACCGGGAGTAGCTCCCCAGCCCCTGGGCAGGGACCGGGAGCAGCTCCCCAGCCCCTGGGCAGGGACCGGGAGCAGCTCCCCAGCCCCTGGGCAGGGACCGGGAGGAGCCCCCCCAGCCCCTGGGCAGGGACCGGGAGCAGCTCCCCAGCCCCTGGGCAGGGACCGGGAGGAGCCCCCCCAGCCCCTGGGCAGGGACCGGGAGCAGCTCCCCAGCCCCTGGGCAGGGACCGGGAGCAGCTCCCCAGCCCCTGGGCAGGGACCGGGAGCAGCTCCCCAGCCCCTGGGCAGGGACCGGGAGCAGCTCCCCAGCCCCTGGGCAGGGACCGGGAGCAGCTCCCCAGCTCCTGGGCAGGGACCGGGAGCAGCTCCCCAGCTAACATTTTCCCTGTCCCAGTTAGAGGCACCCAATGGTTGGCTGGGCAGAGATCAGCTGACTCGCCAACAATGGAGGATCAAACCTGGGGCATGAGCTCAGTGTGGCACAGTAACACAGTGAGCAGTCAACCTACCAGCTCCCAGCACCCATCCCTGAGCCGCTTTCTCAGGCCCTGAACCACTCACTCAGGCCCTGCACACATCTCTCTGATGTCCCCAGACTTTGGCCGCACCTCATTGAAATGGCCACTGTGAGGCGGCAGAGTGACCCAGTGCGTGGACAGGGGTGGGGCGTGGGGGTCGGGTGGGGCAGGGGGGATGCGGGGGGAACCACTCCGGGATGACATTCCCTTCCTCAAAAGGCAGAAAGAACTTGTATTTACATCTCGTCTTTCACGACCTCACGGCATCCCAAAGCATTTTCCAGCCATTGAAGTACTTTTTGAAGTGGAGTCGCATTTATATTGGAGCAAATGCAGCAACCTATTGCGAACAGCAAGATCCCACACAGCAATGTGATGGTGACCAGATAATCTGTTATTTAGTCGTGTTGGTTGAGGGATAAATATTAGCCAGGATACCAGGGAGAACTCTCCTGCTCTTCCAATAGTGCCGTGAGATCTTTTACGTCCACCTGGGAGAGCAGACGTGGCCTCAGTTTAACGTCTCATTGGAAAGACAGCACCTCTGACAATGCTGCACTCGCTCAGCACTGCACAGGGAGTGTCGACCTGGATTATGTGCTCAAGTATCTGGAATGGGACTTGAACCCACAGCCTTCTGACTGAGATTGGCTGCTGAGCCAGGCTGACGGAGATGATATCGCAAGGCCGCGGACTCTTCCCCCTGACCGCTGAGCGGAGTTGGGAGCGGTGGACCGAACCTCGCCTCTTGTCGGTCAATTACACTGGAAATATCACTGACTATAAACAGGACGTTAGCTGGAGCGGGTGGGGTTGCCCTTGTTCCAGCGGTGTGATCAGTGAGACTGGAGCAAGTGTTTCTCTGTGCACGGTGCTAAGTCTCATGTTCTTTCCCCAGGTGATGACTCAGCTGCGGACATGCCTTGCGTTGTTAAGGAGGAGCAGGGATTGAACCAACGCACTACGGGCGCTGACTATACAGTAGCCCAGAGACCAGCACTCACCAGCCCACAGTAAGCAGACCAGAGCTTTGAAACAACCCAGACATAAGAATGGGGCACACCGAGCAACTGACTCCAATATTTCCCAGCCCAAGGAGGTCGGACGGTCGCGGCTCCTGTTCTCACAGCTGGGAGAGAGTCTCGATGTCTGGTGGTCACTTTAACTGTGCGGAATATCAAATTCACTGGGTGTATGGGCGGAGGGGGGAGGCGGGTGTGTACGGTCTGGGGGGGGAGGTGGGTGTGTACGGTCGGGGAGGTGGGTGTGTACGGTCGGGTGGGGGGGAGGTGGGTGTGTACGGTCGGGGAGGTGGGTGTGTACGGTCGGGGAGGTGGGTGTGTACGGTCGGGGGGGGAGGTGGGTGTGTACGGTCGGGGAGGTGGGTGTGTACGGTCGGGGAGGTGGGTGTGTACGGTCGGGGAGGTGGGTGTGTACGGTCGGGTGGGGGGGAGGTGGGTGTGTATGGTCGGGGGGGGGGGGGGAGGTGGGTGTGTACGGTTGGGGAGGTGGGTGTGTACGGTTGGGGGGGGAGGTGGGTGTGTACGGTCGGGGAGGTGGGTGTGTACAGTCGGGGGGGGGGGGGAGGTGGATGTGTACGGTCGTGGGGGGAGGTAGGTGTATACGGTCTGGAGGGGGAGGTGGGTGTGTACGGTCTGGAGGGGGAGGTGGGTGTGTACGGTCGGGGAGGTGGGTGTGTACGGTCGGGGAGGTGGGTGTGTACGGTCGGGGAGGTGGGTGTGTACGGTCGGGTGGGGGGGAGGTGGGTGTGTATGGTCGGGGGGGGGGGGAGGTGGGTGTGTACGGTTGGGGAGGTGGGTGTGTACGGTCGGGGGGGGAGGTGGGTGTGTACGGTCGGGGAGGTGGGTGTGTACAGTCGGGGGGGGGGGGGGGGAGGTGGGTGTGTACGGTCGGGGAGGTGGGTGTGTACGGTCGGGTGGGGGGGAGGTGGGTGTGTATGGTCGGGGGGGGGGGAGGTGGGTGTGTACGGTTGGGGAGGTGGGTGTGTACGGTCGGGGGGGGAGGTGGGTGTGTACGGTCGGGGAGGTGGGTGTGTACGGTCGGGGGGGAGGTGAGTGTGTACGGCCGGGGGGAGGTGGGTGTGTACGGTCGGGGGGGAGGTGGGTGTGTACGGTCGGGGGGGAGGTGGGTGTGTACGGTCGGGGGGGAGGTGAGTGTGTACGGCCGGGGGGGGGGAGGTGGGTGTGTACGGTCGTGGGGGGAGGTGGGTGTATACGGTCGGGGGGGAGGTGAGTGTGTACGGTCGGGGGTAGGTGGGTGTGTACGGTCGGGGGGGAGGTGAGTGTGTACGGCCGGGGGGGGGGAGGTGGGTGTGTACGGTCGGGGGGGAGGAGGTGAGTGTGTAGGGTCGGGGGGAGGTGGGTGTGTACGGTCGGGGGGGGGGAGGTGGGTGTGTACGGTCGGGGGGAGGTGGGTGTGTACGGTCGGGGGGGGGGAGGTGGGTGTGTACGGTCGGGGGGAGGTGGGTGTGTACGGTCGGGGGGAGGTGGGTGTGTACGGTCGGGGGGAGGTGGGTGTGTACGGTCGGGGGGAGGTGAGTGTGTACGGCCGGGGGGGGAGGTGGGTGTGTACGGTCGGGGGGGGGTGGGTGTGTACGGTCGGGGGGAGGTGGGTGTGTACGGTCGGGGGGGAGGTGGGTGTGTACGGTCGGGGGGGAGGTGGGTGTGTACGGTCGGGGGTAGGTGGGTGTGTACGGTCGGGGGGGAGGTGGGTGTGTACGGTCGGGGGGGGAGGTGGGTGTGTACGGTCGGGGGGAGGTGGGTGTGTACGGTCGGGGGGGGAGGTGGGTGTGTACGGTCGGGGGGGGAGGTGGGTGTGTACGGTCGGGGGGGGAGGTGGGTGTGTACGGTCGGGGGGGGAGGTGGGTGTGTACGGTCGGGGGGGGAGGTGGGTGTGTACAGTCGGGGGGGGAGGTGGGTGTGTACGGTCGGGGGGGAGGTGGGTGTGTACGGTCGGGGGGAGGTGGGTGTGTATGGTCGGGGAGGTGGGTGTGTACAGTCGGGGGGGGGGGAGGTGGGTGTGTACGGTCTGGAGGGGGAGGTGGGTGTGTACGGTCGGGGGAGGAGGTGAGTGTGTAGGGTCAGGGGGAGGTGGGTGTGTACGGTCGGGGGGGGGAGGTGGGTGTGTACGGTCGGGGGAGGTGGGTGTGTATGGTCGGGGGGGGGGAGGAGGTGAGTGTGTACGGTCGGGGGGAGGTGGGTGTGTACGGTCGGGGGAGGTGGGTGTGTATGGTCGGGGGGGGGGAGGAGGTGAGTGTGTACGGTCGGGGGGAGGTGGGTGTGTATGGTCGGGGGGGGGGAGGTGGGTGTGTACGGTCGGGGGGGGAGGTGGGTGTGTACGGTCGGGGGGGGAGGTGGGTGTGTACGGCCGGGGGGGGGAGGTGGGTGTGTACAGTCGGGGGGAGGTGGGTGTGTACGGTCGGGGGGAGGTGGGTGTGTACGGTCGGGGGGAGGTGAGTGTGTACGGCCGGGGGGGGGAGGTGGGTGTGTATGGTCGGGGGGGGGGAGGTGGGTGTGTACGGTCGGGGGGGGGGAGGTGGGTGTGTACGGTCGGGGGGAGGTGGGTGTGTACGGTCGGGGGGGGGGAGGTGGGTGTGTACGGTCGGGGGGGGAGGTGGGTGTGTATGGTCGGGGGGAGGTGGGTGTGTACGGTCGGGGGGAGGTGGGTGTGTACGGTCGGGGGGGGGGAGGTGGGTGTGTACGGTCGGGGGGAGGTGGGTGTGTACGGTCGGGGGGAGGTGGGGTGTGTACGGTCGGGGGGAGGTGGGTGTGTATGGTCGGGGGGAGGTGAGTGTGTACGGTCGGGGGGAGGTGGGTGTGTACGGTCGGGGGGAGGTGGGTGTGTACGGCCGGGGGGGGGAGGTGGGTGTGTATGGTCGGGGGAGGAGGTGAGTGTGTAGAGTCGGGGGGGGGGAGAGGTGGGTGTGTACAGTCGGGGAGGTGGGTGTGTACGGTCGGGGGGGGAGGTGGGTGTGTAGAGTCGGGGGGGGGGAGAGGTGGGTGTGTACAGTCGGGGGGAGGTGGGTGTGTACGGTCGGGGGGGGGAGGTGGGTGTGTACGGTCGGGGGGGGAGGTGGGTGTGTACGGTCGGGGGGAGGTGGGTGTGCACGGTCGGGGGGGGAGGTGGGTGTGTACGGTCGGGGGGGAGGGGGTGTGTACGGTCAGGGTGAGGTGGGTGTGTACGGCCGGGGGCAGGTGAGTGTGTACGGCCGGGGGGGAGGTGGGTGTGTACGGTCGGGGGGAGGTGAGTGTGTACGGCCGGGGGGGAGGTGGGTGTGTACGGTCGGGGGGAGATGGGTGTGTACGGTCGGGGGGGGAGGTGGGTGTGTACGGTCGGGGGGGGGGAGGTGGGTGTGTACGGTCGGGGGGAGGTGGGTGTGTACGGTCGGGGGGGGGAGGTGGGTGTGTACGGTCGGGGGGGGAGGTGGGTGTGTACGGTCGGGGGGGAGGTGGGTGTGTACGGTCGGGGGGAGGTGAGTGTGTACGGCCGGGGGGGGGAGGTGGGTGTGTACGGTCGGGGGGAGGTGAGTGTGTACGGCCGGGGGGGGGAGGTGGGTGTGTACAGTCGGGGGGAGGTGGGTGTGTACGGTCGGGGGGAGGTGAGTGTGTACGGCCGGGGGGAGGTGAGTGTGTACGGCCGGGGGGGGGAGGTGGGTGTGTATGGTCGTGGGGGGGGAGGTGGGTGTGTACGGTCGGGGGGGGGGAGGTGGGTGTGTACGGTCGGGGGGAGGTGGGTGTGTACGGTCGGGGGGGGGGAGGTGGGTGTGTACGGTCGGGGGGGGGGAGGTGGGTGTGTACGGTCGGGGGGGGAGGTGGGTGTGTACGGTCGGGGGGAGGTGGGTGTGTACGGTCGGGGGGGGGAGGTGGGTGTGTACGGTCGGGGGGGAGGTGGGTGTGTACGGTCGGGGGGGGGAGGTGGGTGTGTACGGTCGGGGGGAGGTGGGTGTGTACGGTCGGGGGGAGGTGAGTGTGTACGGCCGGGGGGGGGAGGTGGGTGTGTACGGTCGGGGGGAGGTGGGTGTGTACGGTCGGGGGGAGGTGGTTGTGTACGGCCGGGGGGGGGAGGTGGGTGTGTATGGTCGGGGGGGGAGGTGAGTGTGTACGGCCGGGGGGGGGAGGTGAGTGTGTACGGTCGGGGGGAGGTGGGTGTGTACGGTCGGGGGGAGGTGGTTGTGTACGGCCGGGGGGGGGAGGTGGGTGTGTATGGTCGGGGGAGGAGGTGAGTGTGTACGGCCGGGGGGGGGAGGTGAGTGTGTACGGTCGGGGGGAGGTGGGTGTGTACGGTCGGGGGGAGGTGGGTGTGTATGGTCGGGGGGGGAGGTGAGTGTGTACGGCCGGGGGGGGGAGGTGAGTGTGTACGGTCGGGGGGAGGTGGGTGTGTACGGTCGGGGGGAGGTGGTTGTGTACGGCCGGGGGGGGGAGGTGGGTGTGTATGGTCGGGGGAGGAGGTGAGTGTGTAGAGTCGGGGGGGGGGAGAGGTGGGTGTGTACAGTCGGGGAGGTGGGTGTGTACGGTCGGGGGGGGAGGTGGGTGTGTAGAGTCGGGGGGGGGGGGAGAGGTGGGTGTGTACAGTCGGGGGGAGGTGGGTATGTACAGTCGGGGGGAGGTGGGTGTGTAGAGTCGGGGGGGGGGGGAAGAGGTGGGTGTGTACAGTCGGGGGGAGGTGGGTGTGTACGGTCGGGGGGGGGAGGTGGGTGTGTACGGTCGGGGGGGGAGGTGGGTGTGTACGGTCGGGGGGAGGTGGGTGTGTACGGTCGGGGGGGGGAGGTGGGTGTGTACGGTCGGGGGGGAGGGGGTGTGTACGGTCAGGGTGAGGTGGGTGTGTACGGCCGGGGGCAGGTGAGTGTGTACGGCCGGGGGGGAGGTGGGTGTGTACGGTCGGGGGGAGGTGAGTGTGTACGGTCGGGGGGAGGTGGGTGTGTACGGTCGGGGGGGAGAGGTGGGTGTGTACGGTCGGGGGGAGGTGGGTGTGTACGGTCGGGGGGGAGGTGGGTGTGTACGGTCGGGGGGGGGGAGGTGGGTGTGTACGGTCGGGGGGAGATGGGTGTGTACGGTCGGGGGGGGAGGTGGGTGTGTACGGTCGGGGGGGAGAGGTGGGTGTGTACGGTCGGGGGGAGAGGTGGGTGTGTACGGTCGGGGGGAGGTGGGTGTGTACGGTCGGGGGGGGAGGTGGGTGTGTACGGTCGGGGGGGAGAGGTGGGTGTGTACGGTCGGGGGGAGGTGGGTGTGTACGGTCGGGGGGGAGAGGTGGGTGTGTACGGTCGGGGGGGGGAGGTGGGTGTGTACGGTCGGGGGGAGATGGGTGTGTACGGTCGGGGGGGGAGGTGGGTGTGTACGGTCGGGGGGGGGGGAGGTGGGTGTGTACGGTCGGGGGGGGGAGGTGGGTGTGTACGGTCGGGGGGGAGGTGGGTGTGTACGGTCGGGGGGGGGGGAGGTGGGTGTGTACGGTCGGGGGGGGAGGTGGGTGTGTACGGTCGGGGGGGGAGGTGGGTGTGTACGGTCGGGGGGGGGGGGAGATGGGTGTGTACGGTCGGGGGGGGGGGAGGTGGGTGTGTACGGTCGGGGAGGAGGTGGGTGTGTACGGTCGGGGGGGGGGGATGTGGGTGTGTACGGTCGGGGAGGAGGTGGGTGTGTACGGTCGGGGGGGGAGGTGGGTGTGTACGGTCGGGGGGGGGGGATGTGGGTGTGTACGGTCGGGGAGGAGGTGGGTGTGTACGGTCGGGGGGGGGGATGTGGGTGTGTACGGTCGGGGGGAGGTGGGTGTGTACGGTTGGGGGGGGGGGAGGTGGGTGTGTACGGTCGGGGAGGAGGTGAGTGTGTACGGTCGGGGGGGGGGGGGAGGTGGGTGTGTACGGTCGGGGGGGGGGAGGTGGGTGTGTACGGTCGGGGAGGAGGTGAGTGTGTACGGTCGGGGGGGGGGAGGTGGGTGTGTACGGTCGGGGGGAGGTGGGTGTGTACGGTCGGGGGGGAGGTGAGTGTGTACGGTCGGGGGGAGGTGGGTGTGTACGGTCGGGGGAGGTGGGTGTGTATGGTCGGGGGGGGGGAGGAGGTGAGTGTGTACGGTCGGGGGGAGGTGGGTGTGTATGGTCGGGGGGGGGGAGGTGGGTGTGTACGGTCGGGGGGAGGTGGGTGTGTACGGTCGGGGGGGGGAGGTGGGTGTGTACGGTCGGGGGGGGAGGTGGGTGTGTACGGTCGGGGGGGAGGTGGGTGTGTACGGCCGGGGGGGGGAGGTGGGTGTGTACAGTCGGGGGGAGGTGGGTGTGTACGGTCGGGGGGAGGTGGGTGTGTATGGTCGGGGGGGGGAGGAGGTGAGTGTGTACGGTCGGGGGGAGGTGGGTGTGTACGGTCGGGGGGAGGTGGGTGTGTATGGTCGGGGGGGGGGAGGAGGTGAGTGTGTACGGTCGGGGGGAGGTGGGTGTGTATGGTCGGGGGGGGGGAGGTGGGTGTGTACGGTCGGGGGGAGGTGGGTGTGTACGGTCGGGGGGGGGAGGTGGGTGTGTACGGTCGGGGGGGGAGGTGGGTGTGTACGGTCGGGGGGGAGGTGGGTGTGTACGGCCGGGGGGGGGAGGTGGGTGTGTACAGTCGGGGGGAGGTGGGTGTGTACGGTCGGGGGGAGGTGGGTGTGTACGGTCGGGGGGAGGTGGGTGTGTACGGTCGGGGGGAGGTGAGTGTGTACGGCCGGGGGGGGGAGGTGGGTGTGTATGGTCGGGGGGGGGGAGGTGGGTGTGTACGGTCGGGGGGGGGGAGGTGGGTGTGTACGGTCGGGGGGAGGTGGGTGTGTACGGTCGGGGGGGGGGAGGTGGGTGTGTACGGTCGGGGGGGGGGAGGTGGGTGTGTACGGTCGGGGGGGGAGGTGGGTGTGTATGGTCGGGGGGAGGTGGGTGTGTACGGTCGGGGGGAGGTGGGTGTGTACGGTCGGGGGGGGGGAGGTGGGTGTGTACGGTCGGGGGGAGGTGGGTGTGTACGGTCGGGGGGGGGAGGTGGGTGTGTACGGTCGGGGGGAGGTGGGTGTGTACGGTCGGGGGGAGGTGGGTGTGTACGGTCGGGGGGAGGTGGGTGTGTATGGTCGGGGGGAGGTGAGTGTGTACGGTCGGGGGGAGGTGGGTGTGTACGGTCGGGGGGAGGTGGGTGTGTACGGCCGGGGGGGGGAGGTGGGTGTGTATGGTCGGGGGAGGAGGTGAGTGTGTAGAGTCGGGGGGGGGGAGAGGTGGGTGTGTACAGTCGGGGAGGTGGGTGTGTACGGTCGGGGGGGGAGGTGGGTGTGTAGAGTCGGGGGGGGGGAGAGGTGGGTGTGTACAGTCGGGGGGAGGTGGGTATGTACAGTCGGGGGGAGGTGGGTGTGTAGAGTCGGGGGGGGGGGAGAGGTGGGTGTGTACAGTCGGGGGGAGGTGGGTGTGTACGGTCGGGGGGGGGAGGTGGGTGTGTACGGTCGGGGGGGGAGGTGGGTGTGTACGGTCGGGGGGAGGTGGGTGTGTACGGTCGGGGGGGGGAGGTGGGTGTGTACGGTCGGGGGTGTGTACGGTCAGGGTGAGGTGGGTGTGTACGGCCGGGGGCAGGTGAGTGTGTACGGCCGGGGGGGAGGTGGGTGTGTACGGTCGGGGGGAGGTGAGTGTGTACGGTCGGGGGGAGGTGGGTGTGTACGGTCGGGGGGGGGGAGGTGGGTGTGTACGGCCGGGGGGGAGGTGGGTGTGTACGGTCGGGGGGGGAGGTGGGTGTGTACGGTCGGGGGGGGGGAGGTGGGTGTGTACGGTCGGGGGGAGGTGGGTGTGTACGGTCGGGGGGGGGAGGTGGGTGTGTACGGTCGGGGGGGGAGGTGGGTGTGTACGGTCGGGGGGGAGGTGGGTGTGTACGGTCGGGGGGAGGTGAGTGTGTACGGCCGGGGGGGGGAGGTGGGTGTGTACGGTCGGGGGGAGGTGGGTGTGTACGGTCGGGGGGAGGTGAGTGTGTACGGCCGGGGGGAGGTGAGTGTGTACGGCCGGGGGGGGGAGGTGGGTGTGTATGGTCGGGGGGGGGAGGTGGGTGTGTACGGTCGGGGGGGGGGAGGTGGGTGTGTACGGTCGGGGGGAGGTGGGTGTGTACGGTCGGGGGGGGGGAGGTGGGTGTGTACGGTCGGGGGGGGAGGTGGGTGTGTATGGTCGGGGGGGGGGAGGTGGGTGTGTACGGTCGGGGGGAGGTGGGTGTGTACGGTCGGGGGGAGGTGGGTGTGTACGGTCGGGGGGGAGGTGGGTGTGTACGGTCGGGGGGGGGAGGTGGGTGTGTACGGTCGGGGGGAGGTGGGTGTGTACGGTCGGGGGGAGGTGGGTGTGTACGGTCGGGGGGAGGTGAGTGTGTACGGCCGGGGGGGGGAGGTGGGTGTGTACGGTCGGGGGGAGGTGGGTGTGTATGGTCGGGGGGAGGTGAGTGTGTACGGTCGGGGGGAGGTGGGTGTGTACGGTCGGGGGGAGGTGGGTGTGTACGGCCGGGGGGGGGAGGTGGGTGTGTATGGTCGGGGGAGGAGGTGAGTGTGTAGAGTCGGGGGGGGGGAGAGGTGGGTGTGTACAGTCGGGGAGGTGGGTGTGTACGGTCGGGGGGGGAGGTGGGTGTGTAGAGTCGGGGGGGGGGAGAGGGTGGGTGTGTACAGTCGGGGGGAGGTGGGTATGTACAGTCGGGGGGAGGTGGGTGTGTAGAGTCGGGGGGGGGGGAGAGGTGGGTGTGTACAGTCGGGGGGAGGTGGGTATGTACAGTCGGGGGGAGGTGGGTGTGTAGAGTCGGGGGGGGGGGAGAGGTGGGTGTGTACAGTCGGGGGGAGGTGGGTGTGTACGGTCGGGGGGGGGAGGTGGGTGTGTACGGTCGGGGGGGGAGGTGGGTGTGTACGGTCGGGGGGAGGTGGGTGTGTACGGTCGGGGGGGGGAGGTGGGTGTGTACGGTCGGGGGGGAGGGGGTGTGTACGGTCAGGGTGAGGTGGGTGTGTACGGCCGGGGGCAGGTGAGTGTGTACGGCCGGGGGGGAGGTGGGTGTGTACGGTCGGGGGGAGGTGAGTGTGTACGGCCGGGGGGGAGGTGGGTGTGTACGGTCGGGGGGAGATGGGTGTGTACGGTCGGGGGGGGAGGTGGGTGTGTACGGTCGGGGGGGGGGAGGTGGGTGTGTACGGTCGGGGGGAGGTGGGTGTGTACGGTCGGGGGGAGGTGGGTGTGTACGGTCGGGGGGGGGAGGTGGGTGTGTACGGTCGGGGGGGGAGGTGGGTGTGTACGGTCGGGGGGGAGGTGGGTGTGTACGGTCGGGGGGGAGGTGGGTGTGTACGGTCGGGGGGAGGTGGGTGTGTACGGTCGGGGGGGGGAGGTGGGTGTGTACGGTCGGGGGGGGAGGTGGGTGTGTACGGTCGGGGGGGAGGTGGGTGTGTACGGTCGGGGGGAGGTGAGTGTGTACGGCCGGGGGGGGGAGGTGGGTGTGTACGGTCGGGGGGAGGTGGGTGTGTACGGTCGGGGGGAGGTGAGTGTGTACGGCCGGGGGGAGGTGAGTGTGTACGGCCGGGGGGGGGAGGTGGGTGTGTATGGTCGTGGGGGGGGAGGTGGGTGTGTACGGTCGGGGGGGGGGAGGTGGGTGTGTACGGTCGGGGGGAGGTGGGTGTGTACGGTCGGGGGGGGGGAGGTGGGTGTGTACGGTCGGGGGGGGAGGTGGGTGTGTATGGTCGGGGGGAGGTGGGTGTGTACGGTCGGGGGGAGGTGGGTGTGTACGGTCGGGGGGGAGGTGGGTGTGTACGGTCGGGGGGGGGAGGTGGGTGTGTACGGTCGGGGGGAGGTGGGTGTGTACGGTCGGGGGGAGGTGGGTGTGTACGGTCGGGGGGAGGTGAGTGTGTACGGCCGGGGGGGGGAGGTGGGTGTGTACGGTCGGGGGGAGGTGGGTGTGTACGGTCGGGGGGAGGTGGGTGTGTATGGTCGGGGGGGGAGGTGAGTGTGTACGGCCGGGGGGGGGAGGTGAGTGTGTACGGTCGGGGGGAGGTGGGTGTGTACGGTCGGGGGGAGGTGGGTGTGTACGGTCGGGGGGAGGTGGGTGTGTACGGCCGGGGGGGGGAGGTGGGTGTGTATGGTCGGGGGAGGAGGTGAGTGTGTAGAGTCGGGGGGGGGAGAGGTGGGTGTGTACAGTCGGGGAGGTGGGTGTGTACGGTCGGGGGGGGAGGTGGGTGTGTACGGTCGGGGGGAGGTGGGTATGTACAGTCGGGGGGAGGTGGGTGTGTAGAGTCGGGGGGGGGGGAGAGGTGGGTGTGTACAGTCGGGGGGAGGTGGGTATGTACAGTCGGGGGGAGGTGGGTGTGTAGAGTCGGGGGGGGGGGAGAGGTGGGTGTGTACAGTCGGGGGGAGGTGGGTGTGTACGGTCGGGGGGGGGGGGTGGTGGGTGTGTACGGTCGGGGAGGAGGTGGGTGTGTACGGTTGGGGGGGGGGAGGTGGGTGTGTACGGTCGGGGAGGAGGTGAGTGTGTACGGTCGGGGGGGGGGAGGTGGGTGTGTACGGTCGGGGGGGGGGAGGTGGGTGTGTACGGTCGGGGAGGAGGTGAGTGTGTACGGTCGGGGGGGGGGAGGTGGGTGTGTACGGTCGGGGGGAGGTGGGTGTGTACGGTCGGGGGGGAGGTGGGTGTGTACGGTCGGGGAGGAGGTGGGTGTGTACGGTCGGGGGGGGGGAGGTGGGTGTGTACGGTCGGGGGGAGGTGGGTGTGTACGGTCGGGGGGGAGGTGGGTGTGTACGGTCGGGGGGAGGTGAGTGTGTACGGTCGGGGGGAGGTGGGTGTGTACGGTCGGGGGAGGTGGGTGTGTACGGTCGGGGGAGGTGGGTGTGTATGGTCGGGGGGGGGGAGGAGGTGAGTGTGTACGGTCGGGGGGAGGTGGGTGTGTATGGTCGGGGGGGGGGAGGTGGGTGTGTACGGTCGGGGGGAGGTGGGTGTGTACGGTCGGGGGGGGGAGGTGGGTGTGTACGGTCGGGGGGGGAGGTGGGTGTGTACGGTCGGGGGGGAGGTGGGTGTGTACGGCCGGGGGGGGGAGGTGGGTGTGTACAGTCGGGGGGAGGTGGGTGTGTACGGTCGGGGGGAGGTGGGTGTGTACGGTCGGGGGGAGGTGGGTGTGTACGGTCGGGGGGAGGTGGGTGTGTACGGTCGGGGGGAGGTGAGTGTGTACGGCCGGGGGGGGGAGGTGGGTGTGTATGGTCGGGGGGGGGGAGGTGGGTGTGTACGGTCGGGGGGAGGTGAGTGTGTACGGCCGGGGGGGGGAGGTGGGTGTGTATGGTCGGGGGGGGGAGGTGGGTGTGTACGGTCGGGGGGGGGAGGTGGGTGTGTACGGTCGGGGGGAGGTGGGTGTGTACGGTCGGGGGGAGGTGGGTGTGTACGGTCGGGGGGGGGGAGGTGGGTGTGTACGGTCGGGGGGGGAGGTGGGTGTGTACGGTCGGGGGGGAGGTGGGTGTGTACGGCCGGGGGGGAGGTGGGTGTGTACGGTCGGGGGGAGGTGGGTGTGTACGGTCGGGGGGGGGAGGTGGGTGTGTACGGTCGGGGGGAGGTGGGTGTGTACGGTCGGGGGGAGGTGGGTGTGTACGGTCGGGGGGAGGTGAGTGTGTACGGCCGGGGGGGGGAGGTGGGTGTGTACGGTCGGGGGGAGGTGGGTGTGTACGGTCGGGGGGAGGTGGGTGTGTATGGTCGGGGGGAGGTGAGTGTGTACGGTCGGGGGGAGGTGGGTGTGTACGGTCGGGGGGAGGTGGGTGTGTACGGCCGGGGGGGGGAGGTGGGTGTGTATGGTCGGGGGAGGAGGTGAGTGTGTAGAGTCGGGGGGGGGGAGAGGTGGGTGTGTACAGTCGGGGAGGTGGGTGTGTACGGTCGGGGGGGGAGGTGGGTGTGTAGAGTCGGGGGGGGGGAGAGGTGGGTGTGTACAGTCGGGGGGAGGTGGGTATGTACAGTCGGGGGGAGGTGGGTGTGTAGAGTCGGGGGGGGGGGAGAGGTGGGTGTGTACAGTCGGGGGGAGGTGGGTGTGTACGGTCGGGGGGGGGAGGTGGGTGTGTACGGTCGGGGGGGGAGGTGGGTGTGTACGGTCGGGGGGAGGTGGGTGTGTACGGTCGGGGGGGGGAGGTGGGTGTGTACGGTCGGGGGGGAGGGGGTGTGTACGGTCAGGGTGAGGTGGGTGTGTACGGCCGGGGGCAGGTGAGTGTGTACGGCCGGGGGGGAGGTGGGTGTGTACGGTCGGGGGGAGGTGAGTGTGTACGGCCGGGGGGGAGGTGGGTGTGTACGGTCGGGGGGAGATGGGTGTGTACGGTCGGGGGGGGAGGTGGGTGTGTACGGTCGGGGGGGGGGAGGTGGGTGTGTACGGTCGGGGGGAGGTGGGTGTGTACGGTCGGGGGGGGGAGGTGGGTGTGTACGGTCGGGGGGGGAGGTGGGTGTGTACGGTCGGGGGGAGGTGGGTGTGTACGGTCGGGGGGAGGTGAGTGTGTACGGCCGGGGGGGGGAGGTGGGTGTGTACGGTCGGGGGGAGGTGAGTGTGTACGGCCGGGGGGGGGAGGTGGGTGTGTACGGTCGGGGGGAGGTGGGTGTGTACGGCCGGGGGGAGGTGAGTGTGTACGGCCGGGGGGAGGTGAGTGTGTACGGCCGGGGGGGGGAGGTGGGTGTGTATGGTCGTGGGGGGGGAGGTGGGTGTGTACGGTCGGGGGGGGGGAGGTGGGTGTGTACGGTCGGGGGGAGGTGAGTGTGTACGGCCGGGGGGAGGTGAGTGTGTACGGCCGGGGGGGGGAGGTGAGTGTGTACGGTCGGGGGGAGGTGAGTGTGTACGGCCGGGGGGGGAGGTGGGTGTGTATGGTCGTGGGGGGGGAGGTGGGTGTGTACGGTCGGGGGGGGGGAGGTGGGTGTGTACGGTCGGGGGGAGGTGGGTGTGTACGGTCGGGGGGAGGTGGGTGTGTACGGTCGGGGGGGGGAGGTGGGTGTGTACGGTCGGGGGGAGGTGGGTGTGTACGGTCGGGGGGGAGGTGGGTGTGTACGGTCGGGGGGGGGAGGTGGGTGTGTACGGTCGGGGGGAGGTGGGTGTGTACGGTCGGGGGGAGGTGGGTGTGTACGGTCGGGGGGAGGTGCGTGTGTACGGTCGGGGGGAGGTGAGTGTGTACGGCCGGGGGGGGAGGTGGGTGTGTACGGTCGGGGGGAGGTGGGTGTGTACGGTCGGGGGGAGTTGGGTGTGTACGGTCGGGGGGAGGTGGGTGTGTACGGTCGGGGGGAGGTGGGTGTGTACGGTCGGGGGGAGGTGGGTGTGTACGGTCGGGGGGAGGTGAGTGTGTACGGCCGGGGGGGGGAGGTGGGTGTGTACGGTCGGGGGGAGGTGGGTGTGTACGGTCGGGGGGAGGTGGGTGTGTATGGTCGGGGGGGGAGGTGAGTGTGTACGGCCGGGGGGGGGAGGTGAGTGTGTACGGTCGGGGGGAGGTGGGTGTGTACGGTCGGGGGGAGGTGGGTGTGTACGGCCGGGGGGAGGTGGGTGTGTACGGTCGGGGGGAGGTGGGTGTGTACGGCCGGGGGGGGGAGGTGGGTGTGTATGGTCGGGGGAGGATGTGAGTGTGTAGAGTCGGGGGGGGGGAGAGGTGGGTGTGTACAGTCGGGGAGGTGGGTGTGTACGGTCGGGGGGGGAGGTGGGTGTGTAGAGTCGGGGGGGGGGGGAGAGGTGGGTGTGTACAGTCGGGGGGAGGTGGGTATGTACAGTCGGGGGGAGGTGGGTGTGTAGAGTCGGGGGGGGGGGGAGAGGTGGGTGTGTACAGTCGGGGGGAGGTGGGTGTGTACGGTCGGGGGGGGGAGGTGGGTGTGTACGGTCGGGGGGGGAGGTGGGTGTGTACGGTCGGGGGGAGGTGGGTGTGTACGGTCGGGGGGGGGAGGTGGGTGTGTACGGTCGGGGGGGAGGGGGTGTGTACGGTCAGGGTGAGGTGGGTGTGTACGGCCGGGGGCAGGTGAGTGTGTACGGCCGGGGGGGAGGTGGGTGTGTACGGTCGGGGGGAGGTGAGTGTGTACGGTCGGGGGGGGAGGTGGGTGTGTACGGTCGGGGGGAGGTGGGTGTGTACGGTCGGGGGGGGGAGGTGGGTGTGTACGGTCGGGGGGGGGGAGGTGGGTGTGTACGGTCGGGGGGAGATGGGTGTGTACGGTCGGGGGGGGAGGTGGGTGTGTACGGTCGGGGGGGGGGGAGGTGGGTGTGTACGGTCGGGGGGGGGAGGTGGGTGTGTACGGTCGGGGGGGAGGTGGGTGTGTACGGTCGGGGGGGGGGGGAGGTGGGTGTGTACGGTCGGGGGGGGAGGTGGGTGTGTACGGTCGGGGGGGGAGGTGGGTGTGTACGGTCGGGGGGGGGGGAGATGGGTGTGTACGGTCGGGGGGGGGGGGAGGTGGGTGTGTACGGTCGGGGAGGAGGTGGGTGTGTACGGTCGGGGGGGGGGGATGTGGGTGTGTACGGTCGGGGAGGAGGTGGGTGTGTACGGTCGGGGGGGGATGCGGGTGTGTACGGTCGGGGGGAGGTGGGTGTGTACGGTCGGGGGGGGGGAGGTGGGTGTGTACGGTCGGGGGGAGGTGGGTGTGTACGGTCGGGGAGGAGGTGAGTGTGTACGGTCGGGGGGGGGAGGTGGGTGTGTACGGTCGGGGAGGAGGTGAGTGTGTACGGTCGGGGGGGGGGAGGTGGGTGTGTACGGTCGGGGGGAGGTGGGTGTGTACGGTCGGGGGGGAGGTGGGTGTGTACGGTCGGGGAGGAGGTGGGTGTGTACGGTTGGGGGGGGGGAGGTGGGTGTGTACGGTCGGGGAGGAGGTGAGTGTGTACGGTCGGGGGGGGGGAGGTGGGTGTGTACGGTCGGGGGGGGGGAGGTGGGTGTGTACGGTCGGGGGGAGGTGGGTGTGTACGGTCGGGGGGGAGGTGGGTGTGTACGGTCGGGGAGGAGGTGGGTGTGTACGGTCGGGGGGGGGGGAGGTGGGTGTGTACGGTCGGGGGGGGAGGTGGGTGTGTACGGTCGGGGAGGAGGTGAGTGTGTACGGTCGGGGGGGGGGAGGTGGGTGTGTACGGTCGGGGAGGAGGTGGGTGTGTACGGTCGGGGGGGGGGAGGTGGGTGTGTACGGTCGGGGAGGAGGTGAGTGTGTACGGTCGGGGGGGGGGAGGTGGGTGTGTACGGTCGGGGGGAGGTGGGTGTGTACGGTCGGGGGGAGGTGGGTGTGTACGGTCGGGGGGGGGGAGGTGGGTGTGTACGGTCGGGGAGGAGGTGAGTGTGTACGGTCGGGGGGGAGGTGGGTGTGTACGGTCGGGGGGAGGTGGGTGTGTACGGTCGGGGGGGAGGTGGGTGTGTACGGTCGGGGAGGAGGTGAGTGTGTACGGTCGGGGGGAGGTGGGTGTGTACGGTCGGGGGGGAGGTGGGTGTGTACGGTCGGGGGGAGGTGGGTGTGTACGGTCGGGGGGGAGGTGGGTGTGTACGGTCGGGGGGAGGTGGGTGTGTACAGCCGGGGGGAGGTGGGTGTGTACGGTCGGGGGTGGAGGTGGGTGTGTACGGTCGGGGGGGGAGGTGGGTGTGTACGGTCGGGGGGAGGTGGGTGTGTACGGTCGGGGGGAGGTGGGTGTGTACGGTCGGGGGGGGGGGAGGTGGGTGTGTACGGTCGGGGGGGGAGGTGGGTGTGTACGGTCGGGGGGGGGCGGGTGCATGGTCTGCGGGAGGGGTGGTGCACGGTCAGGGCGGGGGGGTGCGGTCGGGGGGGGGGCTACGATCTGAGAGGAGCTGCATAATCTGCGGGGGGTGTGGGGGAGTACATTGGGGAAGGTGTTTAATCGGGAGAGGTGTACCGTCAGGGGGAGGGGGAGTGTAATGGGGGAGGGGGGAGGGGGGAGTCTAGGGAGTGTAATCAGAGGTGTATGGGGGGTGGGGGTACCGTCGGCGGCCAATTAGATATTGCCCAAAGTTGAAATGAACCGCCGTGTCTTTTTCGAACTGTTTCCTCGCCCTTTCTCCATTGATGACTGTGAGCTGCTGCCAGCCTTGGCTGGTGTCATACAGAGCCCGATCGCTGTGAGGGGCGAGGGAGCACTCTATCGCACCAGCTCCCCCGTTCTCTCTGTGTCTGGCCCCTGTCATCTGTCTGCCACTTGCCCGGCAGTGGTATGGCTCAGACTTGGCCCACGGTGTGGTGGAGGGCTGGTTGGGTCATGGTAATTCTGGGTCGGTGGAATGCCTCTCCCGGCCAGGGTCAGTCCAGGACAGAGGTGACACGGTGGGTCCTGGTACCCTGAGATCTTCCATCGTTTGGGACATGTAATGTATTTGCTTCATGGGTTCTTTGCTTAAGAATTCATAGCAACACTTTGCTATTAAGAATGAGTTGGTTTATTATCAATCACATGACACATTACCAGTTCATCCACTCGGCTCACCACTGCATGCCTTATCGTGGATGGCCTCGACACAACTGGCTGGGGTTTTATTGAGTCTTGTGAACATCACGTGACTGGCTAAGCCATTCATAATGCAACAGCTCTACCAACCATGTGAGCATGCTCACCGGTGTGTACATTACAGAGAAGAATCATTTTCTCCTCTTACACGCCATGATCCTCTGGGCTCAGCATGATGGTACATCTGAGGTGATCTTACAATGTTGTTGGGGCTGCAGTAAAAGTTGAGCTGGAATATTACTTTAACTTTAAATTGTGGAAGTCGAACTAGAGGGCAGGTGTTCATACAAGTAAATGGTCGTGTAAGGAGTGTTCAACGTGTGAAATAAGCTTCCAGGTAGAGTAGTGGAGAAACAAATCCAGGAATCAGTTACAAAACCACATTACAATGAGGGAACTAGCTAAAATAATGTAACCATTTTGGCCCTGATTTTACCTGGGGTCGGGGCTAATGTGGGCGAGGCCAAGGTGGACGGGAAACTCCCATCAGGTGATTGGTGGGCGATCCGGCCAGTTTTAACCCTTGGACCTCAGTAATGTTTCGGATGTTAGTCCCTGCCCGGATTGGCTAGCCGACCGGCCGGCCGGTCAGACAGACGGACGTGGGGGGTGGGGGGACTCCGGGTTCCTGTGTGTGGTTAAAATGGCGGCAGTCAGGAACGCTGCAGCAGGTTCTCGGCCGCCATTTGAAGCGCCCGCCTGCGCTGTTCCCGGCGGGTGGGAAGGTTCGAGACTGGGGTCAGTGATGTGACATGACGTATATACAGATCGATCTTTCTCTCTCCACAGAGCAAGTCTGTGCCTGTTGGTATTTTTACTGTGACTCCCGCGACCTTTTATATTTTTATTTTGTTCTCATCCGTGATTGAGACTGCCGGAGCGGGACCCTGCCGGAGCGGGACCCTGCCGGAGCGGGGAGCGGGACCCTGCCGGAGCGGGACCCTGCCGGAGCGGGACCCTGCCGGAGCGGGGAGCGGGACCCTGCCGGAGCGGGACCCTGCCGGAGCGGGACCCTGTCGGAGTGGGGATCGGGACTCTGTTGGAGCGGAACCCTGTCGGAGCGGGACCCTGCCGGAGCAGGAAGCGGGACCCTGTCGGAGCGGGACCCTGCCGGAGCGGGACCCTGCCGGAGCGGGACCCTGTCGGAGCGGGGAGCGGGACCCTGCCGGAGCGGGACCCTGTCGGAGCGGGGAGCAGGACCCTGTCGGAGCGGGACCCTGCCGGAGCGGGGGAGCGGGACCCTGCCGGAGCGGGACTGTACACCGAGGTTAGAAGGGGATGTTGAGGTCAATCGGGAAGCGGTGTTTAAAGGGCAGCAAACTTTGGTTTTAAAAGGTGGGAACACAGGAACAGGAGGCGGCCATTCAGCCCCTCCAGCCTGCTCCGCCCATCAGTTAGATCATAGCTGATCTGTATTTTAACTCCATCCACCCGCCTTGGTTCGGTAACCCTTGCGTACCAAAAAACTAGCTGTCTCAGTTTTGAAATTTCCAATTGACCCCCAACCTGAATAGCTTTTTGGGGCGGAGAGTTCCCGATTTCCACTACCCTTTGTGTGATGGGTGGGAGGGAAGGGAGCTGGAGGGAGGGGAAGGAGAGCTGGAGGGAGGGAGGGAAGTGGAGGGGAGCTGGAGGGAGGGGCAGGGGAGACGGAGGGAGGGAGGGAAGGGGAGGGGAGCTGGCGGGAGGGAAGGGGAGGGGAGCTGGAGGGAGGGGAGGGAAGGGGAGCGGGAGGAAGGAGAGATGGAGGGATGGGGGGGAGTCGGAGAGAGGGAGGGAGGGAGGGAGGGAAGGGGCGATGGAGACGGACGGAGGGAGGGGGGTGAGACGGAGAGAGGGAGGGAGGAAGGAAGGGGAGACGGAGAGAGGGAGGGGGGGAAGGGGAGACGGTGGGAGGGAGGGAAAGGGAGACGGAGGGAGGGAGGGAAGGGGAGACGAACGGACAGATGGAGGGAGGGAGGGAAGGAGAGACGAAAGGAAGGGAGACGGACGGAGGGAGGGAGGGGAGACTCTGGGAGGAGTGAATATTCTCTGTTGGAGACTGATCCGAATGTCTTTGTGTTGAGCAGGTGCTGTTGTTTGGGGTGCTCCACCCACCAGCTCCTCCCAGAGACCGACCCAGTGGCCTTGCTGAATGCAGCTTCAAGTTACTGGCTGCCAGATCTCCCCGGCACTCTGGCCCCACCCAACAGGGCCCTCTGCGCCTGCTTGTCGATGGCTGCAGACCTCGCCCACCCCTACCCAATGATGGGTCCTTCCCAGCCAGCCTATCCTGACGAACTCTTGCTCTCGGGAAGCAGCAAGTTTGAGAGGACGGCGGACCTCGATCAGTACTACGCGAGTGAAGAGCTTCTCAACCAAGCTGGCCTGAGTCTGTACAACAGCGCCCAGCTGTGGCAGGTCCCCCTGCCGATATTCCCAACTAATCCCAGCCAGTTCCACTTGTTCAATAAACCCTTCCTTACAAGTGGACAGCGATCCGATATCGGAACATGCCTGAAGGAGGAACCAGTTACTGACGGATATCTGCTGCGAAGCCCAGTTGGCACAGGGTTCGGTGGGCGCGCTGCCAGCGAGACACAGCGAGAGGGCAGCCCCAGCGATGAGCAAGACCGTGGTTGGCTGAAGGTGTCGCCGAGTAACGCCAGCCTTCGCCCAGGTAACGCCCGACGGGTGGGGTGGGTAAAAGCATTGTTTGAAGTAATGGTGAGCCACACCGATCAGCGGGATGCCAGTCTGTGCTGAATCAGGCTGACCTCAGCTCGGTTAACGGTAGGGCGCTATGGTAAGCCTCAGGACTCCGACACCGGGCAGGGTCCGAACCTTCTCCCCCGAAGACACTGACTGTTACTGGGGTACGGTTCCACCAGCACCCTGCAGTACCTCACCAATTCGCCCCTTCTTCCTGTGCGATCTTACTGACTGCTGACAACCTATTCATGGCCATAGGACCTAACTGATATTTTTGAGGAAGTAACTAAAGTAGTGGGCAGGGGAAACTCTGTGGATGTCATTTTATATGGACTTCCAGACGGCATTCAATAAGGTTCCACATGAGAGACTGTCAGCTAAGATTCATCTCATGGAGTTGAGGGCAAATCATTGACCTGATTAGGAGATTGGTTTGGCAGTAGAAAGCAGAGAGTAGGGATAATGGGTATGTACTCCAATTGGCAGGATGTGACTAATGGTGTCCCTCAAGGATCTATGCTGCGGCCTCAACGAGTCAATGGAATTAAATATCAGGCCCTGCGTATAACGGGCGGCCGATCCAATACAACCCGTTCTGTGCCACTGCCAAAGATGAATTTCTAGCTCACCATATTTATCAATGGCTTAAGTGACACAATAGAGAGCCATATAATCCAAGTTTGCTGATGACACAAAGATTGGTGGTAGTGTCATGTATTTGCATGATGAGTTCTTTGCTTAAGAATTCGTAGCAACACATTGCTCGTAAGAACTAGTTGGTTTATTAGCAAAAGGTTTAACAATCACACGACACATTACCAGTTCATCCACCAGGCTCACAACCACCTACCTCATTGTGGATCCCCCGAACCCAACTGGCTGGGGTTTTATTGAGTCTTGTGCACATCACGTGACGCACTCACAAACATGTGAGCATACTCATAGCCGTATATATAGTGAGTAGTTCTGACTGGAGCATACAATTACAAAGAAACATTGATAAATTAAGCGAGTGGGCAAAAAGGTGGCAGAAGGAGTTAAATGCAAGTAAGTGTGAGGCCATCTATTTTGGACCAAAAAAGATAGATCCAAGTATTTTTCAAATGGTGAAAAGCTAGGGACAGTGGAGGTCCAAAGAGATTTAACATAAGATCATAAGAAATAGGAGCAGGAGTAGGCCATACGGCCCCTCGAGCCTGCTCCGCCATTTAATACAATCATGGCTGACCGATCATGGACTTCCCTGCCCATTCTCCATTACCCCGTATCCGGGGTAATGGAGAATGGGCAGGGAAGTCCATGATCGGTCAGCCATGATTGTATTAAATGGCGGTGCAGGCTCGAGGGGCCGTATGGCCTACTCCTGCTCCTATTTCTTATGATCTTATGTTTAAGAAACTGTCTATTTCTATCTTAAATTTATTCAATGTCCCAGCATCCACAGTTCTCTGAGGCAGCGAATTCCACAGATTTACAACCCTCTGAGAGAAGAAATTTCTCCTCATCTCCATCTTAAATGGGCGGCCCCTTATTCTAAGATTTTGCCCTCTAGTTCTAGTCTCTCCTGATACGTCCTTACTATACAGTATAAGTGCACACGAGACCCATGCTTGAGAGAAGGTCAGTCTGTGACCTGTCCTTTATTTCTTAGCACTCAAGTGATGAAGGTGGGTGGAGCTTCCCCTTTTATACCTGAAGGTCCAGGTTAGGAGTGTCTCCCACCTAGTGGTCATTGTTCTCACAGTGTACAACTTGGGTCAGATTATACATGGGTTACAATGCTGGTTGAATACATGACATCACCTCCCCCCCAAAGTCTTATTGGGATCACAGGTTGAGTCTCTCTGGTGGTTTACGCTCTCTTGTAGAGCGCCTGAGTTGGGGCTCCGGTTGTTGGGCGCTGGCCTGAGTGTCTGCTGTTTGCAGTGCCTCAGGCCTGTCCGTACTGCCCACAGTGACTGGGCTCTCCTCCCTTTGGTTCCGGTGTTCGGTCACCTGTGGTGGAGTGAACTCTATATCGTGTTCTTCCTCTGCTTCTTCTATGGGGTTGCTGAACCTCCTTTTTGTTTGATCCACGTGTTTGCGGCAGATTTGTCCATTGGTAAGTTTAACTACCAGAATCCTATTTCCCTCTTTGGCAATCACAGTGCCTGCGAGCCATTTGGGCCCTGCAGCGTAGTTGAGGACAAAAACAGGATCATTTACATCAATACATCGCGCCCTCGCATTCCTGTCATGGTAGTGATATTGTGACTGGCGCCTGCTCTCGACAATTTCTTTCATGGTGGGGTGTATAAGGGATAGCCGGGTTTTGAGTGCCTCCTTTTCTACCATCCTGTAACCCCTTTCTGCCTGGGACAGACTCCTGGAGGCATAAGCTTACCGGCTGTAACTGACCCTTGACATTGACATGCTGCAACACACACCCGACACCAAAGGATGACGCATCGCACGTTAACACAAGTTTCTTACATGGGTCGTATAGTGTTAATAGAGTGTTAGAACATAACAAATTGCGTGCTCTATTAAAAGCCCTTTCCTGACTGTCCCCCCAGACCCATTTGCGACCTTTGCGTAGGAGCATGTGTAGCGGCTCTAGCAGCGTGCTCAATTTGGGAAGAAAGTTACCAAAATAGTTCAGGAGCCCCAGGAACGAACGCAGCTCCATCGTGTTACGGGGTCTGGGTGCTCTCTGGATCGCTTCCGTCTTGGACGCAGTACGGCTGATCCCGTCTGCTGCTACCCTCATCCCCAGGAATTCTACCTCTGGAGCTAGGAAGACGCACTTCGCCTCTTTCAGTCGCAGTCCTTACCCGGTCCAGTCTGCGTAGCACCTCCTCCAGGTTGTGGAGGTGTTCTTCAGTATCGTACCCCGTGATGAGGATGTCGTCCTGAAAAACCACCGTCCCTGGAATCGACTTGAGGAGGCTTTCCATATTTCGTTGGAAGATCACGGTGGCCGAGCAAATCCCGAACGGACATCTGTTGTACTCAAACAACCCCTTGTGTGTCGTGATGGTGGTCAGCTTCTTCGACTCACTCGCCAGCTCCTGGGTCATGTAAGCTGAGGTCAGGTCCAATTTTGAAAAAAGTTTGCCACCGGATAGCGTCGCAAAGAGGTCCTCCGCTCTTGGTAGCGGGTACTGGTCTTGGAGTGACACCCGATTGATGGTGGCCTTGTAATCACCACATATCCTGACTGACCCATCCGTCTTAAGCACCGGCACGATCGGGCTCGCCCAGTCACTGAATTCGACTGGCGAGATAATGCCTTCCCTCAGCAGGCGGTCCAATTCGTCTTCTATCTTTTCCCGCATCACGTACGGCACCGCTCTGGCCTTCTGGTGTACTGGCCTGGCGTCCGGGTTTATGTGAATCACTACCTTGGCCCCCATGAAAGTGCCGATGCCGGGTTGAAATAATGAGTCAAATTTGTCTAGGATCTGTGAGCATGATACTCGCTCCACAGAGGAAATTGCATTGACATCGCCCCATTTCCAGTTCATGACAGCAAGCCAACTCCTCCCTAGTAATGCGGGACCGTCCCCCGGGACAATCCAGAGTGGCAATCTGTTCTCCGAATCTTTGTGGGTCACGACTACCGTGGCGCTGCCTAGCACCGGAATGATCTGCTTTGTGTAAGTCCGTAGCTGTGCGTCAATCGGCAATAATTTTGGCCTCCTGGCCTTGGACGCCCACAACTTTTCAAACTGTTTGATACCCATCAGGGACTGGCTGGCCCCCGTGTCTAGCTCCATTGATACTGGGATGCCATTGAGGAGCGTCCTGGTGTATGAACTGTATACGTGCTCCACATGAACTCGCTGAACTTCAGCTTCCAGCGTTCACTTCTGCAATTTCTGCAGGTATTTTGCTCATCTCTGCAAACTCCGACTGAGTGTGTGCCTCCACGCCTCCAACATGAGCTGTTGTTTGAAACAAAAGGTCTCTTGCCAGTCGATCGTCCCTGACTGCCCCGTAACTGTCCTTGAATGCACCATTAACAGGTGTTGATGGTCCCATTACTGGCCGCATTGTCCCTTGCAATGGCGTGAATCGTTGTTCAGCTTGCTATTGTCTCTGTCGAACTCCCCCTCTGGGTTTGACTACATGTTGGGGCATGCCTGATTGCCCTTGTCTGCCTGGAGAACTGTGTGCTGCTTTAACAATGTTGAATCTCTGTCCCAACCGTTCCTGAACACAGTACCTCTCGTCTGATCTGCTAGTGGCCATGCTCGCGTGGTTTAAATCCCAGTTTCTCGTCGTCATTGATACGTCCTTACTACACAGTATAATTGCACACGAGGCCCATGCTTGAGAGAAGGTCAGTCTATGACCTGTCCTTTATTCCTCAGCACTCAAGTGATGAAGGTGGGTGGAGCTTCCCCTTTTATACCTGAAGGTCCAGGTTAGGAGTGTCTCCCACCTAGTGGTCATTGTTCTCACAGTGTACAACTTAGGTCAGATTCTACATGGGTTACAATGCTGGTTGAATACATGACATCCCCCATCAGTGGAAACATCCTCTCTGCATCCACCTTGTCAAGCCCCCTCATAATCATATGTTTCGATAAGATCACCTCTCATTCTTCTGAATTCCAATGAGTAGAGGCCCAACCTACTCAACCTTTCCTCATAAGTCAACCCCCTCATCTCTGGAATCAACCTAGTGAACCTTCTCTGAACTGCCTCCAAAGCAAGTACATCCTTTCGTAAATATGGAAACCAAAACTGCACGCAGTATTCCAGGTGTGGCCTCACCAGTACCCTGTACAACTGTAGCAAGATTTCCCTGTTTTTATATTCCATCCCCTTTGCAATAAAGGCTAAGATTCCATTGGCCTTCCTGATCACTTGCTGTACCTGCATACTATCCTTTTGTGTTTCATGCACAAGTAACCCCAGGTCCCGCTGTACTGCAGCACTTTGCAATCTTTCTCCATTTAAATAATAACTTGCTCTTGGTGTCCATGTACACAGATCACTAAAATATAATGGTATAACAGCAAAATACTGCAGATGCTAGAAATCTTAAATTAAAACAGAAAATGCTGGAAATACTCAGCAGGTCAGACAGCATCTGTGGAGAGAGAAACTGAGTTAACGTTTCAGGTCTGTGACAGATGCTGCCCGACCTGCTGAGAATTTCCAGGCATTTTCTGTTTTTATTACGAAGATGTAGTAGTCGGGTACAAAATTAATCAAAAAGGCCAATAGAATGTTAGTCTTTCTAACTAGAGGGTTAGAATGTAAAGGGGAGCAAGTTTCACTCCAGCTATACAAAGCCCCGGTCGGACCACATCTGGAGCATTTGTACGGTTCCGGGCTCCGCACTTTAGAATGGATATATTGGCCTTGGGAGGAGCGCAGCATAGATTCACCTGAATGTTACCAGGGCTCCAAGGGTTAGATTACGAGGAGAGATTATAGAAACCAGGCTGGTATTCCCTGGAACATAGAAGGTTAAGGGGTGATCTGATCGGCAGGGTAGAGAGAGAGAAACCTTTTCTGCTGGTGGGGGAATCTAGAACAAGTGGACATAACCTTGGAACAGAGCCAGGTCATTCAGGAGAGAAGTTGGCAAACAATCTGCCCACAAAGGGTGGTAGAAGTGTGCAAGCCTCTCCCACAAAACGCAGTAGATGCTGGGGCTCCATTTTAAATCTAGGATTGAGAGATTTCTTGCGACCCAAGGGATTTATGGAGCCACGGCGTGTATATGGAGTTTGGATACAGATCAGCCATGATCCCATTGAGTGGCGAAACAGGCTCGAGGGGCTGAGTGGCCTGTTCCTAAGTTCCTATTCAGTCATGGAGCAATTCATAGCTGAGCCCAATCTTGTCTGGCAATGCCTCACTGGAACAGGAATGGGCCGTTCAGCCCCCTCAGCTCGCTCCGGCATTCAGTGAGATCGCGATAGTGATCAGGAGCAGGAATCCTGGCTTTGTCTCTTTACCCTTCCCTCCAGCAGCTTGTCTTCCCACTTCTTACAGCAGGCAGGTCCCGAGGGAACTGTCTTATTAATCTCTATCCCGAAGGCCCTTATCCCAGGCCAGTAGTAAAACTGCGTTACAACATCATTCCCACGTGTTCTCATCTTATACTTAACCTGTACGTAAACGGGAGGTGATCCAAAACTCGGCTGCCCGTGTCCTAACTCGTACCAAGTCCCACTCACACATCACCCCGGTTAAGCAATGCCTCGATTTCAAAATTCTCATCCTTGATTTCAAATCCCTCCATGGACTCTCCCCTCCCTATCTCCTCCAGCCCTACAACTCCCCCACTGCCCCCCCACCCCCCTGAGATTTCTGCGCTCCTCTAATTCTGCCCTCTTGAGCATCCTTGATTAATCACTCCACCATTGGTGGCCGTGCCTTCAGCTGCCTGGGCCCCAAGCTCTGGAACTCGCTGCCTAAATCTCTCCGCCTCGCTACCTCTCTTTCATCTTTCAAGACGCTCCTTAAAGCCTACCTCTCTGACCAAGCTTATGGTCACATGCCGTAATTTCTACTTGTGCAGCTCGGTGTCAAATGTTTTATCTCCCACTACTCCTGTGAAGTGCCTTGGAACATTTCACTATGTTAAAAGCGATATATGTAAATACAAGAAAACTCTGATTCCATTTTACTCAAAATCGTGCTGGGTGATGCAGTGATTTAAACACTGGCTTTAAATCCAGCCCAGCCTGCTGCTCTGAGCCTCTCTCTGTAAGCGTCCAACGGGAATCCACTTTGGGCAGTCTCAACTCAATTCTCAGTGACGTCAGTGCACAAATCGAGGCTTCATCTGGCAGTAGACTGGCGATCTCAGTCTGAGATCATGGGACTGCCGTCTGACCTGGGCAGTTGCAGTAGAGGTACTCTGGGGCTCAGGCACATCTTGGGGCAGAGTAAAAGGGGTCTTTCATCTGAAGCTGCCCGTGCTGTACCTGCCCTGGGAGTGTTTGATAGGACAGTGTAGAGGGAGCTTTACTCTGTATCTAACCCGTGCTGCACCTGCCCTGGGAGTGTTTGATGGGACAGTGTAGAGGGAACTTTACTCTGTATCTAACCCGTGCTGTACCTGCCCTGGGAGTGTTTGATGGGACAGTGTAGAGGAAACTTTACTCTGTATCAATACCGAGGAGGACTGCAACAAATTACAGGAGGTCATTAATAAACTTGTAGAATGGGCATATAAGTGGCAAATGAAGTTCAACACAGATAAATGTGAGGTATTACATTTTGGTAGGAAGAATAGGGAGATCACTTATTACTTGGAGAGGGCAAATCTGGGTGGGGTAGAGGAACAAGGGGATCTTGGAGTACAAATACACAAATCACTAAAAGTTGCGACAGGTTAGCAAAGCTGTAAAAGCAAACCAAGCACCAGTGTTGATTTCTACAGGGATAGAATTAGGAAGTTATGCTAAACCTGTATCGAACCTTGGTTAGACCACACTTGGAGTACTGCGTACAGTTCTGGTCGCCATATTATAGAACGGTTTTGACGTGTGATGGTTCTGTATATTGGGCCCAACAGCTCCTGTACTGGATGGGGAACACGTGACGCCTCGTGCTGGGGACTTTGTTGGTGACACTGAGCGGGTGCCGGGTGCTGTGGCAGGAGATGGAGCGGAGACCTGTCGAGGGATTGAGAGAGGAGGTAAAGCAGGAGCATGTTCATGTTCAGTGCCACATTCTGACGGCCAGTTATTTATTTCTGAGGGATATTTCCATATGGAAACATTGCAGAATAATTAGTGCAGCATTTTGCAATTGATGTAAGATCCCAAGGGACTGTCACAAGTGGCCTCAATGCACGGCCTGGTGTGGTGCTGAGCCCCACAGATCAGAGGGGCACCGTGCATTACCCAGTACTGACCTGTGCTCGATTGGCTGGCCTTAGCCAGAGAGGCAGTATGGAGCTACACTTGGTGGTAATGTCCATGGGCTAGAGAAGGGCAAAATCAGCAAGGTTCTCTCCCCTGATCATTGTCCAGTCTCACTGACAATGCTGGAAGCTGCATGCGTGATGATATTGGATGAGCGCAGGATTGGGCTCGACAGTGATGCTCACATTGATTGTCTAGGCTCACATACCCTAGGGTGGGTGATGGACCCTAGGGTAATGGGCACTGCCCCAGTGTGGGTGATGGGCACTGCCCCAGTGTGGGTGATGTACCCTAGGGTGATGGGCACTGCCCCAGTGTGGGTGATTGGCACTGCCCCGGTGTGGATAACATACCCTAGGGTGATGGGCACTGCCCCAGTGTGGGTGATGGACCCTAGGGTGGGTGATGGGCACTGCCCCAGTGTGGGTGATGTACCCTAGGGTGATGGGCACTGCCCCAGTGTGGGTAACATACCCCAGGGTGATGGGCACAGCCCCAGTGTGGGTGATGTACCCCAGTGTGGGTGATGGGCACTGCCCCAGTGTGGGTGATTGGCACTGCCCCGGTGTGGATAACATACCCTAGGTGATGGGCACTGCCCCAGTGTGGGTGATGGACCCTAGGGTGGGTGATGAGCACTGCCCCAGTGTGGGTGATGTACCCTAGGGTGATGGGCACTGCCCCAGTGTGGGTAACATACCCCAGGGTGATGGGCACAGCCCCAGTGTGGGTGATGTACCCCAGTGTGGGTGATGGGCACTGCCCCAGTGTGGGTGATTGGCACTGCCCTGGTGTGGATAACATTCCCTAGGGTGATGGGCACTGCCCCAGTGTGGGTGATGGGCACTGCCCCAGTGTGAGTGATGGGCACTGCCCCAGTGTGGATGATGTACCCTAGGGTGGACGATGGGCAATGCCCCAGTGTGGGTAATGTACCCTAAGGTGGGTGATGAACCATGCCGCAGCGGGTTACTGTCGCCGCTTACTGGGGGGGGAAACGACTAGGATGGGAAAGAGTATTGTGTCTGCTGGGGACTAGGGGATGGGAGTTTGAGATGATGGGGTGGTTGAGCAGATTGACAGCTGCAGAACCATTGTGGTCAATGGAGGACAAAGGCTGGACAATTGGGAGTTTGAAAGTGCTGTTTCTAAATGATTTGGGGAGAGTTTTATCCAGAGATGGGCACAGAAGGAAGTGGGATTGGAAGGGGTGAGGGGACTGTGTGTGGTGAGGGATAAAAGGAAGTGGGCAGTGATGGCCAAAGTAAAGGATGTTAGTGTTAATAGAACACTTTCCAATTTCAGGCAAGGGATCAGGTATAACAGTTATATGTAGAGTAACGCTCCCTCTACACTGTCCCAACAATGTGCTTCAGAAGAGCTCCACTCACTGCGTCCGTCCGACATGTGACACTTTGTGCGAGGGATAATCTTATAGCCTGCTGGCAGGTATCCACCCAATAGCTACTAACCCCTCTTTATCTTTACAAATGTTGACTGACTTGTGTATTTTCTGATTTTACGCCATATAGCCTCGGAGTGAGATTCCCAGTTAGTGCTGGATTGTGAGCCTCCGGTGAGTGGATTGTGATTGTCCACACTTGGACCCCTTACACTCAGTAGGCAGACGTGACTTTCAGCCCATTGATGCTGCTGGATTCAAACCCAGGGTGTCCACATATAAAGTGATCGCTCCCTCTTTCCCCTACTTACTCTCCTGAGAGCACTGACAAGCGCAGGACTCCTCCACAGTTCCCCACCCAAGAGGCTATTCTCGATGTGTGAGCAAGCTATTAGACTGTGGATGGCCTCACAACTAAGCCCCGCACCTGCTCTCACCGACATCCACAGATAGGTGCCTCCAGCAGAGGTCATCCGATAGCGATCAGGTGATGGGGACTCTCAATGATGTGTTAAAACAAATTCTCTATAGCACAGGGCACTGAGGCCAACTGTGGCTCCTCATCAACCAATCCAGTGAGATCTGCTAACTCCATGCAGGCTCAACTCAAGGCGGCTTTTAACAACTGAGGCGTAGGGGCAGCTTTTTAGTCATTGACTTTGCACAAGAGCTGAGTGAAGCAGGAACTAAGATGGGATGTGGTTTAGAAGGCATCCTACAAGGCTGTTTCAATGGCTTTGTTCCTCTGCAAAGTATTCTGTTAACTCCTAGACATGTAGTAGTTACATTCTTTACTGCTCTTCCGTTGATTGAGTCACTCTCCTGCACTAACTCTTCACTCAGGTTTAAATCAGCCATCACAATGGACCCTTGGAGCTGTCTCTGTAGATGCCAGTCCACAAAACAACCTTGAACATGTAGAGATAGATTATAGGAGGTAAGAAAGAAATGTAGGCTTAGGGAGGGTTGGTAGGCCTCGGGCCTTTGAGTTTATTTTCCCGTGGATCATATTTTAAAACAAAGGATCTGAATAACCTACAGCATTACTTTGTTCTGAGATTCTTTCACGCTTTTTTAAGTAAATAATTCCCCCTTGTAATGTATTTGCTTCATGGGGTCTTTGCTTAAGAATTCATAGCAATACATTGCTATTAAGAACTAGTTGGTTTATTAACGAAAAGTTTAACAATCACACTACATATTACCAGTTCATCCACCAGGCTCACAACTGCATACCTCATTGTGGATGGCCTAGACCCAACTGACTGTGTCTTGTGAAGATCACGTGACTGGCTAAGCCACTCACAATGCAGCTGCTCTACAAACCTGTCAGCATGCTCACAGGGCTATACTTTAAAAACAAACTAAAGAAAAGGCTCGAGATAAGACTACTCGGCCCATCCATGCTCGGCCTATCTCAGCTCATCCACCACCCTTCCCCAGTCACCACAGCAGTTCAAGCAAGAAAAACCTGTAGTCAATGTCTTCAAAAGTTCTGGGATTACTTCTGTCCCATAAGAACATAAGAAATAGGAGCAGGAGTAGGCCATTTGGCCGCTCGAGCCTGCTCCGCCATTCAATAAGATCATGGCTGATTTGATCTGTCTCCCTCCCTCGGGGCAGGCTCCAGGGAACCACAGCTGCCCACGATGCATCCTCTTCCTTACCGACAGGCAGCTAGTTCTCCTTGGTACCTAGGGGAGAGCGAGAGAGGGTTTGACTCATTTCTGTCTGTGTTGTGAGGCCTCCGTTCCACTCAAACATCACCACGGTCTGCAGGAACCTTGCCATCACAGCCACAAATCCCCAATGATGTTTGATTTGTGTGCGGGCAGAACTGCACACACACTGGGCTTTTCACCTTTACCAGATTTTGCTTCCATTAATATCAACAGTAGAAAACTCCAGTGGTTTCTGGTACCGCCGTGTGATTCTTTCTGACAGACCGTCCATTCAGTGCTCCACACCAAATTCGACTGCCCTGCGTTGTCCTGTGTACTTAGGGATCTCTTGTCCAATTGCCATGTTTCTATAACTATGTGCCGTGAAGGAGAGGACAATGTCAATGATAGTGCAGCAACAACAACATCCTGTATTTATATAGCACCTTTAACATAATAAAATATCCCAAGACACTTTACAGGAGCGTTATCAGACAAATATTTGACAACTAGCCACATAGGGAGATATTAAGACAGGTGAGGTCGGTTTTAAGAACTGTCTTCAAGGAGGAGAGGGAGGTGGAGAGATTTAAGGAGGAAATTGCAGAGCTAAGACCCTCGGCAGCTGAAGGCACGGCCGCCGATGGTGGAGCGATGAAAATCAAGAGGCCAGAAATTGGAGGAGTGCAGAGATCTCGGGGGGTTGTGGGGCTGGAGGAGATTACAGAGATAGGGAGGGGCGAGGCCATGGAGGGATTTGAAAACAAGGATGAGAATTTTGAAATCGAGGCGTTGCTTAACCAGGTGCTAATGTAGGTCAGCGAGCACAGGGGTGATGGGTGAACGGGACTTGGTGCGAGTTAGCACACGGGCAGCCGAGTTTTAGATCAACTCTAGTTTAGAGAGTAGAATGTGGGAGGCAAGCCAGGAGTGCGTTGGAAAAGTCAAGTCTAGAGGTAACAAAGGCATGGATGAGGGAGGAGCAGTGTGCAATGGAGGAGTGGGCCAGCTCCAGAGCATTTGCAGAGAAAATATTCAGAAATTCATCCTACAAGAGAGAATAATCACTAACAAGAACAGATTTACAGATTCAATATTCACAAGTACATCTGAATGGTGAATACTTACTGATATCAGGAGATTTACACAGTAAATATTCACACATACATCCCACTCCCTTCCCAATAGCACATCGAAGCAGAAGATTCTCAGCTCCTGTGTAGATGCTTCGTACAAAAAGCACTGATTTGGAATTTTTATTTTGCCCCACTATTTCTAAATATACTCCACCTCAAGCCTGTGCCTCTTGAAGGCCTGTCCTGGGGTTTAGGAACCAACATCTGATTGCTTCCATTTCTTGGTTCCCCAGTCTCCTCTTCCCTCAACCCAGGAGACATTGAATGTGTCATATATGTAACCTCTATGTAACACCACTGCAATACTGTATATACTTAAGCAATGCACACGTTGACCATGGGGTGAACTTGTGGGAGACATTCCGTACCTGGTCAAACCAAAATAATATACGCGCGCAATTCTGCCTCCAACGCGGCGGGGGATCAGGGAGTCAATATCATAAACGCGACTCAGAGCCCTGCAGGCAGGCAAGGGCAGTGCAACACACCCCAGGCAGCAATAGACCCCAGAGTAGGTTTTCAACAGAGACAATGGCAGGCTGAATGGACATTTATGCTAGCACTGTGGACAATGCGATCCGGGATGGGGCCATTGACACCCACTAACAGGGTACTCAAGAGCAGTCAAAGAGACAATCAGCGAGGAATGCCGGGTCATAGCTCCTTTGTTCATAACAATGGGAATCTCAGCTCATGCTGGAGGTGTGGGGGCAAACACTCTGCTAGGACTTGCAGGTTTCAACAGTTTGTCTGCAGAAATTGTAACCTCAGTGGCCATTTAGCTCAAATATGCAGGAAGCCTGTAACCAGGCTAATTTACAAGGCGGATGCACCAGAAGAGGGGTCTGTGAAGCAGGATGACTCTTGGGGCAAATCAATGGACGCTGAAGTTCAGCGGGTTCATGTGGCAAACATTCACAGCTCATATACCAAAACGCTACCAATGATGACGAAGGTTTTATTAAACGGCATCCCTGTACGCATGGAGCTGGACACGAGGGCCAGCCAGTCACTCACGAGCATTCAACAATTCGAAAAGCTATGGCCACTCAAAGCCAGTATATCCAATATAAAACGCATTGAGACACAACTACGGATAAATCATTCCGGTGCTAGGCAGTACAATGTTGGCGGTCACACACAATGGATCAGTGAACCGGCTGCCGCTCTGGATTGTCCTGGGCAATGGTCCCGCACTGTTGGGGAGGAGCTGGTTAGCTGAGATAAACTGGAAATGGGGGGGTGTGCACGCAATGTCATCTGTGGAGCGAAGTTCGTGCTCATAAGTCCTTCAACAATTTGAGTCACTATTCCAACCTGGCGTCGGGACGTTCAAAGGTACTAAAGTAGTGATATGCATCACCCCGGACGCCAGACCAGTGCACCACAAAGCCAGAGCGGTGCCGTATGTGATGCGGGAGAAAATTGAGAGTGAATTGGACCGTTTGCTGAGAGAGGGCATCATCTCGCCTGTTTAATTCAGCGACTGGGCGAGCCCCATCGTTCCCGTCCTAAAAGCAGATGTTTCTGTCAGGATCTGTGGCGACTACAAGGCCACTATCAATCGGGTGTCCCTACAAGACCAATACCTGCTCCCGAGAGCGGAGGATTTTTTCACCACGCTGGCAGGCGGCAAGCTGTTCACCAAGTTGGACCCCACTTCAGCCTACATGACCCAAGAACTGACCGACAAATCTAAACTACTGACCACCATCACCACACACAAGGGACTGTTCGTTTACAACAGGTGCCCGTTTGGCATTCGATCAGTGGCCGCGATTTTTCAAAGAAACATGGAAAGCCTGCCCAAATCCATTCCTGGAACAATCGGATTTCAGGACGACCACCTCATCACAGGTCATGACACCGAGGAACACCTCCACAACCTGGAGGAGGTGCTACGCTGACTGGACCGGGTAGACCTGCGACTCAAGAAGTCTAAATGTGTGTTTTTGGCTCCTGAGGTTGAGTTCCTGGGCAGGAGGGTTGCTGCATATGGGATTCGGTCCACCGAATCCAAAACAGAGGCAATTCGACGAGTGCCCAGGCCCGGCAACACATCGGAGTTGCGTTAATTTCTGGGACTCTTGAACTATTTCGGGAACTTTCTGCCGAACTTAAGCACGTTGTTGGAGCCGCTTCACGTGCTCCTACGTAAGGGTTGTGATTGGTTTTGGGGGGACTGTCAAGACTGGGCTTTCAATTGGGCGCGGAAGCAGCTTTGTTCAAATAAGTTATTGACCCTGTACGACCCCTGTAAGAAATTGGTTCTGACGTGATGCATCGTCCAATGGGGTTGGGTGCGTGTTGCAGCAGAGTAACGCTGAGGGCCAACTACAACCTGTGGCTTATGCTTCCAGGTCGTCACTCAAGCAGAACGGGGATATGGGATGGTTGAGAAGGAGGCACTCGCATGTGTCTATGGTGTAAAAAAAATGCATCAGTACCTTTTTGGCAGGAGGTTCGAATTAGAAACGGACCACAAGCCGTTAACATCCCTGTTGTCAGACAGCAAGGCTGTCAATGCCAACGCGTCAGCTCGCATACAGCGATGGGCTCTCACACTGGCTGCTTATGACTACTCCTTCCAGCACCGGCCTGGCACCGAAAATTGCGCTGACGTGCTCAGCAGGCTTCTGCTGGCCACCCCCAAGGGGGCAGCGGAACAAAGCGCTGAGATGGTCATGGCCGTTGATGCCTTTGACAGCGCAGGCTCCCCCATCACAGCCCACCAGATCAAAATCCGGACAAACAGAGATCTCCTCCTATCTCTGATTAAGAAATGTGTCCTGACTGGGGATTGGGTGCCCGCACACGGAGCATGCCCTGAGGAGGTCAGACCATTTCACAGACATGGATGAGCTCTCCATCCTACTATGGGGCAGCCGGGTAGTCATGCCCCAGAGGGGCAGGGAAGCATTCATCAGGGAACTCCACAACGAGCACCCAGGCATTGTGCTGATGAAGGCCATTGCCCGGTTACATGTTTGGTGGCCGGGAATTGATTCAGACCTGGAACACTGTGTTCGCAGGTGCACGACGTGTGCCCAGCTGGGTAATGCCCCCAGGGAGGCCCCGCTCAGCCCGTGGCCCTGGCCCACCAGGCCATGGTCACGTATTCATGTAGACTACACGAGCCCATTCATGGGAAAAATGTTTCTCATTGTGGTAGATGCGTACTCGAAATGGATCGAGTGCATCATTTTGAATTCGTGCACGACATCCACCACTGTGCAGAGTCTACTTGCGGTCTTTGCAACCCACGGCTTGCCGGACATCCTTGTTAGCGATAATGGCCCATGGTTCACAAGCTACGAATTCCGGGAGTTCATGTCGGGCAATGGCATCAACCATGTCAGGACAGCACCGTTCAAGCCGGCCTCCAATGGCCAGGCAGAGCGTGCGGTCCAAATCATTAAACAAGGCATGCTCAGGATTCAAGGACCCTCCCTTCAATGCCGCCTATCGCACCTCCTGCTGGCCTATAGGTCCCGACCGCACTCGCTCACGGGAGTCCTGCCCACTGAGCTATTTATGAAAGGAACACTCAAAACTCGGTTGTCCCTCATTCACCCAGTCCTGACCGACATAGTTGAGGGCAAGCGCCAGTCCCAAAACGGATACCATGACCAAAATTCAAGGGGGAGATGTATAGAAATAAATGACCCCATATTTGTCCTCAGTCACGCCGTGGGGCCCAAATGGCTTGAGGGTACTGTAATAGACAAAGAAGGGAACAGAGTCATCGTGGTTAAACTTAACAATGGGCAGATATGCCATGAGCATCTGGACCAAGTAAAAAAAAAAAAAAGGTTCAGCATGGACACTGAGGAACCCGAGGAAGATCATGAGATGGAGCTCACACCACCGCCAGTGAATGAGCAACAAGAACATTCAGCAGCATGCACAGTCCCTGCGATCAGCCCGGACAGGCCGGAATCACCACAGGTGACAGACACTCATGCCAAGACTCAACAACCAGAGCCCCAACTGCGGCGCTCCACAAGGGAGCGTAGACCACCTGAGAGACTTAACCTATGATTCCAATAAGACTTTGGGGAGGGGAGGTGATGTCATGAATGTAACCTCTATGTAACATCACTGCAATACTGTATATACTTAAGCAATGCACACCTTGACCACAGGGGGTGAACTTGTGGGAGACACTCCATACCTGGTCATCCAGGTATATAAAGGGAGGTCCCACGCAGGTCATCACTTCTTGGTCCTGTGAATAAAGGTTCAGGTCATAGAGTGACCTTGTCCATAGAATGTGCCTCGTGTGGGTTTTGTGCCATTGAGTAAGGACATTACAGAACGAAGTGAGGCGGAGCAGCAACCAAGTCAGAGGTCAGCCACCTTTTCCTTGGCTTGGCCAATATCGGACATCATCAGCTAGAACTTCACTTCCAGTTTTACCATTTGCTCAGTGCCTTCTTACTTGCTGTGTTATGCCCACTTGCTGCACTGGCGCACTGAAGGCGGTGTTGGATTTCGTCATCGATGTCTGTCCTTGCTGACAGTAGGCTCCCAC
This sequence comes from Pristiophorus japonicus, assembly GCF_044704955.1. Lineage (NCBI taxonomy): Eukaryota > Metazoa > Chordata > Chondrichthyes > Pristiophoridae > Pristiophorus > Pristiophorus japonicus. Next base: position 172,707,521 of record NC_091984.1, read on the forward strand.
GAGGTATGGAAAGTGGTCCATGTTGTCCAAGATCTCATTGTGAATAATCTTGATAATCGGGGGGCTGTACTGTGTGGCGGGGACAGGTTGGTAAAGAACTTTTGTCTTATTGATGTTTAATGTGAGGCTCAGACTCTCGTACGTTTCAGTGAAGGTGTCAACGATGGTTTGGAGTTCGGACTCCCCGAGTGTGCACAAACGCAAGCGTCATCTGCATATTGTAATTCAATGACGGAGGTTGGAGCAACCTTGGATCTGGACTGGAGGCATCGGAGGTGGAACAATTTCCCACTTGTCCTGTAGATTAACTCCACTCCAGTGGGGAGCTTGTTAAAGATGAGATGAAGCATTGCAGCGAGGTAGCTTGAGAAGAGTATTGGTGCGATGACACAGCCTTGCTTGACCCCGGTCTGCACTTGTATTGGGTCTGTGGTGGATCCATTAGTCAGGATCACAGCTTGCATGTCATCGTGGAGCAGGTACAGGATGGTGACAAATTTGAGAAGGACACTCCATAATCCCTCCCAGTTTACAGAGTCGAAGGCTATTGTGAGGTCATAGAAGGCCATGTACAGATGTTGATGCAGCTCCCTACATTTTTCTTGGATTCGTCACGTGGTGAAGATCATGTCCGTTGTGCCCCTTAGTGGGCGCAGTCTGCATTGCGACTCTGGGAGGAGCTCGTCAGCCACTGGGAGGAGACGATTGGGGAGGACTCTTGCAGTAACTTTTCCTGCGGCAGACAGCAGAGAAACTCCAAAATCACTTCATTGGCTGTAAAGCGCTTTGAGATGTCCGATGGTCGTGAAAGACGTTATATAAATGCAAGTCTTTCTTTTGTTTTTTTACCATCAGTGGGTGGCAGTTGCTACCCTCCAACTTTTCTAATGGATCGTTAATCGCCGAGGAGTCAAATCATACCCTTCCCTAACTCCCAGTGTGGAAGGAAATCATGTGCCCTGCCCATGCGTTCCCATCCTGGCCCCAGTGACTGAATGTACCTCAGTTAGTATCTTCAGTACTTTGTACCATAATCCTCCACATCAGGGCTGTCAGGTATGGACTATACATTTTTGTTTCAAAAACTAGAAGATGTAATTCAGAAATCAGCAGTTTTGTAACTAGGTAACACAGGACGTAACTGTTTCACACAAAGGATAGAAGACCTGTAGAATACAGTACCAGGGAAGTCCTTGAAGTAACTTGCATTTATGTAGCATTGTTCTACATCCTCAAGATATCTTACAGCGTTCAGTGCGGTGTAATAAGAAGCTTGTGGGTATCTATGAAGTATTTTTGACCCGCAATCACTGTCGTTATGTATACAAACGCAGCAGCCAATTTGCGCACAGCAAGGTCCCAAAAACAGCAAAAGAGATAAATGATGAGATAATCAGTTTTCGGTGGTGTTGGCTGACATTTGAATGTTGGCCTGGATGCCAGGAGAACTCCTTGCTCTTCTCTGAATCATGGCATGGGATCTTTTACACCCACATGAGCAAGTAGGTAGGGTCTCGATTTAACGTCTTAACTGAAAGTTGGCACCTCCAACAATGTAGTGCTCCCTTAGTACTACACTGAAGTGCCAACATAGATTGTGTGGCTTGAACCCACAAGCTTCTGAGTTGGAGGCGAGAGTGTTACCAATTCAGTGATGGGATAACTGGAATCGAGAGAGGGAACTGAGAGATATGAAGGGAAGCTGGGATTGCGATCAGTCAGGAAGGATGGGTTAGTTGGGACAAAAGCCCTTTAGTTCCGAGAGTTTCCTGTGAACATATGTTGGAAGACCCATGTGTATGACTGAAATATAAACGGGAAATACTGGAGACACTCAGCAGGTCAGGCAGCATCTGTGGAGAGAGAAACGGAGTTAATGAAGGGGGTTTAATGCCCACCACGACGGTCGGGGGACGGGGGGGTTGAAAATGTAAAAATTGCAGAACCCGAACCCGACCTGCTGCGTAAGCGCCTGTTGCCCAATATCACTGCGCCGGTGGGTTCTGAGGCGGGGCTAAACTAAGCCAAATGGTTTTTAGAACACTCCTTGTAGGCCACGAGAAGCAAGAGTGCTCCCGCCAGCCCCTGAAACAAATGGTCTGCTGTGAACGCCCCCACCCCCCAAAAACCCACGGCCTTTCACTGTTGCTAGGGTCCGTCCCCAGAGGCCTGTTACCGCTGGCTTTCCCTCCCAGCAGCCGACCAGATTGACAGTCAAAATATGATAAAGTCTTGCCCTTATATTCTCTAGGACCTCTGTCTTCCCAGGAATTCCGGATTTCCCCCTCCCCCCCCCAAAAAAACAAGCTCCCTTCCCATAAATATCAGGGGGCCGGTCAGGTCGAAGAACACAGGAGTGCCGACGACAGGTCATGGAGTTGAAAGGTTAACTCTGTTTCTCTCTCCACAGATGCTGCCTGACCTGCTGAATATTTCCAGCATTTTCTCTTTATAAATCAGGTGTCCAGCATCCGCAGTATTCTGCTTTTTCAGTCACCGATCTTTAGCGACTGGGCCCCTCTGCAGGATGCCTGCTCTGGCTGGCAGAACTACGTTTTCTGCATCCTGTCTTGCAATCCGGAAAAAGTGAGCTGGATTTGTGCCGCAGTGGGATATTCATCAGGCTAATTGCTGCGTAGGCACTCGTCATTTATTAATATCAGCACAGTTATGTTTCCCAGCTGCTTTGGTGCTGATAGACTTGTTTACATTTCAAATGATGCTCCTGAAGATGCCAGCCCACTAATTGTATATCATGGCTATTATATTGTCACCCCCTTGGGAGAACTTCTGTCTCTGCATAATAATGTTCATCTTCTTCATATTCATCTCCAGATCTTCATTCAACAAGAGCCGTCCGTGAGGGAGCTTTGCCTCTGCTTTCACTTCCCAATGACACCATCAGCCCTTACACCTCTTCAGGATTAGCCTGTGGGTTGTACTCTACTGCTCCTGTACCTTCAACTGCTAACACCACGCACCCCCCCCCAAACGGTCCGATTTCCTCAGGCAGTGCCTCCCTCTCTATTTCCAGCCAAATTGCTCTCGTTCTCCGTGCCTGCCTCTTTCTGTTTTGCCCTTTGTAATATATTTAACTCCCACCTCAAGTCACAGCGTTCCTCGTGCTCCTTATTACAAGGCGGGGGAGGGGGGGGGGCGGAGGGAGTGAGATTTGCTCTGTGATTAAATCATAAACCACTGGATTTGATTTGCAGTTTCTTCGGCAGGTGGTGAAGAAAGAAAGACTTGCATTTACATAGCGCCTTTGACGACCTTGGGACGTCCCAAAGCGCTTTACAGCCAATGAAGTACTTTTTGGAGTGTAGTCACTGTTGTAATGTAGGAAACACGGCAACCAATTTGCGCACAGCAAGCTCCCACAAACAACAATGTGATAATGACCAGATCATCTGTTTTAGTGAAGGATAACTATTGAACCCTCGGCTCTTCATCAAAACAGTGGCGTGGGATCTTTTCCGTCCACCTGAAAGGACCTGCAGTTCCTTCTTACATACACTCTTTTATCTCTGTGATTGATTTTAAACTAATTATGGGCGGTTTCTACTCTTCTGTTAGTGAGTTCCCGTATCCAGGTGAACACCCTCGCAATCTTCATTTTTCTCTCCCTACTAATTGGACAGGGTTTTCTGCTGCTCGAATCCCCCGTGCCAGAGAATGGAGGGAAAGTAACAGGCTCACCGCGTGACTTATCATCGGCCAGCTCTGCATTCCCTTCTCCCCATCATCAAAAACATAAACTTATCGCCCACCACCGAGCCCCTGGATCCTTGTTGTGTTTGTGCTCGAGGGCCCCCTTGCCATATAACCGGCCGGGAATGTGGGCATCAAACAGGGTCTAAGCAATCAAACGTACAGCTCAACAACTCATCATCATCATCATCATCATCATCATCATCATCATCATCATCATAGGCGGTCCCTCTAAGCGAGGATGACTTGTTCCACCTCAAAAAAAGGGATGAGTTCACAGGTGTTTCAATGAAGGACCCGGACTACATCCTGAAGGGTGGAAGATGCCTGTGCATGGATTTTTTTAACGTGTGGTGGCCGCTGCACACCAGCCACCACACAGGCTTGACCGAGCTAGGACGACTGGCGACCTGCTCTGCTGCACGGACCTAATGCGCGCACACATCGCAGTGTGGGCTGGCCTGTGCTGCCCCTGGGCCCCGAACTCACGCCTCTCCTGGGCCCCGCTCACATCCCTTCACAGTCTCTTGCCGCTCCTTCGTCCCGACCTCATCGCTCCTGCTATGTCTGCCCACGCTTCAATCAACAACTCCAACCAGTGAGCAGATCTCTCTAACACCACATTAAACATACAACCGGGGGCGGCAATGAAAGCAGTAAGTGGTGGGGAAACATTCAGCGGCTGAAAGGGAGATGGTGGGTTGATATGGCGGGATCTGAGGCAGGGTCTGTGCCCACACCATGAGCATGTCCTTTCTCTCTCCGTTGCTGACAGTCCCACGATGCATTATCTGCTATTTGTTTTCGAGTTCCAGCAGTCTTGGAATATTCTCATCTTTACAGTCGGGGTCGGTAGCTTGTTCTGGAGAGTGCGGATTGAACCGTGATTCTGTGGGGAGGTGTGTATGGGCATTGGCTGAGGATAGGATCAAATATCCTGACCACTCTCAATATCCAGGCACACAGTTCAAGGATGGCCAGTTGGGTGAGGTACCTGCGGCCTCTCTGCACCTGTGGAGCCAAAGCGGACATCGGGGGGGGGGGGAGAGAAGGAAATAACACAAACCAACACCAGTGAGCTGCAGCACTGCGTCCTTACAGCTGCATGTAAAAACAAGATATACCCAGTAATAGGCCTCATCGCAGGAACATAATCTGTGGTCCAGATACAGCACCGGAGTCCAGGATCGCTGAGAGTGAGTGCCCTTTGACAACAAGGCACTATCATTGACATAATACGAGTGAATCTTGCAGATGTAATAAATCGGGCAAGTGAATATGAACCACTAAAGATCGCGCCAATATACTGAAGGAGCCTGGGCCTCATTTACCTCCAAAGCAGGACTGTCCAGACTTGCTGCTTTGGGCCTCTGTGTATAAAGTTTAAATCCATGTTTTCATTAATTGGCCTATATCTCCGGCTGCACAAATGAACAGAGTTCGGTGCTGTGGTGTTGGAGAGAATAATGCAAAGAGCAGCTCTTTCCAAACCTTGAGGTCCTCAGACTTCAAACAGGACAAACCAATGAATAAGGAATATGCAAAAGCAGGAGCTTGCATTTATATAGCGCCTTTCACAACTGCAGGACGTTCCAAAGCGCTTTACAGCCAATTATTTACTTTTGGAGTGTAGCCACTGTTGTAATGTGGGAAACGCAGCAGCCAATTTGCGCACAGCAAGATCCCACAAGCAGCAGTGGCACAGTGACCAGTTGGGCAGGTTTTGTGTGTTGGTCGAGGGATAAATATTGACCAGGACACCGGAGAATTCCCCTGCTCTTCTTTGAAGCCGTACGATGGGATCATTTACATCCGCCTGAGAGGGCAGAAGGGGCCTTGGATAAACGTCTCAAAATAGAAAAGTACAGCAGTGCAGCACTCCCTCAGCACTACACTGGAATGCCAGCTTAGATTTTATGCTCAGTCCCTGGAGTGGGATTTGAGCCCACAACCTTCTGACTCCAAGGCAAGAGTGCTACCCACTGAGCCACAGCTGACACTTAAATAAGATGGCACTGACATGCCTGGGCTTCATGAGTTGGATTCGCAGGACTCGGGCGGGAAGTGTACATGAGCTGGCCTTTAAATGCTCTGTCTTAAAGAGACACCAATATTGGCAGGTGTAAGCAAAGAGGTGATTGTATGCTGGGTGGGCTCCCAGTGTAGTTGGGGTCCCAGTGTGGTGGGGTCCCAGTGTGGTGTGCAGGTGGGTGCGTGGGACCCAGTGTGGTGGGTGGGTGGATCCCAGTGTAGTTGGGGGTCCCAGTGTGGTGTGCAGGTGGGTGCGTGGGACCCAGTGTGGTGGGTGGGTGGTGGGTCCCAGTGTGGTGGGGTCCCAGTGGGTGGTGAGGGTTTGGAATCCATCCTATGTCTATGAACAAGGTGTTTTTGCTTCATATCCAAAACATGTTGTGATCTTACTATCAACCCAGCCAGCACGACAATTCACTCATTGGGATCTCGGGCCCATTTTAAAAAGAATGGTGTATTGGATGAAGTTATAACGAACAGTCACAATTCATCTCACTTTCCTTTTGTGGGCACAGGTTGACACAGCTGAAAGTTGAGTCAGAAGAGAGATACAATCCTGAATACAGCCAGGTCAGTGAATCAACTCCCATTCTCCCTTTTTCTTGCGCTGATGAAGTGAAGGTTGCTAGCACTGGGGAATGGAATGCCATCCGGTTCAGACTCTGAGCTTGCCGCACTGCTGGCTCGGGTGTAACAAGCTGGACGACACACACAGCCCAGCGGCACACACAGCCCGACGACACACAGCCCAGGGGCACACACAGCCCGGCGACACACAGCCCAGGGGCACACACACAGCCCGGCGACACACAGAGCCCAGCGGCACACACACAGCCCGGCGACACACAGCCCAGCGGCACACACACAGCCCGGCGACACACACAGCCCGGCGACACACAGCCCAGCGGCACACACACAGCCCGGCGACACACACAGCTCGGCGACACACAGCCCAGGGGCACACACACAGCCCGGCGACACACAGAGCCCAGCGGCACACACACAGCCCGGCGACACACAGCCCAGCAGCACACACACAGCCCGGCGACACACACAGCCCGGCGACACACAGCCCAGCGGCACACACACAGCCCGGCGACACACAGAGCCCAGCGGCACACACACAGCCCGGCGACACACACAGCCCGGCGACACACAGCCCAGCGGCGCACACAGCCCGACAACACACACAGCCCGGCGACACACACAGCCCGGCGACACACACAGCCCGACGACACACACACAGCCCGACGACACACACATCCCGACGACACACACAGCGACGACACACACACAGCCCGACGACACACACAGCGACGACACACACAGCCCGACGACACACACAGCGACGACACACACAGCCCGACGACACACACAGCCCGACGACACACACAGCGACGACACACACAGCCCGACGACACACACAGCGACGACACACACAGCCCGACGACACACACAGCGACGACACACACACAGCCCGACGACACACACACAGCCCGACGACACTCACAGCCGAACGACACACACAGCCCGACAACACACACAGCCCGACGACACACACAGCGACAGCACACACAGCCCGACGACACACACAGCGACAACACACAGCCCGACAACACACACAGCCCGACGACACACACAGCCCGACGACACACACAGCCCGACGACACACACAGCCCGACGACACACACAGCCCGACGACACACACAGCCCGACGACACACACAGCGATGACACACACAGCCCGACGACACACACAGTCTGGCGATACACAGCCCGATGACACACACAGCCCGACGACACACACAGCCCGGCGACACACACAGCCCGGCGACACACACAGCGACAACACACACAGCCCGACGACACACACAGCCCGACGATACACAGCCCGACGACACACACACAGCCCGACGACACACACACAGCCCGGCGACACACATAGCCCAACGACACACACAGCGACGACACACACAGCCCGACGACACACACACAGCCCGACGACACACACAGCAACAACACACACAGCGACAACACACACAGCCCGACGACACACAGCCCGACGACACACACAGCAACAACACACACAGCCCGATGACACACACAGCGACAACACACACAGCCCGACGACACACACAGCCCGACGACACACACAGCGACAACACACACAGCGACGACACACACACAGCTCGACGGCACACACAGCCCGACGACACACACAGCCCGACGACACACACACAGCCCGGCGACACACACAGCCCAACGACACACACAGCGACGACACACACAGCCCGGCGACACACAGCCCGACGACACACACACAGCCCGGCGACACACATAGCCCAACGACACACACAGCGACGACACACACACAGCCCGGCGACACACATAGCCCAACGACACACACAGCGACGACACACACACAGCCCGGCGACACACATAGCCCAACGACACACACAGCGACGACACACACAGCCCGATGACACACACAGCCCGACGACACACGCAGCCCGACGACACAACACAGCAACAACACACACAGCCTGACGACACACACAGCGACGACACACACAGCCCGACGACACTCACAGCCCGACGACACACACAGCGACGACACACACAGCCCGACAACACACACAGCCCGATGACACTCACAGCCCGACGACACTCACAGCCCGACGACACACACAGCGACGACACACACAGCCCGACAACACACACAGCGACGGCACACACAGCCCGACAACACACACAGCGACGGCACACACAGCCCGACAACACACACAGCGACGGCACACACAGCCCGACGACACACACAGCCCGACGACACACACACAGCCCAACGACACACACAGCGACGACACACACAGCGACGACACACACAGCCCAACGACACACACAGCGACGACACACACAGCTCGCCGACACACACACAGCCCAGCGACACACATAGCCCAACGACACACACAGCGACGACACACACAGCCCGACGACACACACAGCCCGACGACACACACACAGCCCGACGACACGACACAGCAACAACACACACAGCCCGACGACACACACAGCGACGACACACACACAGCCCGACGACACACACAGCGACGGCACTCACAGCCCGACGACACTCACAGCCCGACGACACACACAGCGACGACACACACACAGCCCGACGACACACACAGCCCGACGACACACACAGCCCGACGACACACACAGCCCGACGACACACACAGCCCGACGACACACACAGCGACAACACACACAGCCCGACGACACACACAGCGACAACACACACAGCCCGACGACACACACACAGCCCGACGACACACACACAGCCCGACGACACACACAGCCCGACGAGACACACAGCCCGACCACACACAGCCCGGCGACACACACACAGCACTTCCACATTTCTCTCTCCAGCCAGCCTATGGCCTCTCTGATTGGGATTTCCAGTCCATGCTGAATATGGGGCAGGTTTATCTTCTGGGGCCCCGTGCATTGGAATGTCCACTAAAGTCACCCATTTATCATCAACATCACAGGCAGTCCCTTGGAGTCGAGGAAGATTTGCTTCCACTCTTAAAATGAGTCCTTAGGTGGCTGAACAGTCCAATACGAGAGCTACAGTCCCTGTCACAGGCGGAACAAATAGTTGTTGAGGGAAGGGGTGAGTGGGACTGGTTTGCCGCACGCTCTTTCTGCTACCTGCGCTTGATTTCTGCATGCTCTCGGCGATGAGAATCGAGGTGGTCAGCGCCCTCAGGGATAGCGCTGCTCTGACTGAAGGTCAGAGGTTATAAACAGGCTGCAAGTTAGCCTCCTCAGCTGGCTGTCCGGGACACAGCACGCCTGTTTAACACAGCTCATGGGGCTTTTATATTTCAACTTTACAATTGGTTTGCCATTAGTTAAAGAAGAAGCTTGATCCGATGGGGAGCCCACTGCTTACTATATGGTGGATCTGTCCAGTGCTCTGAATAGTCCAGAATGGCTTGGTTTAAGTGATTGAAAAATGTGTCCCAGTGTATGAAATGTGCTGATAGACCCCAGTTTAACAGTTAGATTCTATGTATCCATTCTAATGTATGGAGATAAGGCACTTCCAGCATTCCTAGTGCATATTGAAAGTGCTTCATTAAAACAATGTCCTGGGTTGGATCTATCTGGTGGCCCCTGTGTAGTTTAAACTCCTGACTAAGCCTTAACAGTAACTGTGCTGTACAACCCTGAATTATTTGAATTTATACATGAATTTTAAATGAAATAAATGCATTTTATTATTTCCTTATGTTACAAATTTGGGTCTCCGTAAATATAGTTTATAGGATCAGTGGTGTCGGTTGCTCCAGTAAGCGGCCACTGTGGCCCTTATATACCGGAGTTGACTCACACGACCCAGTATCTCCTTATAGAATAATGTAACACATTATGTCAGTCGCTACTTAGCCCATTACTCTGGCCTAGCTTCTTGTCATCATTAATGTCCCTCCAAAATACCCCCATATGGGTGGGATATTAATGATGACAAGAAGCTAAGCCAGAGTAATGCCAGAGTTGGAATTCAGCCCCAAAATTCCCTTTCTCTCCTGGCTATAAGGGGACTCGACTCATTGAACCCAACGTTTAGTGGGTTTAGGTCCACAGTACACACACTGTTTCTTAGCCAGACCTGGTTTGTGGCAGAGTGAGACTAAAAAAAAGTCTGACTTTCATCTATGTAGCGCCTTATCACACCTCGCAGACATCTCCAAGCACTTGGCATACAGTGCACTACATCAGACAGCAGTCACTATTGTTACATGGGCAAACATGGCAGGCCATTTGCGAATAACAAGGTCCCACAGACAGTTCAATAACCAGTGAATCCATTTTTGCTGGTGTTGGGTGCGTGAGGAATGTTGTCCAGGACACTGGGAGGATTTCCCTGCTTTACTTCGAGGAGTGCTGTGGGATCGTTAGCGTCCAGTTAAACAGGCAGTCGGGACCTCTTAAAACCTGATGCAAAATGCAGCACCTCTGACAATGCGGCACTCCCTCAGTTAGCCGAGATTCGACACTCAAACTGACAATGGGCCTGAATCCACAATCCTGTAATGCAGAAATAAGACAGCTCACAACTGACCTAACCAGCGAGGATAAGAAACGGACGGGTAATTTCCCTTTAATAAAGCACATGGGATGTTCCAGTCGGTCTCAGTAGTCCCGGTGTGGGGAGTGGAAACTTTCGAAGAAGAGCGGAGGAGTTCTGGCCAATATTTATTCCTCAACCAACATCATTCAAACATTATCCAGTCATTATCACATTGCTGTTTGTGGGAGCTTGCAGTGCGCAAATTGGCTGCTGCGCTTCCTAAATTACAACAGTGACTACACGTCATTGACTGTGAAGCACATTGGGACATCCTGAGGATATGAAAGGCTCTATATAAATGCAAGCCCTTTTATTTTCTTTCCTTCTGTAAAATTCATGTGCGGAACACTGGGTAAGAGCAGCACGGGCTGATTTGTGGACCCTGTCGATACTACCTGTCTAGGTCTGCACATGTAGAATGGGCCACTGGGGTCAGTGGGCTGTCAGAGCCCATGGATTAGTGAGTCAGTGTCCATGGATCAGTGAGTCAGAGTCCATAAGAACATAAGAAATAGGAGTAGGCCATACGGCCCCTCGAGCCTGCTCTGCCATTTAATAAGATTATGGCTGATCCGATCATGGACTCAGGTCCACTTCCCTGCCCACTCCCCATAACCCCTTAATCCATTATCGGCTAAGAAAGTGTCTATCTCTGTCTTAAATTTATTCAATGTCCCAGCTTCCACAGCTCTCTGAGGCAACGAAGTCCACAGATCCACAACCCTCAGAGAAGAAATTCCTCCTCATCTCAGCTTTAAATGGGCGGCCCCTTATTCTAAGATCATGTCCCCTAGTTCTAGTCTCCCCCATCAGTGGAAACATTCTCTCTGCATCCACCTTATCAAGCCCCCTTATAATCTTATACAATTCGATAAGATCACCTCTCATTCTTCTGAATTCCAATGAGTAGAGGCCCAACCTACTCAACCTTTCCTTATAAGTCAACACCCTCATCTCCGAAATCAACCTAGTGAACCTTCTCTGAACTGCCTCCAAACAAGTATATCCTTTCGTAAATATGGAAACCAAAACTGTACGCAGATTTCCAGGTGTATAACTGTAGCAAGACTTCCCTACTTTTATACTCCATCCCCTTTGCAATAAAGGCCAAGATTCCATTGGCCTTCCTGATCACTTGCTGTACCTGCATACTATCCTTTTGTGTTTCATGCACAAGTACCCCCAGGTCCCGCTGTACTGCGGCACTTTGCAATTTTTCTCCATTTGAATAATAACTTACTCTTTGATTTTTTTCTGCCAAAGTGCATAACCTCACACTTTCCAACATTATATTCCATCTGCCAAATTTTGGCCCACTCACTTAGCCTGTCAATGTCTTTTTGCAGCTTTTTTGTGTCCTCCTCACACATTGCTTTTCCTCCCATCTTTGTATCATCAGCAAACTTGGCTACATTACACTCGGTCCTTTCTTCCAAGTTAATATAGATTGTAAATAGTTGGGGTCCCAGCCCTGATCCCTGTGGCACTCCACGAGTTACTGATTGCCAACCAGAGAATGAACCATTTATCCTGACTCTCTGTTTTCTGTTCGTTAGCCAATCCTCTATCTGCTAATATGTCACCCCCACCCCCGTGAACTTTTATCTTGTGTAGTAACCTTTTATGTGGCACCTTGTCAAATGCCTTCTGGTTCCCCTGATTCCACTGGTTCCCCTTTATCCACCCTGTTCGTTGCATCCTCAAAGAATTCCAGCAAATTTATCAAACATGACTTCCCCTTCATAAATCCATGCTGACTCTGCCTGACCGAATTATGCTTTTCCAAATGTCCTGCTACTGATTCTTTAATAATGGACTCTGACATTTTCCCAACCACAGATGTTAGGCTAACTGGTCCAGAGTTTCCTGATTTTTGTCTGCCTCCTTTTTTAAATAGGGGCGTTACTTTTGCAGTTTTCCAATCTGCTGGGACCTCCCCAGAATCCGGGGAATTTTGGTAAATTACTACCAATGCATCCACAATCCTTGCTGCTACTTCTCTTGAGACCCTAGGATGCAAGCCATCAGGTCCAGGAGATGTATCCGCCTTTAGTCCCATTATCTTACTGAGTACCACGTCCTTAGTGATTGTGATTGTGTTAAGTTCCTCCCCGCCTATAGCCCCTTGACTATCCACTGTTGGAATATTGTTAGTGTCCACTGTAAAGACTAATACAAAATATTTGTTTAGAGTTTCCATGTTCCCCATTACTAATTCCCTGGTCTCGTCCGCTAAGGAACCAACATTTACTTTAGCCACTCTTTCTTTTTTATATACCTATAGAAACTCTTGCTATATTTCGTGCTAGTTTACTTTCATAGTCTATCTTCCCTTTCTTAAACATTTTTTAGTCATTCTTTGCTGGCTTTTAAAAGCTTCCTAATTTTCTGCCCTCCCACTAGTTTTGGCCACTTTGTATGCCCCTATTTCTTTAGTTAGCCATCTTTTCTTTTACATCCTTTCCTCCTCACTGGAATATATTTTTCTTGAGAGTTGTGAAATATTTCCTTAAATGTACGCCACTGTTTATCAACCGCCCTACACTTTAATCTATTTTCCAAGTCCACTTTAGCCAACTCTGCCCTCATACCTTCGTAGTCTCCTTTATTTAAGCTTAGGACCATGGTTTGAAATCCAACTTTCTCACCCTCCATCTGAATTTGAAATTCAATCATGCTATGATCACTCATTCCAAGGGGATCCTTTACTAGGAGATTGTTTATTAATCCTGTCTCATTACACAGGGCCAGATCTAGAATAGCCTGCCTCCTGGTCGGTTCCGTTACATACTGTTCAAGGAACCCGTCCCTTATGCACTCTATCAACTCTTCCTCAAGGCTACCCTGACCAATTTGATTTATCCAATCAATGTGGAGGTTAAAATCACCCAGATTATTGCTGTTTCCTTTTTACAAGCCCCCACTATTTCCTGGTTTATGCTCCGACCAACAGAGTTGCTACTGTTAGGGGGCCTATATACTACGCCCACCAGTGACACTTTCCCCTTATTATTCCTTATCTCCAACCGAAATGTTTCAACATCCTGATCATTTGACCCAATATCGTTTCTCACTATTGGGTGATTCCATCCTTTATCAATGGAGCTACTCCACCTCCTTTTCCTTTCTGTCTGTCCTTCCGGATTGTCAAGTACCCCTGAATATTTAATTCCCAGTCCTGGTTACCTTGTAACCACGTCTCTGTAATGGCTATCAGATCAGACCTATTTGTCTCAATTTGTGCCGTCAACTCATCTATTTTGTTACGAATGCTACGTGCATTTAGACAAAGTGCCTTTAAATTTGTTTTTTTGCTCTTTTTTCCTGCTTATTTCCTCTCTCCTTCAAACTCACTTTCTTTATTTTTGCTTTCTATTTCCAGCTTTACACCCCTCCCTACTGAATCTATTTTCAGGTTCCCATCTTCTGCCAAGCTAGTTTAAACCCTCCCCAACAGCACTAGCAATCCCCCCCCCACCCCCTGCGAGGATATTGGTCCCGGCTCTGTTGAGGTGCAACCCGTCCGGCTTGTACAGGTCCCACCTCCTCCAGAAGCGGTCCCAATGCCTCAGGAAACTAAAGCCCTCCCTCCTGTACCATCTCGCCAGCCACGTATTCACCTGCTCTAACCTCTGAGCTCGTGGCACTGGGAGTAATCCAGAGATTACTACCTTTTTGAGGTCCTGCTTTTTAGTCTCTCTCCTAGCTCTCTAAACTCTGCCTGCAGGACCTCATCCCTCTTTCTACCTATGTCATTGGTCCCGATATGGACCACGACCTCTGGCTGTTCTCCCTCTCCCCCCAGAATGCCCTGCAGCCGCTCGGTGACATCCTTGACCCTCGCCCAAGGAAGGCAACATACCATCCTGGAGTCACGTCTGTGGCCGCAGAAACGCCTGTCTGCTCCCCTGACTATGGAATCCCCTATCACTATAGCTCTTCCATTCTTCTTCCTCCCCCCTGTGCAGCTGAACCACCCGTGGTGCCATGGATTTGGCTCTGACTGCACTCCACAGAGCCACCATCGCCCCCACCGGTACTCAGAACATCATCATAGGCAGTCTCTCAAATCGAGGATGACTTGCTTCCACGTCAAAAAGTTCACAGGTGTTTCAATGGTGGACGTAAAATTCCAGATCCCGAACTAAGTCTTGAAAGGTGGAAGATGCCTGTGCGTGGATTTTTTTAACGTGGGGTGACCATTGCACACCAGCCACCACACGGGCTTGACAGAGCTAGGTCTTGTTCCAGTGGCAAGGGTTAACCAAGACGACTGGAGACCAGCTCTGCTGCACGAACCTAGTGCGCGCACATATCGCAGTGTGGGCTGGTCCGTGCTGCCCCTGGGCCCTCACCTCTCCTGGGCCCCGATCACTTCCCTCTACAATCTGTCGCCGCTCCTTCGGCCCGACCTCACCACTCCTGCTGTATCTGCCCACGCTCCAATCACCGACCTGCATCTTGGTGACGTCCCTCTTCATTGCCGTTGCTCTCCTGCTCCAGCTCGCACTGCTCCCTGGAGTGGTACGCTGCCACGCTGCTCCTTCCGCTCCCCGGCCTGCTCCGATGGTGCTCGCAGGCCAGGGGCCGCGCAGACCAGAGTACCGGTTGGAGAGCGAGATGGACTCGGGACGCCCGCACTACCTGCCTAGTCCTCCTTTTCTGTCCGGCGGTCACCCAATCCCTATCCGCCTGCACACTCTGAAGCTGCGGGGTGACCACCTCTAAAAACGTGCTGTCTACGTAGCTCTCAGTCTCACGGATGCACAGCAGTGACTCCAGCCGTCGCTCATGCTCCAAAACACGGAGCTCGAGTTGGTGCAGCTGGAGACACCTTCTGCACACATGGACGTCCCGGCTGCGTGAAGCATCCAGGATTTCCCACATGCCCGGGTCAGGGGCCCGTGGATCAGCCCGGGTCAGGGGCCCGTGGATCAGCCCGGGTCAGGGGCCCGTGGATCAGCCCGGGTCAGGGGCCCGTGGATCAGCCCGAGTCAGGGGCCCGTGGATCAGCCCGAGTCAGGGGCCCGTGGATCAGCCCGAGTCAGGGGCCCGTGGATCAGCCCGAGTCAGGGGCCCGTGGATCAGCCCGAGTCAGGGGCCCGTGGATCAGCCCGAGTCAGGGGCCCGTGGATCAGCCCGAGTCAGGGGCCCGTGGATTAGCCCGAGCCAGGGGCCCGTGGATCAGCCCGAGTCAGGGGCCCGTGGATCAGCCCGAGTCAGGGGCCCGTGGATCAGCCCGAGTCAGGGGCCCGTGGATTAGCCCGAGCCAGGGGAGGAAACATGGGGGAATGAAAGGAAGCAGTGAGAAATGTGTCCCTGTTTTATGTCTTCCAGGTTCAGCTAGACACCAAGCTGGATATTGCGGCACAGGCCTTGATTCAGCTCTCTCAGAGACCTGCTAGCGGTCCTTCAGGCTGAAACCTCAGTACTTCAACAGTCTACCGAAAAGTAGAGGTTTTTGTAAGAAAAATAATTTAACATAACAAAAGATGAACTTTTTCCTTTATCTCAATTTCCTATGGTGTCGGGACATTTTTCTCCGTGCTCTGTAACCCCCCCGTCTCATACGGATAGCGACCCTGCCCCTCCTGAGTGGGCACAGACCTTGTGGTGATACTACTTGTAGAATCTTACAGCACAGAAGGAGGCCATTCAGCCCATCGTGCCTGTGCCGGCTCTGTGCAAGAGCTGCCCAATTAGTCCCACTCCCTGCTCTTTCCCCATAGCCCTGTAATGTTTTCCTTTTCACATATATATCCAATTTCCTTTTCAAGGTTACCATTGCATTTGCTTCAACCAACCTTTCCGGCTGTGCATTTCAGATCACAACAACTCGCTGCATAAAAA
This sequence comes from Pristiophorus japonicus, assembly GCF_044704955.1. Classification (NCBI taxonomy): domain Eukaryota; kingdom Metazoa; phylum Chordata; class Chondrichthyes; family Pristiophoridae; genus Pristiophorus; species Pristiophorus japonicus. Next base: position 172,724,255 of record NC_091984.1, read on the forward strand.
AAAATTATTTTGCCAATTACTTTCAATCTGTGCCCTCTGGTTACCGACCCTCCTGCCAGTGGGAAGAGTTTTGTGCTGTGAAGCATCATGACTGAGTTTTGTACCAACCGTCCCAACATACTGAGCTTCCATTCTCGCCTGGGATCTAACTCCCCACTGGGAGAGGGGAATGGGGTGCAAGTCAGCCCTGTGCCCTTCCTACCTGTCGTGGGAATGGTAAGACCAGTGGCTGCCCTTTCAGGTCGGGACTGGCGTGTGGCACAGTGCACAATAAAGGTGGCTGAACAACTGAAATGGGAACAGATGTCTTGACAAAGTTATTCTGATCGAATTATTAAAACGTGCAAAGATTTAACCTCAAGATCCAGCTCACAGGCATGACAGTCGGGTGAACTTGCGCTATGATACATTTCGACTGTGTATCGTGCTCCTCTCCTTTGCAGTTGGAGGATCTGCTTGTGCCAACTTCACTCTTTAAAGGGATTGGCAGACGGGCACTTTGTGCCAATCCATTGGCTGCTCAACAGTGATGAACAGGATCACATGATAATGGTGGATGAGGAAGGCCATTTGGTCCAGCTTAACTCATCTATCCAAAAGTGCCTCCAAATTGTACCATCCAGTTGTTTCTTCAAAGGTGCCCTGTCGGTTTCTTTACCTGTAACATACAGCACCTCCACAGTAATAACAGAACAAGCCTAGCTCTGTGAGGCCAGTTAGCAGGCGAATGTTTTTCCATGCACCATAATACATTAGGTTGGTGGGATTGGCGATTGTCCCGAGTATTGCTGCCCACCATCTCCTGAGATGTGCGGCCGTTGGGCGGGGCTCTCCGCTGGCTGCGTGTGGGCACAACATCAGCTTGCTTTCACTCGGACTTTGTTTTCCTGTTTCTTGCAACAAGAAGGGCCCATGAGGAGGTTTATCCATGGTGGTGATTTCACCAGCACGGTGTGGACAAACATGGCCCCAAGCTCCCTCGGGCAGAAGCTTGGCCTGGCAGCAGTTTCCCAGATTCTCAAACGTTCCAGCAACAAATGAACTCTGCTTTTCAGGTTCTGTCCCCTTGTCCTGGACTCCCCCCCCCCCCCCCCCCCCATCAGCGGAAAGAATTTCTATCGCCCCTGTCAATCCCTTTCAAAATCCTAAAAACTGCAATCAGATCACCCCTTAACCTTCTATAGTCCAGGGATTACCAGCCTAGTTTATATAATCTCTCATAATCTAACCCTTGGAGCCCTGGTAACATCCTGGTGAATCTGCGCTACTGTGCTCCTCCCATGGCCAATATATCCTTCCTAAAGTGTGGAGCCAGAACTGTACACAGTGCTCCAGATGTGGTCCGACCAGGGCTTTGTATAGCTGGAGTGAAACTTGCGCCCCTTTATATTCTAGCCCTCTAGTTATAAAAGCTAACATTCTATTGGCCTTTTTGATTATTTTTGTACCTGACCTACTACATTTCGTGATCTGTGTCCATTGGCTCCTAAATCTCTTTGGACCTCCAATGTCCCTAGCTTTTCACCATTTACAAAATATTCACATCCATCCGTTTTTAGTCCGAAATAGATGATTCCTCACTTACCTGCGTTGATGTCCTTCTGCCACAGTTTTTGCCCACTCACTGAATCTACTGTATCATCGGCAAACTTGGATATATGGCTCTGTATTACATTATCTGAGTTCTGAGCTTTGTTTCAGATTTGAATGGGCCAAGTGGGTTTGGATTGTTAGTTTTGCATGTTAATGTAAAACAAGTTACTAATGTTTCAAATGTGTTCACTTAATGTTGCTCTCTCAACTTTTCAGATATAAAAATGTTGAACCAAAGTTTGGCACAGAATCTGTGCAGAGCCGAGTGAACCTATTTATGGGCTTGTTGTTTAACTTTTTAATTGCAAATTTTTTTTGGGGGGGGTGGAGATGGGGAGGACCTGCCCACTGCCAACCAAATCAGCCCCCCCCCCCCCCAACTTCCCCTGTAAATGGTTGGGCCCCAGCCAGTGAAAATACTATCTGGTAGGTCTATCCGTCCTCTTCATTATGAAGCGGGGCGAGAGGAGGGAAAGGGGTTTGTGACTAAGAAAAGGGGAAAGTAATAATTGGAGGAGGAGAGAAAATAATTTTGAAGGTTTCATGTTCTGAAATGACTTTGTATTTATAGCAGAGTGTTGTTGAAAATCTTAACCAGGTTTGTGTTAATAAAGTTTTTGACAGTCTGAGTGTGTTTGTGCTGCTTTAAGGTCGCACATGGAGATTCCTCGCGCGCGGAGGCAGGTGGAACGCATGGGCTGAGTCGCTGGTTCCTTTTGTACATCATGTGCAATCCTGTTTTTGCAGTCTATCCAATTCATATCACCTCCCGAGAGGTTCTGCAGTTTCCCCTCGTTCCCCAATGGTGAATCAAAAGTTCATTGGGTGAGGACAGCTTCAGGCTCCATGTGATGCCCCGTGCTGTCGAATAGCGTGCCGAGTGTTGTGAATGATGGCCAGCTGGCCATATACCGGAGGGCAACTGCAGCCCAGCAAAACATTAACGGCATGAATTGTGAGCTGGGCTCCATTTCCCACTATCTGTGTTCATAGAAATTCAGGTAAGGAAAGAGCTTGCATTCATATAGCAACTTTCACATCCCCTGGACTCCACAGCCAATTAATTATTTTTTGAAATCTACCCTATCTTGTTTGGCTGGCAATCGCAGCAGCCACTTCTTACCCAGCGAGGTCCTGCAAACAACAAATGATCACAATCTGTTTTGGTGCTGCTCATTGAGGATTGAATGTTGGCCAAGAACCCCAATAATGACATGGGATCCTTCCCATCCTGTAGAACAGGAAGAATGGTCATAAGAACATAAGAATTAGTAGTAGGCCATTAGGCCCCTCGAGCCTGCTCTGCCATTCAATGAGATCATGGCTGATCTTCTACCTCAACTCCCCTTTCCTGCACTATCCCCATATCCCTTGATCCTCTTAATATCCAAAAATCTATCAATCTCTGTCTTGAATAAACTCAATGACTGAGCCTCCACAGCCCTCTGGGGTAGAGAATTCCAGAGATTCACCACCCTCTGAGTGAAGAAGTTTCTCCTCATCTCAGTCCTAAATGGCTGACCCCTTATTCCGAGACTGTGACCCCTGGTTCTAGACTCCCCAGCCAGGGGAAACATCCTGCCTGCATCTACCCTGTCAAGCCCTGTAAGAATTTTGTATGTTTCAATGAGATCACCTCTCATTCATCTAAACTCTAGAGAATATTGGCCTAGTCTACTCAATCTCCCCTCATAAGACAATCCCCTCTGCCAGGAATCAGTCTGGTTAACCTTTGTTGCACTCCCTCAATGGCAAGTATATCCTTCCTTAGGTAAGGAGACCAAAACTGCACAATACTCCAGGTGCGGTCTCACCAGAGCCCTATATAATTGCAGTAAGACATCTTTACCCTTATGCTCAAATCTCCATGTAATAAAGGCCAACATACCACTTGCTTTCTTCATTCTTGCTTAATTCAATGTCCCATTTGAAGGACTGCATCTCTGACAGTGCAGCACTCCCTCACTGCTGCACCGCACTGAAATGACTGCCTCGATTATATGCTCAAGTCCCTGGAGTGGGGATTGAACATCTGACTCAGAAGCAACAATAGTACCATTTGAGCAAAGCGATCACTTACCTGGGACCTCCCGAAATGGTTCAGTGAGCACACTGTGTGGTGGGATACGGAGCTAAATAGACCAGGGTGATCGAGGCTGGATCCCTGATCCGTGCTGTTATACTACAATTGGCCGCCTGCATTTTGAGCTACAAAGGGTTCCCATTCCTGATCACTATTCAGTGATCCCTGCTGGACAGTATGGGGCACCAGGTGAGGACAGGGTCAGCATCTTGGGTGTGATGCATCTCACTGTGAAATAATTGGCCAACATTCACTGACGAGATTTTCCACATGAATGGCTGCTCATGAGGAAGGTGGGCCACAGCTCTTGGCTTCATCCCCGAGCAGAGGTCAGCGCCTCAGGAGAAGGTACCAGGGAATGAGGGGCAGCTACAGCTCTTGGATTCTAACCGCAGGCCCGGTCAGCAGGAGAAGATTAAAAAATTGAGCAAAAAACGAATTGAGTTTTTGGCAACAGAATATCCTGTTCCCAGATGAGCACTGGGAAATCAATAGTGAATTTTAAATATTCATTAAAGTGCAGCAAAGACTGGATTCAACTGACTGACTGCAGCTTAACTCGACTCTCGGTGATGGGTGGTTATAGGAGAAAAAGGGAGCAGTAAATAAAAGGGAATAAATTCACTAATGGGAATAATTGCAATCTATGGCGAGTAATCTATATTCATGGCCCCAGAGTGATGTAACACCGCAATGGAAATTATAACGCACACAAGTGGAACATTTAATTTACCACATCATGAGCAATCTGACAGATGAATGTGAATAAATGCAATAAAAGTTATCTTTTTATATGAAAATACTAACAATTTTTCTCTCTTTAAAAATTTCTTGATTTCCTCCCCGGTCCAAATAGTCTCCCCTCATCATCTGACTATACCTGGCTGACATGATGCCGAGAGCTCCTCAGTAACATGTCCACGTGACCAGACGATCACAGCCCAGCCTGGTCCTCTCCTCACTGCCCCCTGTACACCCCCTCTCCTTGCTGCCCCCCCTCCCTGTTCACACGCCCCCCTCCCCCTGTCCACCCCCCACGTCCTCTCCACCCCCTCCCCCTATCCACCCCTCCTCCCCCTGTCCACCTCCCACCTCTTCTCCACCCCCTCTCCCTATCCACAACCCCCCTCACCTTGTCCACCCCCCTCCCTCTGTCCACCCCCCACCTCCTCTCCAACCCCGCCCCCTCTCCCCCTGTCCACCCCCCCTCCCCCTATCCACCCCTCCTCCCCCTGTCCACCTCTCACCTCCAACCCCACCCTCTCTCCACCCCCCCCCTCACCTTGTCCACCCCCCCCTCCCTCTGTCCACCCCCCCCACCTCCTCTCCACCCCCCCTCCCCCTCTCCACCCCCCCCCCACCCAAGGCAATAGCTGCACTGTGATCAGCTTAGGGACCCTGGCTTGTCTCTCCACATCCCCAGACTCGGGTGTTGAGGCAAACCAAAGCCCCGCCTCCCAGCTGCTGCTCCATGAGATCGGCAGTGTCGAGGTCAAGTCTCCACCTTCCTGCTCACTCGCTCGCTGCCTTTATTACACCCGCCGCCGGGGAACCCATTCGTTCATGTTTTGTTAAACACTAGAGCGGCTCCAACAGCAGCCGCCTCCCTCGAGTCAAAGCCCCCACATCACCCAGGGCCTACATCACCCAAGGCGTATCCGAGCCCAACCCACCCGGGGCCCACATCACCCAGGGCGTATCCGAGCCGAGCCCACCCCACCCGGGGCCCACATCACCCAGGGCGTATCCGAGCCGAGCCCACCCCACCCGGGGCCCACATCACCCAGGGTGCACCTGAGCCCATCATACCCGGGGCCCACATCACCCAGGGCATACCCGGGCCCACCCCACCCGGGGCCCACCTCACCCAGGGTGCACCCGAGCCCACCACACCGGGGCCTACATCATCCAGGGCGTATCCGAGCCCACCCCACCCGGGGCCCACATCACCCAGGGTGCACCCGAGCCCACCACACCGGGGCCTACATCATCCAGGGCATACCCGGGCCCACCCCACCCAGGGCCCACCTCACCCAGGGCGCACCCGAGCCCACCACACCGGGGCCTACATCATCCAGGGCGTATCCGAGCCCACCCTACCTGGGGCCCACATCACCCAGGGTGCACCCGAGCCCACCACACCGGGGCCTACATCATCCAGGGCGTATCCGAGCCCACCCCACCCGGGGCCCACATCACCCAGGGTGCACCCGAGCCCACCACACCGGGGCCTACATCATCCAGGGCATACCCGGGCCCACCCCACCCAGGGCCCACCTCACCCAGGGCGCACCCGAGCCCACCACACCGGGGCCTACATCATCCAGGGCGTATCCGAGCCCACCCTACCTGGGGCCCACATCACCCAGGGTGCACCCGAGCCCACCACACCGGGGCCTACATCATCCAGGGCGTATCCGAGCCCACCCCACCCGGGGCCCACATCACCCAGGGCGCACCCGAGCCCACCCTACCCGGGGCCCACATCACCCAGGGCATATCCGAGCCCACCACACCCGGGGCCCACATCACCCAGGGCGTATCCGAGCCCACCCTACCCGGGGCTCACATCACCCAGGGCGTATCCGAGCCCACCACACCGGGGCCTACATCATCCAGGGCGTATCCGAGCCCACCCTACCCGGGGCCCACATCATCCAGGGCGTATCAGAGCCCACCCTACCCGGGGCCCACATCACCCAGGGCGTATCCGAGCCGAGCCCACCCCACCCGGGGCCCACATCACCCAGGGCGCACCTGAGCCCATCATACCCAGGGCCCACATCACCCAGGGCATACCTGGGCCCACCCCACCCGGGGCCCACCTCACCCAGGGCGCACCCGAGCCCACCCTACCTGGGGCCCACATCACCCAGGGCGTATCCGAGCCCACCACACCCGCGGGCCACTGCACTACTGACATGCCACTGCCTTTTTTTTTAACGACTGCGAATATTGTGGCATCTCAGTGTCCTTCCATGGAGAGGCGAGACACTGAATTAATATATTCACCGCTGCTGTGCAGATTTCCCCAGATTCAGAAATCTGGCAGTGACAGAGCGGGAGCTGCCAGCTCCACAAGGTGAGTGGAGCAAGGTCAGCACTACTTGTGGGCCAGGAGCAGCAGGCATGCTCTCCCCAGCCCCTCGATAAAGCCCCCCCCCCACCCAGCGCCGATCTCCAATCTCCCTCCACCCCCAATCTCCAGCCTCCCTCCCAGCCCCAATCTCACCTCCCTCCTCCCCACCCCCCTTGCCAGCCCCGATCTCCAACCTTCCCCCCACCGCCCCCCCCCAGCCTCGATCTCCCCTCCCCCCCAGCCACGATTTCCCCCAGCCCCGATCTCCAACTTCGGCTCCCCCAGCCCCAATCTCACCTCCCTCCTCCTCCACCCCCTTGCCAGCCCCGATCTCCAACCTCCCTCCCCCAGCCCTGATCTCCAGCCTCCCCTCCCCAGCCCCGATCTCCAACCTCCCTCCCCCAGCCCCGATCTCCAACCTCCCTCCCCCAGCCCTGATTTCCAACCTCGCCCCCCCCAGCCCCGATTTCCAAACTTCCCCCTCCCCCAGCCCCGATCTCCAGCCTCCCCTCCCCCAGCCCCGATCTCCAGCCTCCCCTCCTCAACCCCGATCTCCAGCCTCCCCCCTTCCCCAATGTCCCCTTCCCCCAGCCCCGATTTCACCCCCAGCTCTGAATTCACCCTTGCCCCATCCCCGATTTCCCCCCAGCCCTAATTTCCCCCTCTCCCCAAGCCCCAATTTCTCCCCTTGCCCCGATTTCCCCCAACACCGATCTTCACACTCTCTCCAGTCTAGATGCCTCTCTACCATTAGCCATGATGCCACCCTTTCCCCATACCAATTGCTAATCTCCACACACCCCCGCCCGATTGCCGATGACCATCTCCGAGGGTCCCCAGTTGCGGCCTCCTGCCGTGAGCATCCCCGGCAGCCCGTGTCCATTTGTCCGGCTGAAGAATGTAATATCTCCAAGTTTGCAGATGACACTAAGCTGGGTGGCGGTGTGAGCTGTGAGGAGGATGCTAAGAGGCTGCAGGGTGATTTGGACAGGTTAGGTGAGTGAGCAAATGCATGGCAGATGCATTATAATGTGGATAAATGTGAAGTTATCCACTTTGGTGGCAAAAACAGGAAGACAGAATATTATCTGAATGGTGACAGATTAGGAAAAGGGGAGGTGCAACGAGACCTGGGTGTCATGGTACATCAGTTATTGAAGTTTGGCATACAGGTATAGCAGGCAGTGAAGAAGGCAAATGGCATTTTGGACTTCATAGCTAGGGGATTTGACTATAGGAGCAGGGTGATCTTACTACAGTTGTACAGGGCCTTGGTGAGGCCACACCTGGAATATTGTGTTGAGTTTTGGTCCCCTAATCTGAGGAAGAACGTTCTTGCTATTGAGGGAGTACAGCGAAGGTTCATCAGATTGATTCCCGGGATAGCGGGACTGACGTATGAGGAGAGACTGAATCAACTGGGCTTGTATCCACTGGAGTTTAGAAGAATGAAAGTGGAACTCATAGAAACATATAAAATTCTGACGGGATTATACAAGTAAGAGGCAGGAAGAATGTTCCTGATACTGGGGAAGTCCAGAACCAGGGGTCACAGTCTAAGACTAAGGGGTAAGCCATTTAGGACCGAGATGAGGAGAAACTTCTTCATTCAGAGAGTGGTTAACCTGTGGAATTCCCTACCGCAGAGAGTTGTTGAGGCCAGTTCGTTAGATATGGCCCTTACGGCTAAAGGGATCAAGGGGTATGGGAGAAAGCAGGAAAGGTGTACTAAGGTGAATGATCAGCCATGGTCCTATTGAATGGTGGTGCAGGCTCGAAGGGCCAAATGGCCTGCTCCTGCCTAATTTCTATGTTTCTATGTTTCTATGCCGGGTGGAAAACGGATCCACAAATGTTTACGAGATTCTACCGTTATGTTCGACAGGATCTCCGCATCCCGCTCCTTCTCTGCCTTTCTTGTAAATAGCACAGAATCCTAGAAATTTACAGCACAGAAGGAGGCCATTTCGACCGACCAAGAGCTATCCCATCTAATCCCACTTTCCAGCTCTGGGTCCATAGCCCTGTAGGTTATGGCACTTCAGGTGCACATCCAAGTACTTTTTAAATGTGGTGAGGGATTCTGCCTCTACCACCCTTTCAGGCAGTGAGTTCCAGACCCCCACCACCCACTGGGTGAAAATAATTCCCCTCAAATCCCCTCTAAACCTCCCCCCAGTTATTTTAAATCTATGCCCCCTGGTTGTTGTTCCCTCTACTAAGGGAAATAAGTCCTTTTTATCCACTCTATCTAGGCCCCTCATAATTTTATACACCTCAATAAGGTCTCCCCTCAGCCTCCTCTGCTCCAAAGAACATAACACCAGCCTATCCAAAATTTCCTCAGAGCTAAAATTCTCCAGTCCAGGCAACATCCTCGTAAATCTCCTCTGTACCCTCTTAAGTGCAATCTGACCAGAACTGCACGCAGTACTCTAGCTGTGACCGAACTAGTGTTTTATACAGTTCAAGTGTAACCTCCCTGCTCTTGTATTCTATGCCTCGGCTAATAAAGGCAAGTATTCCATATGCCTTCTTATCCACCTTATCTACCTGACCTGCTACTTTCATGGATCTGTGGACATGCACTCCAAAGTCCCTTTGTTCCTCTACACTTCTCAGTGTCCTACCATTGAATGTGAATTCCCTTTCCTTGTTAGCCCTCCTCAAATGTATTACCTCACACGTCTCTTGATTGAATTCCATTTGCCACTGTTCTGCCCAACTGACCAGTTGATTTATATCGTCCTGCAGTCTGCTTTCTTCTTCATTATCAACCACACAGCTAATTTTTGTATCATCTGCAAACTTCTTGATCATATCCACTTCATTTAAGTTCAAATCATTGATATTTACCACAAAAAGCAAGGGACCTAGTACTGAGCCCTGCAGAACCAACTGGAAACATCCTTCCAGTCACAAAACCCCATCAAGCATAACCCTTTGCTTCCTGCCTCTGAGCCAATTTTGGATCCAACTTGCCACTTTGCCTTGGATCCCATTGGCTTTTACTTTCATGACCAGTCTGCCATGTGGAACCTTATCAAAAGCCTTGCTAAAATCCATATACACTACATCAAACGCACTACCCTCATCGACCCTCCTTGTTACCTCATCAAAAAATTCAATTAAGTTCGTCAGACATGACCTTCCCTTAACAAATCCATGCTGACTGTCCTTGATTAATCCGTGTCTTTCTAAATGAAGATTTATCCTGTTCCTCAGAATTGTTTCCAATAATTTTCCCACCACTGAGGTTAGGTTGACTGGCCTGTAATTACTCGGTCTTTCCCTTTCTCCCTTTTTAAATAAAGGTACAACATTAGCAGTCCTCCAGTCCTCTGGCAACACACCTGTAGCAAGAGAGGATTAGAAAATTATGATCAGAGCCTCTGCTATTTCCTCTTTTGCTTCTCTTAACAGCTTAGGATATATTTCATCCGGGCCTGGGGACTTATCCACTTTCAAAGCTGCTAAAACCCTCAATACTTCCTCTCTCACTATGTTTATTTCATCTAATGTTTCACACTCCTTCTCCCTGATTGCAATGTCTGCATCGCCTCTCTCTTTTGTGAAAACATGCAAAGTATTCATTAAGAACCATACCCATGTCTTCCGCCTCTGCCCAGAGATTACCTGTATGGTCTCTAATAGGCCCTACTCTTTCTTTAGTTATTCTCTTGCTCTTAATCTTTGGGTTTTCCTTTATTTTACTTACCAAAATGTTTTCATGTTCTCTCTTTCCTTTCCTTTTTAACTTCACCCCTGCATTTCTATACTCCTACAGGGTTTCTGCAGTATTGAGCCCTCGGTATCTGACATAAGCCTCCCTTTTTTTCTTTATTCTATCCTGTATGCCCATTGACATCCAGGGGGCTCTAGGTTTGTTAGTTATTTTAAGGCAACATGCTTGCTCTGAACCCTCAGGATCTCCTCCTTGAATGCCTCCCATTGCGAGATACTGATTTACCTTTCAGTAGCTGTTTTCAGTCCACTTTGGCCAAATCCCATCTCAGCCTTTCCCCAATTGAGAACTTTTATTCCTGGTGTATCTTTGTCCTTTTCCATAACTACCCTAAATCTAACTAAATTATGATCACCAGCACCAAAATGCTCTCCCACTGATACCCCTTCCACCTGCCCAGCTTCATTTCCTAAAACTAAGTCCAGAACTGTTCCCTCCCTTGTTGGGCTTGCTGCAATCTGGCTAAAAAGGTTCTCCTGAATGCATTTTAGACATTCTACACCCTCTATACCTTTCACATTAATTCTATAACACTTAATATCAAGGTAGTTGAAATCCCCTACTATTACTGCCTTATAGTTTTTTGTTCTTTAATTCAACGAATATGGCCTCATTTGCTGATCCTTCTAACATATCATCCCTGTGCCATATCAAGGCCCTTGTTCATTCCGTGAATGCATTTCAACCCTGTGATTCAGCAAATCATTTTTATATTGCTCTGAAATTAAAAATGATGAATTTCTTACAGTTTCTTTTAATTCCCTGTGCAGTAGAGGAATGTCACCAAAGTTCAAAACTCAAGGGCATAAATGAACAGGCAACAGATTGAAAGCAGAGACCAGGGTCAGTGCATTACTAATGGAATTCCTCAGGGCCATATCAATGGCCACCCTTGTGAACCGTTTCATGTTTCATATCAATATCTATAAATTAAAGGTGAAGGATGGTCAATTAAATGGCCCCATAATCTTAAATAATTAAAGACAGATACACACATGGCAACCTAGAAACCCAGCAAAAGCTGGCCAACAGCTTCAAGCAAGCTGGCAACTCTGGAGTAGGCCTGAGATGAGAGTAGTGACAAGGGTTCTGGACCCAAAGCTGCAGATGTACACAACATTCCCTCACTTACACAAAAGCAAAATATCGTGATGCCGGAAATCTGAATTATATAAACAGTAAATCTTGGAGATACTCAGCAGGTCAATGTAATATGGGAAACGCAGCAGCCAATCTGCGCACAGCAAGATCCCACAAACAATGATGAAGTAATGACCAGTTAATATGTTTGGCAGCTCTCACTATATTTTTTGTCTCCCATTGCTGTTCTTTATATCACTCCCAGTAAACTGGATCTACAATATTTCTTGCATTTTTTATTATGCTCTTTGCTTTAGTTTAATGTTATCTCTCAGCTCTTCTGTTGGCCAGGGCTTTTTTATTTGGTAAGTAGCGCTCTCGCTGCTCAGAGATATATACTGGTCCTGTATTAAGCTAAATTCATGTTTGAACACCTCCTGCTGTTCATCTGTAGTTTTACCCGACGACAGTTTTTGACCAGTTTGCTGCCGTCAATCTCTGTCTCATCCCGTTAAAGCTAGCCTGACAAAAATCTAGAATCTAAGGGGCCGCAATTGCCCTCAGTGGGGAGGGCACTCTGAATTCACCGGAAATTTACTGCCCGGCGAGAGTCAGAGGGAAGAGGTGGAAAATTGGGCACTTTAACTCTGACATTGTCTCCCGGTGCTTTGCGACGCAGTTTGAGATGTGTAGGGTCTGGTTTGTGAGGGAACGGGGTGATGATGACGTCAGCGTGACGTGTTGTAACGCCCCTCTCTTCACTTAAAGGGGAGGGACGCTGTGAGCCCACTGGACCACCAGGGAGGGGTTCGGCCGGGCCACCCACGAAGGGTGCAGGGCTGTTGGTTGGCGGCTCGGCCAAACCAGCGGCTGCCAGTGTTGGGCCGACTCAGGGGTCGGCCGACAATTGAAACAAAATACGGCCACAGCAGTGCGCCCTCCCCTTTAAAGGCAGCCGCACCACCCAGCCACTGGCAGATTCCCGCTTTGTGAAGCGGTAAGGGGTCGGCACGCTGGGCGGGGCGGAAACCCATTCCCCTGCCACCTGCCCCTGGGTGGAAAGCCTTACTGCCCCATTGGGCGGGAACGGGCCTTAAAGAAGGGGGCAATTTCTCCCCGTAACTGTCTTAAGTTTCTCCTTTTCAAACCTAACATTGAATTCAGTCATATTATGATCACTGTTAGATATTTATCACTGTTAGATAAATGTTCTCTTACTGTTAGATTATTAATTAAGTCTGGCTCATTATTCATTACTAAGTCTAGCCCTCGATTTGGTTCTAGAGCATGTTGTTCCAGAAAACTATCTGGAATGCACTCAAGAAATTCACCACCTTGAGCTACTCTGTTCTGCCCAATCTATACGAAAATTAAAATTTCCAATTAAACAACTTAGGGGAGAAATTCGGGAGCGTCCCATATGGGGCGTTAACTTTTAAAAGTTAACTTTGTCATGTTTTTCAACTTTAAAAAATTCGGCGTTGCGGTCCAGGAAGGAATGTAGAGAACATGTTTCCACTTGTAGGGAGTCTAAAATTAGGGGTCATAAGTATAAGATAGTCACTAATAAATCCAATAGGGAATTCAGGAGAAACTTCTTTACTCAGAGAGCGGTGGGAATGTGGAACGTGTTACCACAGGTAGTTGAGGCGAATATTATAGATGCATTAAAGGGGAAGCTAGATAAAACATTGAGGGAGAAAGGAATAGAAGGATATGCTGATAGGCTGAGATAAAATAGGGTGGGAGGAGGCTCGTGTGGAGCAGAGAGCAGTTGGAATGAATGGCACGGTTCTGTGCTGCAAATTCTATGTCATTCTATGTAAAGCAGAAAGCAGTAACAAACACCAGCAGAAAGTTACGCATCAAGGTTGTCGCATTCTGGGGATTTTACACCAGATATTTTCTTGGGTTCAGCGTCAACAGCCATTCCTGTAAGTGAACCTTACGCCCCCTGGAGTCTGGAGTGTGGCTTAACCTGCCCAATGTCTAGACGCAGGGATTGTAACAAAGAACTTTTAACTCTGTCCACCAGCTACCAAAATATATCACGTGCAATCATGTGATTCTCCTCTCCTCAAAAGACAGACTGAAAATACATTGGGCTCAATTTTTGGCGTATTGCCAGAGTTACGCCCATTTTTCTATGCCAGAAATGCGGCAAAAATATTTGTCCAAAGTTTCCCCAATGTATTTTTCAAATTTGGCACCACGCAGCGTGTCCAGTCACCTCAGGGGGTGGAGCCTGCTGTCTGCGTCGAAAAAGCGATGCCGCACCTTCTGCACATGCACGAAAAAAAGGACATTTTTGACGTGATCCCAATGGACGCGCATGCACAGTACAGCTCCGAATTGGCAATCGGCCATTTTTAAAGAGCCAGTTGTGTGTGTGAGAAGGAGTGCTGTGTGAGAGCATTGGGAAAATCGCAGCTGCAATACAAGATGCAACGCGGTGCAAGGACCAAGAATTTCTTACAGGAAGAAATGGAGACACAGGTTACTGTGATTGTACCAACCCCAGAAACGCTGCGCTACTGCCTGTGAGCAGGGGTGGAGTCACCAAGAACAAGTGCGGCGGGCGGTCTTAGAATAAGGTGGAGGAGAGATAGGTGCAGCCTTTCTTTGCTGCTGCTGTTATTGTAGTACGCGTAACCCGGACGGAAGCTGACCGTCAATTCAACATGTCGCACATTGCAAAGTGCAGCATCATGGAGAGGACCATTGGCATCTTGAAACAGCGTTTCCGATGCCTGGACCATTTCGGAGGCTACTTGCGATACTCCCCTGAGATTGTCGGTCAGTTCACTGTTGTGCGCTGCATGCTGCATAACTTAGCCATCATGAGGCAGCAGCACCTGGTAGTGGAAGACCCACCTGCGGTGAGAGTGGCTGATGATAATGATGCGGAAGATGCAGATGACGAGGAGGTGGACAAGGACGAGGAAGCCATGCAACTGCCTGAACCTGGAGCACGATGGTGGAGGAGAACGGGCCGTGTGCCCCTTTAACGATTGCTCGAGCCTTGCATCAGCAGCTCATCCGTGAACGCTTTGCTGCCTGAAGGCTCAGCGGCAACTATTCCACATGGACCGTGTTTACTGTTTGGACCTGTTCCGTAATGTTGTGTTGTGTTAGTGGAACAAATAATGGAAATGATTCAGTTAAAATATATTTTATTCAAAAGTTTAACAAACAGTTCTTTGTACTTACCTTACATTTAATAAAATTATTCTTGTATCAAACTTTAAAGTTTTCAGTTACGATCACGTACAAACTCTAAGATCACTTAAAAACCTGAAGATTGATCACTTACTAACTTTTAAACTTGTAAATTTACATAATTACAAAAAACTTTTAATTTGAGAACAATTACAACAGTAACAATAATAACAACAACAGCAGCAGCAAAGAAAGGCTGCACCTGTTGTGTATGGAGAAAGAGCCAGACTGAACACTGTGAGGTCAAAGT
Source organism: Pristiophorus japonicus (assembly GCF_044704955.1). Lineage (NCBI taxonomy): Eukaryota > Metazoa > Chordata > Chondrichthyes > Pristiophoridae > Pristiophorus > Pristiophorus japonicus. The sequence goes on from NC_091984.1 coordinate 172,739,304, forward strand.
AAAGTGTGACCTTAGTCTTTTATTGCAGGTCTTCAGAGTGCCTCTCCAACCTGTGAAGTCTTCTTGAATACCTATGCTCCCAAGGGATTATGGGATCCCTTGGGACTCCAGGGGATGAGCCCTCTGGTGGCTGTACAGAGTAAATACAAGTCCACATATATAACAACACTCCCCGCCCCCTCCCCGCCCCCTCCCCCCCCGCAAAGTCAATAGTGTAATTATTTACAATGTGAGTCGATCTGGGGCCCTTCTTGCCCTGGTTGATCGTCTCGGCGTGAAAGCTGGTGTTGTTGAATCATTTGATGGGCCCTCGCTGGGCTGCCTGGTGTGTTGGGCCCTGCTGGGCTGCTGTGGATGATGGGTTCTGCTTCGTGGTCAACCATGGTGCCGGTTGCCACTGGTGTGTACGTTGGGGAATCAAAAAAGGTAGGATCCAAGATGGGTTGCTCAGGACAGTCCGTGAATCCGAGTTTGATTTGGTCCAAGTATTTCCGGTGAATGAGTCCATTTGAAAGTTTGACCCGAAACACCCTGCTCCCCTCTTTGGCCACGACAGTGCTGGGAAGCCACTTGGGACCTTGTCCATAATTTAATACAAATACAGGATCATTGATTTCAATCTCATGTGACACATTTGCGCTATCATGGTATGCATTTTGTTGAAGCCGCCTGCTCTCTACCTGTTCATGTAGATCAGGGTGAACTAACGAGAGCCTTGTCTTAAGTGCTCTTTTCATGAGCAGTTCAGCAGGTGGGATCCCAGTGAGTGAGTGGGGTCTCGTGCAGTAGCTAAGCAGGACTCGGGATAGGCGAGTCTGCAGTGAGCCTTCAGTTACCCTCTTCAAGCCTTGCTTGATGGTTTGCACTGCTCTCTCTGCCTGAGCATTGGACGCTGGTTTAAATGGGGCAAATGTGACATGTTTGATCCCGTTACGGGTCATGAATTCTTTGAACTCAGCACTGGTAAAACATGGCCTGTTATCGCTCACCAGGCCATCGGGTAAGCTGTGAGTGGCAAACATGGCCCGCAGGCTTTCAGTAGTGGCAGCGGACGTGTTAGCCGACATTATCTCACATTCAATCCACTTGGAGTACGCGTCTACAACCACAAGGAACATTTTACCCAAGAACGGGCCTGCATAGTCGACTTGTATCCTAGACCACGGTTTGGAGGGCCAAGACCATAAACTTAGCGGCGCCTCTCTGGGTACATTGCTTAACTGCAAGCATGTATTACATCTGTGAACGCAGGATTCTAAGTCCGCATCGATACCGGGCCACCACACGCAGGATCTGGCTATCGCTTTCATCATTACGATGCCTGGGTGGGTACTGTGGAAGTCATTGATGAATTTGTCTCTGCCCTTCTTGGGGACCACTACTCAATTGCCCCACAGGAGGCAGTCTGCCTGTACAAACATTTTATCTTTGCGCCACTAGAAAGGTTTTATCTCTTCCTGCATTTCCACTGGGACACTGGACCAGATCCCATGAAGCACACAGCTTTTGACCAGAGATAATAAGGGGTTCTGGCTTGTCCAGGTTTTGATCTGCCGGGCAGTGACGGGTGATAACTCACTCTCAAATGCTTCCACAACCATGGCTAGATCTGCGGGCTGCGCCATTTCCACCCCCGTGGTGGGCAATGGCCGCCTACTGAGAGCATCGGCGTAGTTTTCTGTGCCTGGCCTGCGGCGGATGGTGTATGCGGACAACGTGAGCGCCCATCTCTGGATGCGGGCCGATGCGTTGGTATTTATCCCTTTACTCTCAGAAAACAGGGACATAAGTGGCTTATGGTCAGTTTCCAATTCGAATTTTAGCCCAAACAGGTATTGATGCATTTTCTTTACCCCATAGACACACGCTAAAACTTCTTTCTCAATTATGCTGTAGACTCTGTCAGCCTTAGACAGACTCCTGGATGCATAAGCAACCAGTTGCAGTTTCCCAAAATCATTAGCTTGTTGCAATGCCATATGACGACGCATCACATGCTAGTACCAAATACTTACATGGATCATACAACACAAGCAATTTGTTTGAGCATAACAATTTTCTCGCTTTTACAAAGGCATTTTCTTGGCTTTTGCCCCAAACCCATTCGTCCCCTTTTCGTAGTAAGACATGCAGTGGTTCTAACAGTGTGTTGAGACCCGGTAAGAAGTTACCAAAGTAGTTCAGGAGTCCCAGAAATGACCGCAGCTCCGTCACGTTCTGTGGCCTTGGTGCATTCTCGATTGCCTCCATCTTCGCATTGGTGGGCCTGAGGCTGTTCGCCACAATCCTCCTTCCCAGGAACTCCACTTCAGGTGACAGGAAAATGCACTTCGAGCGTTTTAACCTGAGCTCCACGCGGTTGAGACGACTAAGAACCTCCTCCAGGCTCTGCAGATGCTCGACTGTGTTCCGACCTGTGACCAAGACGTCGTCCTGGAAGACCACGGTATGCGAGACCGACTTCAGTAAGCTTTCCATGTTTCTCTGGAATATCGTCGCCGCCGATCGGATTCCAAACAGGCATCTGTAATAAACAAAAAGACCTTTGTGCGTGTTGATGCAGGTCAGGGCCTTCAATGATTCCTCCAGTTCCTGTATCATGTAGGCTGAAGTCAGATCCAGCTTCATGAACGTCTTTCCTCCCGCCAGCGTTGCAAAGAGGTCGTCGGCCTTTGGTAGTGGGTATTGGTCCTGCAAGGAGAAACGATTGATAGTTACTTTGTAATCGCCACAGATTCTGACGATGCCGTCTCCCTTGAGGGCTAGGATGATAGGACTGGCCCACTCGTTGAACTCAATTGGGAAAATGATGCCCTCTCTTTGCAGCCAGTCGAACTCGATCTCTACCCTTTCTCTCATCATGTACGGAACTGCTCTTGCCTTGTGATGGACGGGTCGCGCCCCCGGAGTTAGGTGGATCTGCACTTTTGTTCCTTGGAATTTCCCGATGTCTGGTTCTAACAGCGAAGGAAATTTGTTTAAGACCTGGGCACACGAAGTGTCGTCAGCGGGCGATAGCGTTTGGATGTTGTCCCAGTTCCAGCGTATCTTTCCCAGCCAGCTCCTGCCGAGCAGCGTGGGACCATCGCCCGGTACCACCCAGAGTGGTAGCTTGTGCACCGCTCCATCATAGGAGACCTTTACGGTGGCACTGCCAATTACAGGAATCAGTTCTTTTGTGTAAGTTCTTAGTTTCGTGCGAACTGAATGTTAAGACTGGCCTTGAGGCCTTGTTGCACCACAACCTTTCGAAAGTCTTTTTGCCCATGATGGACTGGCTTGCGCCTGTGTCCAGCTCCATTGACACCGGGAGTCCATTTAGTTCAACATTCAGCTTTATTGGGGGACAATTCGTGGTGAATGTGTGCACCCCATGTACTTCTGCCTCCTCGATCTGAGGCGCTGGTTCGTCAAGATCCTTCATGGATCTGTCCTCCTCTGCAACATGGTGATTTGCAGGTTTAACAGGCTTTTCAGCTCGCCTGCACACTCGTTGGAGGTGTCCCATTGTTCTACAGCCCTTGCAAGCGTACCCTTTGAATTGGCATGAATGGAAACGATGATCACCCCCGCAGCGCCAACAAGGTGTTAATGGCCTTGCATTCATCACCCCTGATGGTGGACTCTGAGACATCTGCGGACGTGCAGCTGCAGGTATGTGTGACCTGCCCTGTATGTTACAATTCGAAAACAACATCACTTTGTTCACAGTGTTTGTAGCAGCACTCATGTGCTGAGAGATTTGCTTCGTATTGTCACTAGTGGCAATGAACGCCTGGGCTATCATTATGGCCTTACTCAAGGTTGGGGTTTCTACAGTCAAAATTTTGCGAAGTCTGGTCTTGTGGCCAATGCCAAGTATGAAAAAGTCTCTGAGCATGTGCTGAAAATATCCTTCAAATTCGCAATGTCCTGCAAGGCATCTTAGCTCGACGACATAACTCGCCACTTCCTGGCCTTCAGATCTTTTGTAGGTGTAGAACCGGTACCTCGCCATCAGAACGCTTTCCTTCGGGTTCAAATGCTCTCGGACCAGTGTGCACAAATCGTCGTACAATTTCTCCATGGGTTTCGCTGGAGAGAGCAGGTTCTTCATGAGGCCATACGTTGGTGCCCCACAGACGGTGAGGAGGATCGCCCTTCGTTTGGCAGTGCTCTCTTCCTCATCTAGCTCATTGGCCACGAAGTATTGGTCAAGTCGCTCCACACAAGTTTTCCAATCATCTCCCTCCGAGAATTTCTCCAGGATGCCCACTGTTCTCTGCACCTATCTGTATCTCAGCGCCAGTTGTTGTGTATGGAGAAAGAGTCAGACAGAACACTGTGAGCTCAAAGCAAAGTGTGACAGTCTTATTGCAGGTCTCCAGAGTGCCTCTCCAACCTGTGAAGCCTCCTTAAATACCTGTGCTCCCAAGGGATTATGGGATCCCTTGGGACGCCAGGGGATGAGCCCTATGGTGGCTCTACAGAGTAAATACAAGTTTACATATATAACAGCACCCATCTCTCCACCCCCTTATTCTAAGACCACCCGCCGCGCTTGTCTTGGTGACTCCACCACCCCTGCCCGCAGGCGGTGGCGCAGTCTTTCTGCTGTTGGTACCAAGCTTATTCTTTCTAAGATCTCGGGTACTGCGCACCTGTTGCGGGGGGGGAGGGGGGGGAGGGGGGGGGCAGGCGGCAAGCTGGAGAGCCCAGGTGGCAAGTTGGAGGACCCAGGTGGCAAGTTCGAAGGCCCAGACGACAAGTTGGAGGACCCAGGTGGCAAGTTGGAGGGCCCAGGTGGCAAGTTGGAGGGCCCAGACGGCAAGTTGGAGGGCCCAGGTGGCAATGTGGAGGGCCCAGGTGGCAAGTTGGAGGGCCCAGGTGGCAAGTTGGAGGGCCCAGGTGGCAAGTTGGAGAGCCCAGGTGGCAAGTTGGAGGGCCCAGGTGGCAATGTGGAGGGCCCGGCTTGGGGCTCTTCAGTGACTGTGTGGGGATTGGAGTGGGAGTGACAATTGATTCTGTCAATGGGCGCGGGGTCTGGGCGCATTCCCTTATTGCAGCAGCTAACTCCAACATGTCGTCCCTCATGCGCCCTGACAGTGTCTCAACGACCTGCAACATTCCGTCCCTCATGTTCAGTGATAATGGTTGCACCATCTCTGACATTCCCTCCCTTATGTTCACTGACAGCACATCAACTTCCTGAGATATTCCCTCACTCATGGTCCTGGACATCTTTCCCATTTCTCGTGAGATTGCTGTTACTTCTCCTGACAGTCCCGCTACCTTATCACTCACCCCACTGATGGCGTCTTATGGCTTTTCCTATGTCGTGCAGTGTTGGGGTTTTGCTGAGGTGGTGGCAGGTAGCATGCTGCGGGATGGAGTCGAGAACACTCGAGTCAAAGGCAGTCTCGATTGAGGAGATCTTCGAAGTGCTCCTTCCCGTGGGCCCTGACTGCCTTGGTGCAGCCTTTGGCTGCCTGAGGAAAAGTGTTCGAAGACCAGGCCCTCAAGTCTGCCACCAAGCTCATGGTCTACAGGGCTGTAGTAATACCCGCCCTCCTGTATGGCTCAGAGACATGGACCATGTACAGTAGACACCGCAAGTTGCTGGAGAAATACTACCAACGATGTCTCCGCAAGATCCTACAAATCCCCTGGGAGGACAGACGCAACAACATTAGCGCCTCGACCAGGCCAACATCCTCAGCATTGAAGCACTGACCACACTTGATCAGCTTCGCTGGGCAGGCCCATCGTTTACATGCCAGACACGAGACTCCCAAAGCAAGCGCTCTACTTTGAACACCTTCACGGCAAACGAGCCAAAGGTGGGCAGAGGAAACGTTACAAGGACACCCTCAAAGCCTCCCTGATAAAGTACAACATCCCCACTGACACCTGGGAGTCCCTGGCCAAAGACCGCCCTAAGTGGAGGAAGTGCATCCGGGAGGGCGCTGAGCACCTCAAGTCTTGTCGCCGAGAGCATGCAGAAATCAAGCGCAGGCTGCGGAAAGAGCGTGCGGCAAACCTGTCCCACCCTCCCTTTACCTCAACGATTATCTGTCCCACCTGTGATAGGGGCTGTGGCTCTCGTATTGGACTGTTTGGCCACCTAAGGACTCATTTTAAGAGTGGAAGCAAGTCTTCCTCGATTCCGAGGGACTGCCTATGATGATGATGATGGTGGCATCCAGGAGTGATCGGGTAAGGTCAATGCTCTCCCCACTCACTGCCATCATCTGAACCACATCTGTTAGATCCTGCACCTCAGGAGAGCGTGGTCGAGCTCTCCTTCCCCTCCTCCCCACAGGTGTGGCTCACACCACAGCACTGGGACCCACAACCTCTGATGGTGTGAAACCATGGAATGTCCCACCAACACTCAAACCACTAGTCATGGAAGGGGCTGGCAGCTCAATGGGTGGCACCTGCACCTCCTCCAAAGTAAGTAACACAGTGGGGGCTTCATCCATCTCCATCTCCTCCCCCTCCCCCTTCACCTCACTCTCATGCTCTTGGTCTGGAAAATGTTCTCCTTTTCAGACTTGTCCTCATCTGAATCTTCTTCTGCATCATCAGGGTTGGCCTCAAGTTCCGTAAAATATAACAGAACACAGACAAATGGTTAGCAGCAGAGGAGGGGGCAGGGTGGGTAGCATGAGTAGGCTCACACAGCACAGGCAACAGGCTGATTTGAACGACCATGATGAATGATAGCACATTGCATCAACCGAAGCATAGCTGACGGAGACATCCCCATGAACCGAAGCATGGCTAGCCCACGCAGTACTTAACTTTTAGCAAAGCCAGACTGTGGAATTTGCAGGACTTGCCCTCTCCCTCGAGTGTGGGCCCAGCTTGTGCAGTGGTGGTTGCTTTTCTCCAGGCAGGTCCCATCAAAGCAGCGACTCTCTCTTCCAAGGGTGTCAGTGGCTGCAGATTTGCCGGGCCTCCTCCTGTTCGAGTTCTTTCCCTTTTATTATGTGCCACCTTCTTCTGCAAAGATGAAAATGCAACTTTTTAGAGAGGGTGTCTTTCTGCTGGGTGGGACATACAGATGGTCACATTTACAATTGCAATTCCATTGAATAAATGAAAATATTACTTACACTAACTACTTGACCAAGGTCCTGCCACTTCTTTGTACACTGGCCTCCAGATCTCATGGTGGTCACCATTGAACAGTAATCTTCTGCAACTTGGTTCCAGCGTTTCTTCATTTCTTTGGGTGGAACTTTTATGTGACCTGTGCTGGTGTCCAGCTCCTACCACCTGTTCTCAATCACAGTGACTAGTGCCTCCACTTCATCCTGTAAGTAATTCTTGGTCCTTGCACCGTGTTACATCTTGTACTGCCCAGCTGCGATTTTTTTCAATGCTCTCACACAGCACTCCTTCGCATACACACAACTGGCTCTTTAAAAATGGCTGATTGTCAAATCTGAGCTGTACTGAGCATGCGCGTCCATTGCAATGACATCAAAAACGTCCTTTTTTTCCTGTGCATGCGCAGAAGGTGCGGCTTAGTTTTTCGGCGCAGACAGCAGGCTCCACCCCCCGAGGTGACTGGACACGCTGCACAGCTCCAAATTTGAATTATACATCGGGGCTACTTTGGGCAAATATTTTTGGGGCATTTCTGACCTAGAAAATGGGCGTAACTCTGGCAATATGCCAGAAAACGGGCTTGGGGAAAATTGAGCCCTTGGACTCCCAAGTCACAGATAGTTTATTGATATGAACAGATAAAGATTACGCAGCATAAAACAGTGAATCATGCAACTTACTGTCCTTCTTGCTGCACAAGTAATACAGGCACCACTCACTTTGTCTCTAAACATAGACTTTAAAACAGAGACAAACTTCTTTTGTTGTGAATAAAGCCAAAGCCTCTGACTGACCTCGTTTCTCTGCTGCTCAGCATAGGGTAACAGGCTGAAATCTAACTCATCCACTAAGCATATTGTGCCCAATATCATCCCGTCATTGGACTCCTGGCCAACAACTAGTCTGTCAAAGAGGACAGCAGCCAATCGATAACCCTCTGCCGTCCCAAAAGGTTTCAGACACAAATGTCAATCAAACTTACTACCCTCGGCAGATTCCTTGATCTGGGTCGGTGGGGATTGGGACAACCTCTAGGCAGTGGCCATGGCTCAGTTGGTAGCATTTTGCCTTCGACTCAGAAGGTTGTGGGTTGTGGGCACAGAACCTAGGCTGAGACTGCAGCAGTGTCCCCTTCACGCTGTGCGGCCACACACCGCTCCTGGGGTCCCACGCAGCCGGCTTTTCAGTGGGAAAACCGTACACGTGCAGTATTCTGATGGGCTGCACAGCCGGTTAAAGGGATCACAGGGAACATTGCGCTCCAGTGCAGTACTGAGCGAGTCCTGAACAGTCAGAAGTGCCAGCTTTCAGATCAGATCACATGTTAAATCGAGGCTTCCTCTTCCTTCTCAGGTGGACGTAAAAGTTCTCCCCAGTATCCTTCAACCAACGTCGCTAAAAGAGATTATCTGGTCATTATCTTATTACTGTTTGTGGGACTTTGCTGTGCGTTTCCCAAATTACAACAGTGACTACAATTCAAAAACAATACTTAATTTGCTTAAAGTGCTTTGGACATCCTGAGATCATGAAAGGTGCTATAGAAATGCATGTTCTTTCTTATAAGGCTATAAGTTTTGATTCACAAGTAGGCATAGGTCTTCCTGTTGAGAAAGCCTTGTTGCTAAGTACACTGTACTGGGATTGTAACAGTGACATCACTATGTCTGCCACACATACTGTGCAATGTCATAAAACCATTATCGAATCACTTAGCCCAGGAGGAGGCCATTTGGCCCATCATGCCTGTGCCAGCTCTCTGAAAGATTATCCAAAATGTACATCCAGTCATATTTCTAAGTTTAAAATAGAGTTCATGTCATCAACATCGACAGTCCCTCGAATTGAGGATGACTTGCTTCCACGTCAAAAAGTTCACAGGTGTTTCAATGAAGGACCTAATATTCCAGGTCCTGAACTAAATCTTGAAGGGTGAGAGTTGCCTGTGTGTGGATTTTTTTAACGTGTGGTGGCCGTTGCACACCAGCCACCACACGGGCTTGACAGAGCTAGGCCTTGGTCCAGTGACAAGGGTTAACCAAGATGACTGGAGACCTGCTCTGTAGCATGGACCTAGTACGCACACATATCGCAGTGTGGACTGGCCCGTGCTGCCCCTGGGCCCCTGGCCCCGAATTCACGCCTCTCCTGGGCCCCGATCACATCCCTCCACAATCTCTCGCCGCTCCTTCACCCCGACCTCGCCGCTCCTGCAGTACCTGCCCACGCTCCAATCACCGACCTGGATCTTGGTGACGTCCCTCTTCACTGCGGTCGCTCTCCTGCTCCAGCTCGCACTGCTCCTTGGAGTGGTACACCACCACACTGCTCCTTCCACTCCCCTGCCTGCTCTGATGGCGCTCGCAGGCCGGGGGCCGCCCATCCCACTGGGCCAGGCCGCCATGCTGCTCCTTCTGCTCCCCGGCCATGCAGCCGGTCATGCAGTAGATGGAAGCTCAATAACTAGACATGGCAATTAGTCTTACTCTCCTGCTCTTTTCCCATAGCCTTGTAAATATTTCCGTTTTAAGTATTTATCCAACTCCCTTTTCAAAGTTATTATTGAATCTGTTTCCATCACCCATTCAGGCAATGTATTCCAGATTGTAACAACTCTTTATCTCCCCCCCCACCCCCCGGATTTGTTGCTAATTTTCTGAAAGCTGTGTCCTCTGGTTGCCGACCCTCGCTCCAGTGGAAACAGTTTGTCCCAATCAAAAACCCTCTGTACCAGGAAAAAATCTCTCTTCTGTTTCAGGGGTTGATAAAGAATGGAGATCTTCTCGATTTTAGTTGGTAAAGGAATATCCAACGCGGGATTTCAAGACAACAAAGGAACTGTAATAGGCACTCACATTGTTCTGTTGCTCTCATTCTTAACCACACACTAGTTATATCTCTGCTAACTTAGTGGGGGAGCAGTTAGAACATAAGAACATAAGAAATAGGAACAGGAGTAGGCCATACGACCCCTCGAGCCTGCTCCTCCATTCAATAAGATCATGGCTGATCTGATCATGGACTCAGCTCCACTTCCCCGCCTGCTCCCCATAATCCCTTATCCCCTTATTGTTTAAGAAACTGTCTATTTCTGTCTTAAATTTATTCAATGTCCCAGCTTCCACAGCTCTCTGAGACAGCGAATTCCACAGATTTACAACCCTCTGAGAGAAGAAATTTCTCCTCATCTCAGTTTTAAGTTGGAGCATTACAATTGGCCTTAGGACCCTTGGGCTTAGGAGAGAAACGTGGCTGTGTTCACACTCCAGATTGCTATCCAGTGACTCCTGCTGGAAAGTCCATGAGTGGCAATGCCAAGTGAGAGCAAAGATTGAGCTTGGTGTGATGCCCTCCATGGTTGAATAGCCATCTGTCACTCACTGCCCAGGCTCACACATGAGGAATGGCCACGACTGATGCCTTTATACTCATATTACAGCACGAGTCAGCATCTTCAGGAGGGAAGAGGAGAAGAATGGAGGAGTGGGTGGGAGAAGAAGATCTGATAAAATCATTGGAGGCAATGATAATGAACCATGAGATTAATTGGCACTGGTGGTATCTAGCACACAGAGTACATGAAACTATGTCACCAGCACAGCCTCCATCCATCAATGCATCTCCATCGTTGCCGTGCAGTCCTCATGGGGACCAGAGACTGATAACCATGGAATCCGTATCAACATCCTGCTTTAATCTATGACCTCTGATTCGCCTGACAGCGTTTGCTGTTGCTAGGAAGAATGTGGCTTGCGATGCAGTTTTCCCATTGAAATTAATCAAACCGTCCATTACACAGGAAGGTCCGGTGTGGCCTTCACTGTTACTGATAAATATATTAGTGCAAACTAGACATATGAAACTGCAAGGTGATGTAGTAAAATATGCTGCTGGTATGTAATATTTAGTCGAGATATAATTTTACTGTAAATTCACCAGAAAAAAAATCTTTTAATCACATTGATCCACATTGATGAGTTTGGATATTTTCTTGCACTGCACCTAGCTCTCTATTTTGTGCTCATTCTCCCATGTACAGTGTCATTAACAAATCATATTATCTAGCAGCAAGGTCCAGCAAGGGTTTGAAAGAACAAAATTGCATTTATATAGCACCTTCCATGACCTCAGGGTGTCCCAAAGTGCTTTACATCCAATGAAATACTTTTGAAGCGCAGTCACTGGTGTAATGTGGGAAATGCAGCAGCCAATTTGCACACAGCAAGATTCCCCCAAACAGCAATGAGATAAATGAACAGATAATCTGTTTTTTAGGGATGTTGGCTGAGGAATAAACATTGACCAAGATATTGGGGAGAACTCCCCTGCTCTTCTTCAAATACTGCTGTGGGATCTTTTACATCAACTGACATCTACAGATACAGAGTCATTGGATTCTTATCCTCCCGCCCCCCCCCCCCCCCCCCCCAGGCCAAAAGGCACTGAGGCAAACTGTAGCATTTCCATTGCCAATCCTGGCTGAAGTCAGCCAAACATAAAGACCAGGATGAACCTTGGATCCTGCCCCTGTGAATGGCTCAGTGACATATCAATAAGTGCATTGAAGCACTGAGCCACGAGAGGGTAATTGGTCATCAGCAGATCTTGCTGGTTTGGCTGTGAGAGTTACAAAGCATGCAATGGGAGCAGGATTGGAAGGGCAGAGAATGCGCTTTGTATGACTAAAGATTTCTTTTCTCAGAAGCCAATGGGGTGGGTTCCAGCTGGGACTGTGTATGGGAAGATATCTTGGGAGAGTGATGGAAAGCTAAGGAGACTGTGAGAGCTGGTGGAGGTTGCAGCCTGAGAGTGCAGTCTGGTGCTGTCTACGATCAGTTCTGGTCCTCCTGTTCTACCCTGTGGCTGCTAGTTACTGATTACACTGCACCTCATCTTGTATCCAGCAGAAAGAAAAAAGATTGCATTTATATTGCGCCTTTCACAACCACCGGACATCTCAAAGCGCTTTACAGCCAATGAAGTACTTTTTGAGTGTAGTCGCTGTTGTAATGTGGGAAACTCAGCAACCAACTTGCGCACAGCAAGCTCCCACAAACAGCAATGTGATAATGACCAGATAATTTGTTTTTTGTCTGTTGATTGAGGGATAAATATTGGCCAGGACAGCAGGGATAATTCCCCTGCTCGTCTTTGAAATAGTGTTTTACATCCACCTGAGAGAGCAGACGGGGCCTCAGTTTAATGTCTCATCCAAAAGACAGCACCTCCGACAGTGCAGTGCTCACTCATTACTGCACTGGAGTGTCAGCTTAGATTTTTGTGCTCAAGTTCCTGGAGGGAGACTTGAACCCACAACCTTCCGACTCAGAGGCAAGGGTGTTACCCACTGAGCCACAGCATAGGAGAGCCAAGTCAGATCACACTTCCACCATCTGTCAACACCTCTGGTTATACCCATATTTTATGATTTGTAGCCGAGCTTCTTGCATACTGCAGCATCTTTTTCGTTCCATTCACTGCTGGTGAGCTCTATCGTATCGGGCTGGTACTAACATAATCACAGCCAATACAAACAGATTGCTCTGTAAAATTTGTAAACTTATCAGCAACTCACACTGAATCCTGAACTGTTTATAGTTCTTGGGGACCTACTGGTCATTTAAAGGGGTACCATATTTTCAGTCTATTTGACAACCCTTTCTTCATTTGTTAAACACTCTGCAATGATTCAGTTTGTGTTGAAACTGTTGGCTGTTCTCTCTCTCCCTGTTGACAGAGTTTATGTCCCCTTCAAAGGGAATATTAATTACAACTTTTTTTCCTTCTTCTTTTTCCCCCAAGTCCCCACATTCCCCTCCCCCACCTCCCCGAAGGCACTTATTGTTTTCTGGAGTAGGTTCCGTGGGTATCTTGACCAAGCTGTTATCCTCCCTGTGTGCTGTTATGCAGTGAGCATTAGCTGACCATGGACATCATAACAACAAGAACATGCATTTATGTAGCGTCTTTAACATAATAAAATGTCCCAAGGCACTTCACAGGAGCATTATCAAACAAGATTTGACACCGAGTGACAAAAAAGATATTTGGACAGGTGATCAAAAGCTTGGTCAAAGAGGGAGGTTTTACAGAACGTTTTAAAAGAGTAGAGAGGGGTAGGGAGGTGGAGAGGTTTAGGGAAGGAGTCACAGAGCTTGGGGCCTAGGCAGCAGAAGGCACGGCCAATGATGGTGGAGCGATGAAAATTGGGGAATGCGTAAGAAGCACCATAGCCAAGTGTGATCCTGTCCCCACCCGGTATTAACACATATGCTCTTTGTAGCAGGAGTCACGGTGGTAGCAAGGGAGTTGGAAACCTGGCTGATTTTACCCTTTCCTAGTCCAGTGGGGTAAATTACAGCACCCCAACTGCTGTCCCAAGCGGACATCAGCTAACTCAACACAACCAGGAATTGAAACTGGGAATTTCTGGTATGTGTGGCTTGGGGGCTGGATCGAGGGCTGGGGGCAGAGGGGATAGTGAGTGCTTCAAGGGAATATTTATTACAAGCTCCATGCCCCATTCTCATTGGACACAGAGGATTAAAATCAGGGCTAATGTTTCTGGCATGAATGTTATAGGGAGTCACCTTTTCACTCTGCTCTAATCTGTGTGTGTGTGTGTGGGGCCCGGATTCAATATTAACTAAACTGCAAGAGAAATTCTGTCATCGTTTTTTTTGTTAGCTCTCAACACAGACACAAAAGAAACTGACAATAAAACTCAACTCGGGAGAAACTAGTTTGTTTTCAATAATACCAGTCCATCTCCACACTGGGAATCAAGGCCAAGTGGGGTTAGTGAGCGGGGGATAATTGGATCTGGGCACATAGATGTAATTCAGTCTCCATTTTAAAGTCATACATTCTGTCCTTATTTTTGTATTTCCATTTTGTCCCCATTTATAATGAATATTGCCTATGCAAATTGTTCTGCTGTGACCACATCCTTGTGGCTGTGGTGGCATTGCAGCACCTCTGTGTGTGGAGAGGTTGTAATCACAGCGTGACAACTTTACTTTGCCAGTTTCTGTCATAAAAGTAGATAGAGGAATCTATAATGGAGAAGGTTGATAGGAACTGCAGCAGTTCAATGTATTACTTATTGATCTCGACACTGTGGAGAAAAAATGCAGTCACCCGGTTAAAGGGCCAGGGGTGAGTAGAAGAAAGATACAGGACAGTAAGGGGCCGGAGGAGAGTGAGCGGCCTCCTCTGAAGGATGCAGTTCTCCTCCAATGCTAAAATCTAAAGTTAGGGCAGCCAATCGGGAGAAGCCCTGAGCAAATTCCCAGTGAGGAAACGGAAACTGAACCAAAGTCAAATTGCTTGCCTGTAAGAACAATATTTGTGACAAATAAGGATGGGCGTTCACAATTAAGCTCCAAGTTTACATTTTATTTTACATATTTAGATAATGTGTTGTGGTAATGATGACACAGTCAGTGCACCAGAGGGTTCCCCCATCCCCCACACAAAACTGACCTTGCTAAACCAGCTCAGTTAAGCAAAACCATTGGCAACAATTTTAACCCAACCTGTTGGGAGGCGGACGAGATCTGGTGCATCGTTGGTTTCTACAACCTGATGGATTTTACTCTCCATTGAAGGCAGGGTGTAAAACCGTTGTTCCACCTGATCATGCGGGTTTCCTGCCTGGTGAGTGAGATTAAAAAGTATGTCAGAATGTGCATGATGGTCAGCGGTTTGGTTAATAAACTCCCCAGAGGCTGCATCAAATGAAGCAATATGCTGTGTTTGTCATTCTGAAAATATTTCAGTACATTATTTGGATTGTCCAGCAGGTCTTCCCAACATGTTTTTTAAACTTGCAACAAATCAATGTGTTGGTCTTCTTATTCTGTGCCTTAGAGTGAAAGTACCATCTGTCATGTATCCTACATGGTTACTGTTTGTACTATTACAAGGTGTGCCACCAGAGGGCACAGCAGTGGGAGACTTGTAGGTTACCTGCACAGGTGTACCTGGCCTAGTATAAAAGGCAGGCCACCAAGTGTGATCCTCACTCTGGAGTTATCAATAAAGGACTAAGGTTACTACAGTTCAAGTACAGCACATTGCCTCGTGGAGTCATTATCAGAGCATCTAAAGACATAACAATTGGCGACAAGATTACGGAACTTTACGCGAAAATGGCTACCCTTGGTACGTTGCAGCAGTTCGCCAATGATGATGATTGGGATGCCTTCGTGGAGAGGTTCGACCATTTCTTCACAGCAAATGACCTGGCAGGCGACAATCTGGCCACACTGGCTGATAAGCGCAGAGCTATCCTGCTAACCAGTTGTGGGCCCATTGTCTATGGCCTCGTCGGACTTGCTGGCACCAGCGAAGACAACGACCAAGATGTACGAGGAGCTTGTAACGCTGATCCAAGAACAACTCCAGCCCAAATAGAGCATCCTCACATCCAGACACCAACACGAAGACCAGGAAATCGCAAAATATGCTGCAGACCTCAGGACGCTGGTGGCACCATGTGATTTCGGCAGCCACCTCACCGAAGCGCTGTGGGATATATTTCTTATTGGAATCGGCCATGAGTACCTTCTTCATAAGCTACCGTCTGCGGATACAACAGTCACATTGCAGAAGGCCAAATCCGTGAGCCAGGCATTCATGACCTCGACCTGCGGCTCTAGGCAGATGACTCTTCCTCAGGACGCAAACCCGGCAAGTACTGTGCACAGAGTGGCGCCTTTTAGAGGCTGGACTGTAGAACGTGAACCTTCTCAGGGACGTGAGAACAGGCCCCCGAGTCCCTCAACTCAGAGTCCGCTAAGGGGGCTAACCGAGTAGCTCCATGCTGGCATTGCGGAGAGAATCACAGGGCTGCAGCACAAAGGGCCACCTCCAGCGAATGTGTAAAAGAAATATGACTCACTGTGTTTAATATGTCCTTACTATACAGTACAAATGCACACAAGACCCATAATAGAGAGAAGGTCACTCTGTGACCAGTCACCTTTATTACAGCACTGAAGTGGAGAAGATGGGTGGAGCTTCCCCTTTTATACCTGAAAGTCCAAGTTAGGAGTGTCTCTCACAAGTTCACCACCTAGTGGTCAGTGTTCTCACGGTGTACAATTTACGTCAGTTTTTACATGGATTACAAAGACAGTTGAATACATGACATCACCTCCCCCCCAAAGTCTTATTGGGATCACAGGTTAAGTCCCTCTGATGGTTTACGCTCCCTTGTAGAGCACCTGAATTGGGGCTCCAGCTGTTGGGCGCTGGCCTGAGTGTCTGCTGTTTGCGGTGCCTCAGGCCTGTCCGGACTGCCCACAGTGACTGGGCTCTCCTCCAATTGGTTCCGGTGTTCAGTCACCTGTGGTGGAGTGAACTCTACATCGTGTTCTTCCTCTGCTTCTTCTATGGGGTTGCTGAACCTCCTTTTTGTTTGATCCACGTGTTTGCAGCAGATTTGTCCATCGGTAAGTTTAACTACCAGAATCCTATTCCCCTCTTTCGCAATCACAGTGCCTGCGAGCCATTTGGGCCCTGCAGCGTAGTTGAGGACAAAGACAGGGTCATTGACATCAATACACCGTGCTCTCGCATTCCCATCATGGTAATCACATTGTGACCGGCGCCTACTCTCAACAATTTCTTTCATGGTGGGGTGTATAAGGAATAACCTGGTTTTGAGCGTCCTTACATTAGCAGCTCTGCGGATGGAACCCCTGTGAGCGAGTGTGGTTGGGATCTATTGGCCAACAGGAGGCATGATAAGCGGTTTTGTAGGGAATCCACTTGGACTCTGAGCATCCCCTGTTTGATTATCTGCGCTGCTTGTTCCACCTGGCCGTTTGAGGCCGGTTTGAACGGTGCCGTTCTGACATGGTTGATACCATTTCCTGCCATGAAGTACTGGAATTCAATGCTTGTAAAGCACGGGCCATTGTCGCTGACCAAGACATCCGGTAGACCATGGGTGGCGAACATTGCCCGTAGACTTTCTATCGTGGCAGAGGATGTGCTTGAATTGAGAATGTCACAATTGATCCATTTGGAGTAGGTGTCTACTACAACCAAAAATATTTTACCAATGAAAGGACCTGCGTAGTCCACATGGATGCGTGACCATGGCTTGGCAGGACCAGGGGCTAAGGGGGGCTTCCCTGGGCGCATTGCCCAGCTGGACACACGTGTTGCTCCTGCGAACACAAAGTTCCAGGTCTGCATCTATCCCTGGCCACCAAACGTATGACCTGGCAATTGCCTTCATTGTGACAATGCCCGGGTGCTCATTGTGGACTTCTCGGATGAACGCCTCTCTGCCCATCTGGGGCATGACTACTCGGTTTCCCCATAGTAGGCAATCGGCCTGAATTGAGAATTCATCCTTGCGCCTGTGAAATGGTTTAAATTCCTCAGAGCATGCCCCGTACATGGCTGCCCAGTCCCCATTCAGGACGCATTTCTTGACTAAAGACAGTAGCGGGTCTTTATTTGTCCAGACTTTGATCTGACGGGCTGTCACGGGTGAGCCTTCGCTTTTGAAAGTTTCAACAGCCATGACCATCTCAGCAGCATGCTCGGTTGCCCCCTGGGTGGTGGCCAGCGGGAGCCTGCTGAGTGCACCGGCGCAGTTTTCAGTGCCCGGTCTGTGCCAAATGGTATAGTCATAGGCCCCGAATGTGAGTGCCCACCTCTGTATGTGGGCCGACGCATTTGCATTTATGGCCTTGTTGTCGGCCAAAAGGGACGTTAAGGGTTTGTGATCTGTCTCCAGCTCAAATTTCCTGCCAAACAGGTGCTGGTGCATTTTTTTTACTGCATATACACATGCCAGTGCTTCCTTTTCTACCATCCCGTAGCCCCTTTCTGCCTGGGACAGATTTCTGGAGGCATAAGCTACCGGCTGTAACTGACCCTTGGCATTAACATGCTGCAACACACACCCAACCCCATAGGACGACACATCGCACGTTAAAACAATTTCTTACATGGGTCATATAGCGTTAATAGATTGTTGGAGCATAACAAATTGCGTGCTCTCTCAAAAGCCCTTTGCTGGCTGTCCCGCCAGATCCATTTGCGACCTTTGCGTAGGAGCACGTGTAGCGGCTCTAACAGCGTGCTCAATTTGGGAAGAAAATTACCAAAATAGTTCAGGAGCCCCAGGAACAAACGCAGCACCGTCGTGTTACAGGGTCTGGGTGCTCTCTGGATCGCTTCTGTTTTGGACGCAGTAGGTCTGATCCCGTCTGCTGCTACCCTCATCCCCAGGAATTCTACCTCTGGAGCTAGGAAGATGCACTTCGCTTTTTTCAGTCACAGACCTACCCGGTCCAGTCTGCGTAGCACCTCCTCCAGGTTGTGGAGATGTTCTTCAGTATCACAACCCGTGATGAGGATGTTGTCTTGAAAAACCACCATCCATGGAATCGACTTGAAGAGACTTTCCATGTTTCGTTGAAAGATCGCGGCGGCCGAGCGAATCCCGAATGGGCATCTGTTGTACGCAAACAACCCCTTGTGTGTCGTGATGGTGGTCAGCTTCTTTGACTCACTCGCCAGCTCCTGGGTCATGTAAGCTGAGGCCAGGTCCAATTTTGAAAAAAGTTTGCCACTGGATAGCGTCGCAAAGAGGTCCTCCACTCTCAGTAGCGGGTACTGGTCTTGGAGTGACACCCGATTGATGGTGGCCTTGTAATCGCCACATATCCTGACTGACCCATCCGTCTTAAGCACCGGCACAATCGGGCTCGCCCAGTCACTGAATTCGACTGGCGAGATGATGCCTTCCCTCAGCAGGCGATCCAATTCACCTTCTATCTTTTTCCGCATCACGTACGGCACTGCTCTGGTCTTGTGGTGTACTGGTCTGGCGTCCGGGTTTATGTGAATCACTACCTTGGTCCCCATGAAAGTGCCAATGCCGAGTCAAATTTGTCCAGGACCTGTGAGCATGATATTTGCTCCACAGAAGAAATTGCATTGACATCGCCCCATTTCCAGTTCATGACAGCAAGCCAACTCCTCCCCAGTAGTGCGGGACCGTCCTCCGGGACAATCCAGAGTGGCAACCTGTTCTCCGAATCTTTGTGGGTCACGACTACCGTGGCGCTGCCTAGCACCGGAATGATCTCCTTTGTATATGTCCATAGCTGTGCGTCAATCGGCAATAATTTTGGCCTCCTAGCCTTGGGCGCCTATAACTTGTCGAACTGTTTGATACTCATCAGGGACTGGCTGGCCCGTGTCTAGCTCCATTGATACTGGTATGCCATTGAGGAGCACTTTCATCATTATCGGTGGCGTCCTGGTGTATGAACTGTATATGTGCTCCACATGAACTCGCTGAACTTCAGCTTCCAGCGAGTTCCCCCAGTGTCCGTTTTGCCTCGTAGGGCTTACATCAGGCCCGTCCTCCTCGTACGTCAACCTGGCTGCAGGCTTCCTGCACATACGCCCCAAGTGACCACTGACGTTGCAGTTTCTGCACGTATATTGCTTATACCTGCAAGCTCTGGCTGTGTGTTTGCCTCCACACCTCCAACATGAGCCGTTGTTGGAAACAAAAGGTCCATTGCCAGTCGATCATCTCTGACTGTCTCTGTAATTGTCCTTAAACGCACCATTGACAGGTGTTGATGGCCCCATTACTGGCCGCATTGTCCCTTGCGAAGGCATGAATCGCCGTTCAGCTAGCCATTGTCTCTGTTGAATTCCCCCTTTGGGTTCGGCTACATGCTCGGGCATGTCCGATTGCCCCTGTCTGCCTGAAGAACTGTGTGCCGTGTTAACACTGTTGACTCCCTATCCATTTACTGCATTTAAACCAAGATTTTGTCAAACATCATTCTGGTCGCTTCCTCCCCTGAGATAAATGTCTGGGCCATCAAAGCCGTCATTTCCAGGGTCAAGTCCTTGATCTCAATCAGTTTCCTGAAAACCCCAGCGTGCCCGATGCCCTCAATGAAAAAGTCTCACAGCATCTCTGCTCTACATGCATCTGGGAACTTACATAGGCTCGCCAGTCGCCGGAGGTCTGCCACGAAGTCTGGAACGCTTTGCCCTTCTCGCTGCCGGTGAGTGTAAAACCGGTGTCACGCCATGTGCATGCTGCTCGCCAGTTTAAAGTGTTCCCCAATCAACTTACTGAGCTCTTCAAAAGTCTTGTCTGCCGGCTTCTCTGGCGCTAGAAGGTCCTTCATCAGGGAGTACGTCCTGGATCCACAAACCGCCAGATGAGCCCTGCATTTGTCCGCCAAATCCTGTCCCAGCCATTCCTTCATGACGAAACTTTGCTGTAGTCTCTCAATAAAATCGTCCCAATCATCACCAACACAGTATCTCTCGTCTGTGCTGCTAGTGGTCATGCTCGCGTGGTTTAAATCCCAGTTTCTCATCGCCAATAATATGTCCTTACTATACAGTACAAATGCACATGAGGCCCATACTAGAGAGAAGGTCACTCTGTGACCAGTAACCTTTATTCCAGCACTGAAGTGAAGAAGATGGGTGGAGCTTCCTCTTTTATACCTGAAAGTCCAGGTTAGAAGTTCTACCACAAGTTCACCACCAAGTGGTCAGTGTTCTCACGGTGTACAACTTAGGTCAGTTTATACATGGATTACAATGACAGTTGAATACATGACAGTGTTGATGAAGAATCTGCAGATTGCCATGAATCTCGCGGGGATTATGCAACATTAGTCAGAGAGGCAGCTCAGCGCCACAATGAGGTATATAGCATGTTTTCCTGCACCACCGAGTGTTCTCCGTTGAGGATGGAAATCGAGATAAATGGCGTTCCAGTCTTCATGGAAGTGGACACAGGGGCGAGCCAGTCAGTAATGAATCAAGAAGCCTTTGAGAGGCTATGGGACAATAAAACTGAATGACCTGAGTTGGTCCCGGTTCAGGCAAAGCTGCGCACCTTCACTAATGAACATATCTCAGTCGTTGGTAGTGCAGATGTAAAGGTATTCCACGATGGCATGGTGTACAAGTTATCCCTGTGGATTGTTGCAGGTGATGGACCAACGCTACTCAGAAGAAGGTGGATGGAGAAGATTTCGTCCTCCAGCAATCGACGTCCTCTGCGCTCAGAGGCAAAGCAAGCCCTCACCTGAGGGTGGGCCTGGCACCAGAGAGCAGACCAGCACAGCACCCGAGGCACAGGCCGCTCAGCATAATTGCGTGGAGATGGTCCAGCTGAGACGACCCGAACACACCTTCCAGGCTCCAGTGGCAGTACTCCAGAGGAAGACAATCGGATCCAAAAGCGACCGCCCAGCTTCGGTGGCAGAACCTGGGGAGAAGAGGATCACAGCAGTCGACATCGTGGAGGGAGGAAAGGTGGCGCCCAAACCACGAGGTGAGGCGCTGAATAAAAAGATGGCGGCGGCCAGACCAAGAGGTACAGCGCTGATGGAGCAACACGTGGCACCAAGCGAAGAAGCAGATTGGGGTAAAGATAGCAAGGCTCTCTTAAAGGAGGCCTGCAACCCATCACACTTAAAGGAACAGTTCCACGTTCTTAATCAATGTAAGAGCAATGGGAGTTAGATGTAAAATGTGCAATTGATGATCAGAGTTGTGTACATGCAATAAGCAAAGAAAAGTCTCAATGCAACAGCAACTGTGCGTTAGATGTAAAATGTGTAATTAATGATCGGAATTGTGTACATGTAATAAGCAAAGAAAAGTCGCGCGATCGGGGCTACAGGTTACTTACCATGAATAGTGAAAAGTTGTGCGATGTAGGATTTCAACTGCATTCAGTCAATGCAGCAGGCAGACATCCATCGGGAGCACACAGTTCCAGCAAGCTACATAATGCAGTAGCCTGTGTCCCTGGGATCAGAGTCATGCACCATGGAGTGTGGCCACAAGCAGCCAATACATACGAGCTGCAGAGCAAGCGATCTCAGGAAGGCAACGGCACTGGTATCGATACCCTGCCCGTGATCGGCTCCACCTCTCAGGCATCCGATGGCACCAACCGCCATGAGCCTGAAAGAGCAAACTGTGCTAAGGCGCAGCCCCCAGACCCTATAGCCACCAAGGCCATACCCGGGAACGAAGGGTCACCCCAACAGTTCTCCCAAATGGGACCGGGACCAGCCAGGATCCCAAACCAAATAACGCCCAGGCATGTGAGTCAGCAGTTCCCTGTTCACTGCTAGACGACTGTCCCTCAGGGAGTAGTAGCGACCCGGGGCATAAGGAGAGGACAGGGAGGTCACAGGCATCTGTGAACCTGCCCAACGCTAGGTACAACGGCAAAAACCCCCCGCGAGCAGGCAACTTGAACCAACCGGATTCCCACTGCCAGCACTGGGCACCGCGCCGTCACCAGACTACCTGGACACCATCCAGCAGTCCTGGCACTAAGTTGTCTTCACCAAGAATATTCCAAACATGCACCACTACTGCAACACTGTGAATGCAATTTTTTCCCTTTGTAATGAGCCAAGGCGGGGGGGGGGGGGCGAAAGAATGGAGTGGTCATGGACACACAAACAGAAACCACCAGCACTCTACTGCCAACGAAACACCACCCACTCACTCAAGTTGGAAACGACCCGCCTAGGGTCAACCAGATAGAGCTAAGTCCAGAGCACAGTCAATGCAGAGGCGATTTGCACTAAAGGCTTGGGGGAGAGTGATGTCATGTATCCTACATGGTTACTGTTTGTACTATTACAAGGTGTGCCACCATAGGGCACAGCAGTAGGTTACCTGTACAGGTGTGCCTTGCTTAGTATAAAAGGCAGGGCACCCCAAGTGTAATCCTCACTCTGGAGTTATCAATAAAGGACTAAGGTCACTACAGTTCAAGTACAACACATTGCCTCGTGCAGTCATTATCAGAGCATCTAAAGACATAACACCATCCTGTGGAAATTGGATCGCATCCCAATTTGAAATACATAAGATTCTGAGGGGGATTGATAGGGTAGATGCTGAGAGGATGTTTCTCCTGGCTGGTGCGTCGAGAACTAGGGGGGCATAGTCTCAGGATAAGGGTTCAGCCATTTAGGACTGAGATGAGGAGGAATTTCTTCACTCAAGAGAAGTTGTGAATCTTTGGAATTCTCTGCCCCAAAGGGCTGCCGATGCTGAGTCTTTGAGTATATTCAAGGTTGAGATAGATAGATGTTTGGACTCTCTACTAGCCGCAAGGTCAAATTTTTCAGGGAACACAGTCTTAGGATAAGGGGTAGGCCATTTAGGACTGAGATGAGGAGAAACTTCTTCACTCAGTTATTAACCTGTGGAATTCCCTACCGCAGAGAGTTGTTGATGCCAATTCATTGGATATATTCAAGAGGGAGTTAGATATGGCCTTAACGGCTAAAGGGATCAAGGGGTATGGAGAGAAAGCAGGAAAGGGGCACTGAGGTGAATGATCAGCCATGATCTTATTGAATGGCGGTGCAGACTCGAAGGGCCGAATGGCCTACTCCTGCACCTATTTTCTAGGGGAATCGCAGTATATGGGGAATTGGGCGGGAAAGTGGAGTTGAGGTTGATCAGCCATGATCTTATTGAATGGTGGAGCAGGCTTGAGGGGCCGAATGGCCTACTCCTGCTCCTACTTATTATGCTTTTAATTCGGAGACCACCTAAACGGCAAATTGGTCGGTTGACCCTCATTTGCATATTAGCAGCGGTACTGCAGGCGCCGGTCTTTGTTGCGGGTAAATCAGTCGATCAATACACTGCTGCCGCCATACATCGCGGCCACGGTGGGTAATTGAGAGAGAAGTGGAGAAATCCAATACCAGCGGCAGCGATGAAGAGGCATTAAAATTAAATGGCTGACCAACCCCACAAGCGGCGCCCCGCCTAACCCAGCCCAGACCAGCTAATCAGCGGCGTTGCTCTCCCGGCCGCTGCCGCAAGGTACTGCCCGGCATAGCAACACGCCTGCGCACTTGACGCCACCGCCTTCTGGTCCTGCGGATTGGGGGGGGGGGAGGCGTGCGCGCGCACCCGGCACCGCGGCACGCGCCTGGGTTGCCCGGCGACGCTGCCATAGCAACCGCCCGTGCGCTTCTCTGTCTGTCTCTCTCTCTCTGGCGCTGCCAGTCGGGCGGGGAGGCGTGTGCGCGCTCGCGCTCGCGCTCGGACGGCAGCGTTCGTGCGCGCGAGTCCCCGCCTCCCGAACAAATTCCGCATGGTGCTAAAATTAGAAGGTGACGTCACCGTTAAATAGCCCGGGCCCGCCGGCCGCACTGCGCATGCCCGACTGCGGCAGTCCCGGCGCCTGCTGGGTAGGCGGCTGCTGTGTATGAGAGCAGGCGGTGGGGGGGAGGGGCCGCTCGCCCGCCACTCACTCACTCTCATCGCCCGCCCGGCCGCCAGTGTAACGCTCAGCGAGCCCAGAGAGGGACCGCCCGCCCGTTCCCCGCTCCCCGAGCCCAGAGAGGGACCGCCCGCCCGCTCCCCGAGAGAGGGACAGCCCGCTCCCCGAGCCCGCGCCCGAGAGAGGGACAGCCCACCCACCCACCCCGGTCTCTTGCAGCAAACCCCCCTCCCTACCCGCGGGCTGCAGCCACTGAGCACCGTGTCCGCGATGGTCGACCGAGAGCAGCTGGTGCAGCGGGCCAGGCTGGCCGAGCAAGCCGAGAGGTACGATGACATGGCGGCGGCCATGAAGTCGGTGAGTACAGCCGGGGTGGGGGGGTGACCAAGAATCGAGAGGCGGTACAAAGCGGGCTGCTCGCACGGTGCGGGCCGGGTGGCTCTGATGCCTCGTGGGCGATGGAAGGCTGGGTGCCGGCGGACAGGCAGCGGCTCATTCATTGGGGGCGGCGCGGATACTGTGTGTCTCCCTGTCCGCGTGGGAGCGAGGGGGACCCGATACATTGTGTCTCAATCTGATGCAATGTATCGGATTTTCCTGCCAATGTATCTCTCAACCCGATACAATGTGTCAGAGCCGGGGACACATTGTGTGGTTCGCCTGATAACATTAGATCAGCGCAAGGTTCCTTCTAGCAACTCATTGCAATCCAGAGAAGGGAGATAGTAACACTTCCTTAATGGTCTGTTTTATCATTTGTTTTCAGAGCTCCTGTGTAACGGTGGGGAAAGGTTTTTTTGACATACGCGGAGTGCACGTGTTGTACATCCCGTTATTTTCCGTTTCGGCTAACGGATTGCTGTTCTCTTCTCAGTAAATCTCTCAGTATCTAGGAGTGCTTCAGATGTAATGTGAATTACAGTAGCTGGGTGTGGTCTGGAGCAGAGAATTGAACCCCCCCCCCCAGTGATATTTAGAAACCAGTAATCCTGAAACAGTGGGTGGTCTCTTTAAAGGAAAAAATATTAACCTGGCAGAGACGCAAACCTACCCCTCCCTAATTACAGTGGGTGAGATTTAGCGGGAGAAGAATTGGATTCTGTTCAAACCTTAGCTTTCTCGGTTAGGTGGCAGAGATGGAGAAAAAGCTGCATGCGCTGATGAATCGATGGCTTTGGGTGGGATCTGTAGATATGAAGGTCGGTTTTGGAGAAAAATGACATTGAGTGAGCGGAAAGGTGAGTGGTGAGAGCGAGAGGCATAGGGCGGTGCCCACAGTATAGGTATTAGTCAGTCAATTCAGGGGCAGGAACCACTCTTAACAATCGCACCTTTTATTATGCAGGTTCTTTTAGACTGGATGTAAAATATGCCATCGGTTTAAATAACTAAAGCTTCAGTCCCATTGTTCTGTCTTTTTGAATGCAATGGTTTTAATAGCTGACTTGCTTCGTAGCACCATCCTTTAGTGTGAGAAATGAATTCAGTCTCGTTAAATGTGAACAAGGGAAGCCCGCCAGGATCGAGCTGTGTGTTAGCACAAAAAGTACCAGCAGTGTAGTAATGTCCTCGGATCAGGAGGGAGCGAGGCGACAGAGCAAGATAGACTTTTATCCCGAGACAGACACATGGGGCGCGATCAGCGCAGGTTTCTCAGCTGGTGTCTGACGGATTCCAGGGCGGGGACAGGCTGTGGCTGAATTCTGGGCGTCCTTCGAATACAACTGATCCTCAAGGCAGTGAGTGTCTGGATTGACGCTATTGTGTGGACAGGGAGAGTTTGGGCGTATAGTTAAGAGTGGAGCCGAGGGCGTGGGTAGCAGCGCCCGAGGACAGGCTCTGAACCATTTAAACTCACTTGAATGCATCGCTATTGGGCGCTATTTGCACCTTGTGTTGCCACTTTAGTACATGTTGGAATAGTTCGAAGGTGAGTGCACCTTAACCAGAAATTCCCATTGATTGGGTTCCTGCCTGCTTGTGAGAGGCTCCAGAAGCCTGGTTTTCACTGCGGACTGTGTGTGTGACAGGGCGGATCAGTATGGATGGTATTATGGGATGCTGGAGTGCTGCACAGCATGTTTCAGCAGCTGACAGTTGGGAGGTTTCATTGAGAATACACAGTAGCTGGAGATCCTACAGCAGAATTGTTGAGTCAATACTGACAAATCGATTTAATGCAGGTGGTGTGAAATGATCCAACCTTTTATGAATTGGGGAGGGATGCATTGCTGGAAGAATGTTTAAATGGTTTACACCCAGGTCTGGATTGGGTGGGACCCTTTGCTCAGAGAGCAGAATTCCAGGGCCATTGAATAAGCCAGTTTTTATTGGGTGATATTCTGTGATTTTTGGTGATCGCATTCTGAAAGGTAACTCAGTAGTCTAGATAGTTAATAATGGCCACTTGCTCTATACAGATACAAATCTCTGGGTTGGTGGGGTGGGGCAGATGGGAAGAAATCCAGGTTTGTTCTTTGGATTACACATGGCTGTGAGACACTGCGCCATTGGGAAGGACAATCTCCATGCCTGTCTGAAAGTAGACTCTTCCATGTCCCAGTTGTGAGTGTTTCAGGTACAAAAGTGATTTCCTCTGGGCCGGTAGCACGTGCTTGAATTGGTAACCAGTGATGTGCTCTCAGTTTGGATGGTAGTGCTGGGTTTCAGTATAACTGGGGTTTTGGTGTGTAAATGATCCAACATGCAACGTCTACGATGATTTGGATTGTTCTCTTTCGAGCAGAGATGTTATGGGGCTATTTAATAGATGTTCAAAATTATGAAGGGTTTGATGGAATAAATGAGGATAATCTGCCCCCACTGGCAGGAGGATCAGTAACCAGAGGACAGAGATTTAAGATAATTGGTAAAAGAACGAGAGGAGATGTGTGTTTTTACGCAGCGAGTCATGACCTGAAATGTACTGTTTGAAAGGGTGGTGGAAGCAGATTTAGTAGTAACTTTTGAAAAGCAATTGGATAAATATTTGAAAAGGAGAAATTTTCAGAGGGAAGGGGAGTGGGATTAATTGGATAGTTGTTTCAAAGAGCTGGCGTCGGCACAATGGACCTAATGGCCTCTGCTGTAATGGCACTGGCCAGCATTCACAGGCAAGGTCCTCGCTGTTTGATGCAGTAGTAGAGTCTGGGAGGGGTCAGTACTTTTACGTCTCGAGCGTGCGAGACCTCTGGTGCAAATAGAGTTACCAAATCTAAAATTGAAAGGAATGCTGACTCTGGGGTAATAGGACCACGGCTTAGGGTCTGGTATCTTGGATGAAAATTCATTGAAAACCACAACTAATGCCTCCGCATTGTAACACACAGAACAGTGAAAGGTTTCCAGTTTGAAAGCGGGTCTTGTCTACTTCATATTTATATTTAGAAATTACCAGACAAACTACTCCGAGGAACAGTCCAACTGGATAGGTGGCAACTACAAAGGTCAAATACCCCATTACAGGGCAGGGATCGAGATAGGGTCACTCACTGGGCCAGCCTGTGGCTGAATACAAAAACGTATTGGCAGCATTTCAGCGAAAGCACCTGTTAACTCAGCCGGGATAGTGCTTGACACAGCGAGCTTGAGGGGGAGGGGGAGGGGGTGGGGGGGCGAGAGTAAATGAAGAGCGGGGTGCATTAGAAGCCATTTTAATACTGAAACCGTTATGTCTCATTCATGTGTTTTTCTTTCTGCTTAGTTGATGGGGCTATAGTGTCAATGCTGCACCAATTTAACGGCTTCTGTGCAGAGCAGTGTAACCGCTGTCTCTGTCCATCTTCCAGCCTCTTGGGTGTTGAATTTCCGTGGCAGTTTGCACAGCAAGTCACTTACGTCTCATTACCTAACATCTTCAAGACCGATGCACATTAAAAATGAGCTGGCTAAAGGTGCAATGTGTCGCAGTTACTAAAAAAAACCCTCTCCCTCTCCCCCTGCCCCCTCGCCCCGGGTTACGAGGATGCTCCAACTATTTGTAGTGGTGGGTTTTGAGTTGGCCTAGTTTGTGTACTTATTTCTGCTGCTTCCACTCTTCACCGCTTGCATTTTTTGGGGGTTGTGAAAGCCCCTCCTCACTCTTGTGGGACGGGGGCCCATGAGGTTGGTAGATTATCTTGGATTGTCTGAGACAAGGCTGTTCCAGTTTCCCAGTGTGATTAGAACCCCATTCTTTGCCCTCATCCTTTCCCCTATCAGTGTATTTCCTTTCCAATTTTTTAATAATCATTCCCTTCCCATTTATCCACTCTCCATGCTCTCGTCAGTACCCTGCCCGCCCCCCTCCCCCATTCTTTCCCAGATCCTCAAATGTCCTCCGCTCTGTCTGCTGTTCCTCCCGCAATCTCCAGCCCTTGAAACCCTTCGCTTGGCGATGTCTACACACTGCTGCTTGGTATACTTGTCTCTCTCCTGGCATCCTGCGCTATAGTTCTGTATTTCAACTCTTGTGTTTCCAGTTTTCGACCTTTCTCCCCTCTCTTGAAGCTGTGGCCTCGTTGTTGGGTGCAGTTCCATGGGTGCTAGTTGACTTGTCTTTGGCTGGTTGGCCATTGGGGTTGACCGGCTATTGTGGGAGACCACAGCTGTGCCTTATCCCGTCCGCCCCCTGCTATCCACGGGTGCACTTGCAGCGTGGATCATTCAGTCGTAGTGGTTTATTTCCCCCCCCCCCACCCCCGAGGTGAGGCTAATTGTGTTACAGTATAGTATTAGGCAGTCCCTCGTATCGAGGATCATCTGCTTCCACACCAAAAAGAGATGAGTTCACAGGGGTTTCAGTGAGGGACCTGATAGTCCAGATCCCGAACTATATATTGAAGGGTGACAGATACCTGTGCATGGATTCTTTTAACGTGGGGTAACACACCTACTGCTCCCCTGACAGTACAGACTGGGGTTTGAACTTGGTTCTGTCCTGGTCTGGTGCAGCTACTCTGGTCTGACACTATGACCTGCGGCTCTTGAGCTAGATGTCTTGTGACAGTGATGCAAGTACTTCACACTTGCCTTGTTTGCAAAACTGAATGTTGCTTGGGGTGGGGGGGGCACTTTGGCGTGAACTATCCCAATAAGTACTGCAAAAGGCTCAATTGATTGTGTGAAGCCTTGGCACCTCTTGTGGGTGCCACTTTACTAATCACCAAGAACTAATGTTTCACTTCTGGTGAAATTCCACCCACTCGGAGAAAAACAGTTTTGGCATTGTTTTGCACTGAGTGTATAACCCCACACCCCTCCCTCCTTTTGTTTTCTCTCTCTTACCCAGGAGTGCAATAAAATGTGATAATTTGGCCTGATAGTATACAGTGCCCACATGGTAGGGTTCAGGGTTCATCTGCCTCCTCGCCTGCACAACACCCGTAGTGAGTTCCTGCTCCTATTGGTTGTTGAGTGACGTCTCTGGCCTGGCCTCACATCACCACGGTTATGGTGCATGGCAGAAGCTGGTTGCATTTCTGGCCTTTCACATCGAGAACTGACCTAAAGGGGAGGCTATGGTTTAAGCACACATGGACTTGATTCCAGTCAGATCCCTAACGAGATTAATACTGTTATGGACACTGGGGTGGTTTTGGTGATGTGTGATGCCCTCCTGGAGCATTAGTGAGACCATGACCTGCCCTGTCCAAGGTTATCTGTACCACACCTGTCCCCCTCCCCACAGTGTCATTGCAAGTGGCCACGCCACTCAACCTCTGACCAAATCTCTTCTTTTCACTGCAATCCTGTTTAGCTGCAAGGGAGTGCCACCCTTGGGTTAGTTCAGTGGAATAGTGATGTCGACTATTTCACTCCTAACCTAAAGAGCTGGTTGATTTCATTTAAGAAAAAAATTGGATGTGCACCAGCTTTGTTGTAATGGAAGCCTTCAGAGATTATTGTCTCGGGAATTTCCTTGTATAAAGGCTGATACTAGAACACACGTGCCTGCACCATTGTACAGAATGTTGACCCTGGCCTCCCACATTCTGCGCGACATAAACTTGAGGTCATCCATAACTCGCACCAAGTTCCGCTCACCCATCACCCCTGTGCTCGCTGACCTACATTGGCTCCCGGTCAAGCAATGACTTGATTTCAAAATTCTCAACCTTGTTTTCAAATTCCTCCATGGCCTCGCCCTCCCTATCTCTGTAATCTCCTCTGCGCTCCTCAAATTCTGCCCTCTTGAGCATCTCTGATTATAACTGCTCAGTCATCAGTGCCTTCAGCTGCCTCGGCCCCTATCTCTGGAACTCCCTCCCTAAACCTCTCCACCTCTACCTCTTTCCTCCTTTTAAGACTCTCCTTAAAACCTACGTCTTTGACCGAGCATCTGCCGTAATTTCTGATGTGGCTCGGTGTTAAATTTTTGTTTTGTCTTCTAACACTGCTTTGAAGCACCTTGGGACGTTTTACTACGTTAAAGGCGCTATATAAATACAGGTTGTTCTTGCATTACACTTCAAAAGTACTTCATTGGCTGTAAAGCACTTTGGGATGTCCTGAATTCATGAAAGGCGCTAGATAAATGCAAGTCTTTCTTGTAGAAACATTTCTAAAAACCCCAGGAAGCCTCTCCTTTCCTCCTGTCCTCTCCCCCAATGCAAACAAATACTGTTTATTAGTTGAAAATGAAGACCCTGGAAGGTCAAAGATCTCAATCAAATTTGTTAAGATAAAACAAATTCTCTCCCTTGTTTTAAATGGTGGCATGTTGTTCCTACAGGAATGGGATTCCCAGAATGTGTGTGATCTCTAGCCCTGCTATCGGGTGTAATCTTTCCATTTTGTCTTTAACCATCTTGTGGGTTCACTCGAGATGAATGTTCTCTTGGTAAACTTTCACGCTTGGCTCCAACATTTGAGCTGGTGCTGTGACTGAACCTGAATTGAACATGGCTGTTGGGGTAGGATTGTCAGCCCGGCCCCCTCCCTTCATACTTTTGCCCACATCACTGCACTTCATTACTAACCTCCCATAGCTCCCAGTGTGGTCCGGCTCTTGCCTCGAGCCATGCAGTGAGGGGACAGTGAGTTAACCTGATTGCTCTGTAAAGAACATAAGAATTAGGAGCAGGAGTAGGCCATTCAGCCCCTCGCACCTGCTCCGCCATTCAGTAAGATCATGGCTGATCATCTACCTCAACTCCACTTTCCTGCAGTGTCCCCTTATCTCTTGATTCCCTTAATATTCAAAAATCTATCAATCTCTATCTTGAATATACTCAAAGATTGAGCCTCCATGTCCTCGTGGAATCCTTGGGAGCAGTTCATCCCCCACAAGTTTAGTGAATGATGACTAGCGCAAAGGGAGCTCGGGAGAATTCAAATCCATTCATTCATATGTATGTTATATTATATATAATTATGTTTAAAGCCTCCTTGTACCGGCCCCAGTTTGCAATGCTGGGAATTTTGCTGTAATTATTTTTAAATGGTGGCACATTCTAACAGGAATGGGACATCCATGTTGTGATTTTAGAAGTCAGTGCAATAATTAACCAGTGTGTAACTCACCACTATCATAGTCTTAATAAGTTTGAAGTTTATCACAAAGCTGGTGAGTTCATTTGTATAGGGGGGTGGTGGGGGGGGTGGTCTGGAGATAACAAGTCAGATATCACATGATTACCGTGTGTACTATGTTACCATGGCCACTGTTGTTTCTGTCTGTTATCAAACACTTATCTAGCGCGTAATAATATGTG
Source organism: Pristiophorus japonicus (assembly GCF_044704955.1). Taxonomy (NCBI): domain Eukaryota; kingdom Metazoa; phylum Chordata; class Chondrichthyes; family Pristiophoridae; genus Pristiophorus; species Pristiophorus japonicus. Next base: position 172,771,386 of record NC_091984.1, read on the forward strand.
TGTCCAGGTACACAGGGGGTCGGGCTCTGGGAAGGGGGGTCTATACAGAGCAAGGTCTCCATATAACCAGAGGCCTGAGTATTTTCAGATGCAAGAGTTTAATCATTTAACTGCCCGTCCGATGGAGATGATGGGTATTGAAGGTGCTCCCTCTCTTGCTGGAGGTACAGCTCTACAGTAGCTGGTTGTGTCACCAATCGTTGCCCAAGCAGCCATTCATGGTGTATGAGGCCAGAATGTGTATTTTTGACTCTTGCAGCAGAGTCCGGCTCCTAACCACCCTCCCGCCCTCACATCCCACAGTCCTCTTGCAGCAATGCTGAAACAGTGACCTGCCTTGGTCAGTTTTATCAAAGCCTGGGTAAAATGCAGGAAAAATCGTCCCCCTTTACCCACTATTCCTGCCACATCCTAACTAAATCTGACTCCCTGCATTACAGTGGTAACTACATTTGCAAAGCACTGCATTGGCTGTGAAGTGTTGCGAAAGGCACGATATATCTGGCCATCCCTTTACTGCTGGGCCAGTGCGAACCTGGCCAGTTGCTCATCCCTTACCTCGGGGGTCAATTGTGGTCCAGCTACAGGAAATCAGCACAGACTAGGAACCGAATCGCGGACATTTTGTCGCCTGCTAGACTCGGGTGATGCATTTAGCCACTAACCCATTGTGGGTGCTAACTGTCCATTTTGAGTCCACTCGAATGAAAATTTCGATGATTCCTAGACTCTGAAACCCAGGGGCATCCTGCTCGCTCGCTCGCCCACGTCCCTGCGATCTACTGTTAATGTACTGTTTGTTGTTTGCAGGTGACCGAGCTGAATGAAGCCCTGTCCAACGAAGACCGCAACCTGCTCTCCGTGGCCTACAAGAACGTGGTGGGGGCCCGCCGCTCGTCCTGGCGGGTGATCAGCAGCATTGAGCAGAAGACGTCGGCCGACGGCAACGAGAAGAAGCTGGAGATGGTACGTGCCTACCGGGAGAAGGTAGAGAAGGAGCTGGAGGCAGTGTGCAGCGATGTGCTGGCCTTGCTCGACAAGTTCCTCATTAAGAACTGCAACGAGTCCCAGGTGGAGAGCAAGGTCTTTTACTTGAAGATGAAGGGCGACTATTACCGCTACCTGGCCGAGGTGGCCACTGGCGAGAAGCGGGCCGGTGTGGTGGAGTCGTCCGAGGCTTCCTACAAGGAGGCCTTCGAGGTCAGCAAGGATCAGATGCAGCCCACCCACCCCATCCGCCTGGGCTTGGCCCTCAACTTCTCCGTCTTCTACTACGAGATCCAGAACGCCCCCGAGCAGGCCTGCCAGCTGGCCAAGGCGGCCTTTGACGACGCCATCGCCGAACTGGACACTTTAAACGAGGACTCCTACAAGGACTCGACGCTCATCATGCAGTTACTACGGGACAACCTCACCCTCTGGACAAGTGACCAGCAAGACGACGAAGCAGGGGAAGGCGGCAACAACTGATGGGATCTCTCTCCTCTCTCCTCTCTCCTCTCTCCCCTCTCCCCTCTCCCCCTTTCCACCACCCCCTCCATCTCCTCCTCCTTCCTCCCCGCCTCACTCACTCACCCGACACACATGTGCTATATACCCTAGTGCTAATGTATCTACTGTACACACGGCTCCTCTAAATCACTGTACGCCCACCACCTAAGGAAAGACGACAGTGATGGCGTCTTCATTGGCTGTGTTGGTATTTAAGCCCCTTTGCTGTAGTCGCACTTCAAAATTGTGCACGAATTCTTTCAGCCATTTTGTTGCCCGTGAATCACTTGCAGACATTTCTTTTGGGGGGCCCTTTTTTTAAAGTCCGGGGTTTTTAGAACAACAAGCAACACCTCTGCCCCCACACAACCCCACCCCCCCCCCAAAAAAAAAACAATGATTTGGTGTTGCTGCCCTGTAATCCAGATTGGAATGGGAAAAGACTGTGATCCTTACTCTTGGCCAATCGCCCCTGTGCATGCGGAAACGACAGTATCCCTATCAATCATTGAAACTCCCGTATCCTGTCAGTTTCACAAAACATGGATCCGAAATTGACTGTATTGTAGCGTTTACATAATAGTCTGCTCATGTTAGCCAATGAACTATCTTCATCCATGAAGTAAATTTCTATAAAGCTGGGAGAACTGGCTTTTTTGTGTTGCTGAAAAGTTTTTTTTTGGCTATGTTAATTTATATGGAGCTCTATGATGTGCACAGATCTTGGGTAATGCATTGCATCTGCTGAAATGTTTTGATACTTTTTGTTTTAAAAACACATTTTTTGTCAGATGTCTGTTTGAAACCTCAATGGTTATAAATTTTTCTTTGTAAAACATCCGCTTTACCAATCAGTTCTCGAGTCGGTTCGCTTGAGCGTGCACAAAACGGATTGTGTTGGGACAGCATTAAAGAAACGGAATTGAAATCCGATGGAATGCCAAACCTTAATTCAATGTTGGGTTGAATGGATGACAATAAATGCTGCTTCAGGTGTATCCCGGAATTGGCCCTCTTTCTTGTCTTCTGTCGGTTAGTTATGTTTGATCTTTGGAAGGGAGGAAAGGAAGAGGATTCATCCCATATTTGCATGGAAATTCAACCACCTACAGCAAAATCCAGCCTGTCGGCAGGCAGTGCAGCCTGCATTATCCAGGGTCCACCTCTTGCGGGCCTCCCTGATCCGTCTACTTTAGGGGGCATTGTTATCCTTCCCCGACCTCCCCCGGGGGGAAATAACATAAGAATTAGGAGCAGGAGAAGGCCATTCGGCAAGATCATGGCTGATCTTCTATCTCAACTCCCCTTTCCTGCACTATCCCCTATCCCTTGATCCCCTTAATATCCAAACATCTATCAATCTGTGTCTTGAATATACTCTGACTGAGCCTCCTCAGCCCTCTGTGCAGAGAATTCCAAAGATTCACCACCCTCTGAGTGAAGAAGTTTCTCCTCATCTCAGTCCTAAATGGCCGACACCTTATTCTGAGACTATGTCTCCTGGTTCTAGACTCCTCAGCCAGATGAAACATCCTCCCTGCATCTACCCTGTCAAGCCCTGTAAGAATTTTGTATGTTTCAATGAGATCACCTCTCATTCTTCTAAACTCTAGAGAATATAGGCCGAGTGTACTCAATCTCTCCTCGTAGGACAATCCTCCCATCCCAGGAATCAGTCTGTTGAATGTCCTGACACTATGACTTGTATGTGATTTCCTCAGTCCCCCTCCCCATAGATATTAATCCAGTGCTTTTTTTTATTAAAGGTGCCAATTGGCTCTGAATCTGGGGAGGGGGAAATGTTACAAAATGTTACCATGGTAACCGGACACGTTCTGGATTAAAACTGTATCCCTCAGAGGTAATGTAAACCACGATTCACTGATTCTCAAATGCACAGACTTCCTGTCGATGCTTCCTTGTGCCAGACTTGGGCTTTCCCCGCCATCAGTGCTTGAGTTTCCTGGGTACCACAGTTACAGAACTGGTGTGGAGCGAGGAGGGGAGTCAGACTTACAACTCAGACATTTAGTGGGTTGCCAGTTCAGGTGGCAGTAGCAGCCATGTGTCAGTATTCTAACCTGATCCTCATACTGCACTCAGCACTGCCAACTCCAGCCAGACCCAAGCGCGGTGAAATTTGCAACACCGAAGGAGGCCATTCGGCCCATTGTGTCTGTGCTAGCTCTTGAAAGCTATCCATAACCCTGCAAAATGTTCCCCCCTCAAGTGTATATCCAATTCCCCTTTGAAAGTTACTATTGAATCTGCTTCCACCATCTGTTCAGGCAGTGTGTTGTGATCTGGAATGCACTACATCAAAAAAATCATCTCCCCTCTGGTTCGTTTGCTAATGACCTTAAATCTGTGTCCTCTATAGTTACCGACCCTCCTGCCACTGGAAACGTTTCTCCTGATCGACTCCCTATCAAAACCCTCCATGTTTGAACACGTCTAGCCTAACACTTCAGTGCAGCATTGCACTGTCAGACATGACACTAAATTGGTCTTCCTGTTCAGGTAGAGGTTAAAGTCCCATTCAAAGAGTCGACAAGTTCTCCTGGTGTCCTGGCCAGTATTCATCCCTCAACCAGCACCACCAACAGCAGATTATCTGGTCCTTCATTTCACTGAGACCTTGAAAATTGGCTACTACTCTAAGTGACTACATTTGGAATGTAATCCATTGGTTGCAAACTACTGTGAGATGTCCTATGGTGTGAAATAAACGCCAATCTTTTTGTTTGCAGTTTCACTAAATTGTAATTGGGGCAAAAAGTTGCCAATTATCTGCATGAATCTCGCTATTCTGGAAACCCAAGATCTCTCAAAGAAAGGATTCGGCAGCAGAGTGCGCAAGAGATAGTTGTCTTTCTAACTCGGTTTCTAGATTGATGCACTGCAGCAGAGAGGATGGGATGTGGGTTTTCTCTGCCAACTTTTGATGTGGGCCAGGGTCCTGGGAGGAAGGCGGAGTGACTGGGAATGAATGACCTTGCATTTAGACAGCGTCTTTCACAACATCACAGCCAATGAAGTGTTTTTGAAGTGCAATCACTGCTGTAATGTAGGGAAATGCAGCAGCCAATTTGGCAAGATCCCACAAACAGCAATAAGATAATGAGCACTTAATCTGTTCTAGTGATAGTTGAGGGATAAATATTGGCCAGGACACCGGGGAGAGCCTGCCCCCTGTTGTTTTTTTGGAATAGTGTCATGCATCTTTTACATCCACCTGAGGGCAGACTGAGCCTCGGTTTAACGTCTCCGCTGAAAGATGGCACCTCCCAACAGTGCAGCATTCCCTTAGCACTGCACTGAGTGTCATCGTGAATTTTGCACTCAAGTCTCTGGAATGGGACTTGAACCCACTCCAAGATGAGCATGCTGGTACTGAGCCACAGCTGACCCGAGTTGCGGGGTGAGTGAATAGATCAAGAACACCAGTGTGAAGATCAGCACATGCTCTTTCACTTCCCTTCGGGCTGGTCTTGAATGGTCGCTGTGGGTGCTGGGAATGGGATGCTTCTTGTGCCCCTCACCAATGTGCTTTCACCCTATTTGCTGGCATGGATTTTTGATTCTGCTCCTGTACCTACCATTCCCCTCGCGTGAGAGCGCGCACTGATTTCCTGCTGATTTGGACCAATTTTGGCTTGTGGCCCTGAGCTCACAGGGAGCTGGGTGGAGACTGACTTATACACTTTTGTCTTGGAGCTGACGAGAAACTTTAATCCCATCAGCCTGGGCTGCATTCAACCCAGATCCCAAGGATGAATACTAACGCACCTGATTCCTTTGCCTGTACTTACTTTCTGTTTCACATCTACCTAAAACTGCCAGTACGGCAAACATTTGGAAATGTCCTACTGTTCGATTACTATGCAGGAATAGTGTTTGTGTTGTGTTAGTTGTGTTTTATTTTGGAGAAAGACAATGCAAACTCCATCGCTGCTCGCCTGCGGTAGGTCCTGCTGACTAGGTATGGAAGGACGTTGGTGTAGCAGTGCAGTGTGTAGCTCACTCCCCTGCCCTTCTGGTCGAGCGGAGCTGTCACTGGGCGCCATGTGGAGGCAGTGCTTAGTACCATTTAATCAGATGCTTAAAGGAGTCTTCCACCTGTTTCTAATGAGGGTTTCTGTAGTAAAAAGTGAATTGGACGACACCAGATTGCAGGAAAAGGCCTACTCCACGTTGAATTGTACGGAAGTATTTCAGCATTTGTGAGGCCTGGCTAAATACACACCCATGACCTTCAGTGTCTCTTACACCAAATCCCAGTGTACCATTCACACCCTATGTTACATAAGAACATAAGAAATAGAAGCAGGCATAGGCCATTTGGTCCCTCAAGCCTGCTCTGCCATTCAATAGGATCATGGCTGATGTGATCTTGGCCTCAATTCCACTTTGCTGCCTGTTCTGCATAACCCATTACTCCTTTATCGTTCAGAAATCTGTCTATTCCCACATTGAATATATTCAATGACAGCCTCCACAGCTCTGTGGGATAGAGAATTCCACAGAGTCACAACCCGTGGGGAAGAAATTCTTCCTCATTTCCATCTTAAATGGGCAACCCCTTATTCTGAAACTGCCCCCTAGTTCTAGATTCCCCCAGGAGAGGAAACATCCTCTCTGCATCTACCCTGTCAAGCCTCCTCAGAATCTTATATGTTTCAATAAGATCACACCTCATTCTTTTAAACTGAATGAGCATAGGCTCAACCTTTCTTCAAGACAACCCTTTCATCTCAGGAATCAACCTTGTGAACCTTCTCTGAACTGCCCCCAATGCAAGAATATCCCTCCTTAAATACGGAGACCAAAACTGTACCCTGGATGTGGTCTTACCAATGCCCTGTCCAGGTGTAGCAGGACTTCTCTGCTTTTATTCTCTGCAATAAAGGCCAACATTCCATTTGTGTTCCTAATTACTTACATAAGAACATGCACTGAAAACTGGCTTTTCCGATCTGTCAAGCTCCAGCTTGATAGATCCTCCGCATCGCAGGAGTGAGGACATTTGCATGGGTAAGATTGCGAGATTTACCCACATCCTGCCCAGCAAATGTCCTGAAAACTCATGCACCTGATAAAAGCAGGCACATAATCTACTTTTACAGGCATAAGTTTTAAAACACACTTAGAACATAAAAAATAAAATATAAAAAACACATTTTATTTTTTTTAAATCCTGCCCATTAAGTTAAATTTATTTTAAACCATAATTAAAATTTTTTTTTAAAAACTTGGAATTTTTTTTCTCTGATATTTATTAACTTTAATTTCAATTAATTTTAATTATGTGAGGTGTTTTTTATTTGATGTTATTGTGTTTGCTATTAATTGAGAAAAAAAGAACAATGAGAACTCGTAGATACGGAGTTCCCATTGCTATTAATACTTTATCTGATTGGTTGAGCAGTCACACATGACTGCATCTTCTCCGTGAGAACCTGGAGGACAGGAGCTCGCTTTGCAGCGCGGGAAGAGAAGGCCTCCCCACCGGAATTCTACACTCCTCCGGGACCACCAGGTACTTTTGGAAAAATTCTCCAGTCGGAGGCGTTCGTCTGAAAGAAGCCTCCAACTGGAATTTCAGGGCCAAGATTCTACTTTTCTATTCTTCCAACCAAAGTGGATAACCTCGTTATAATCCATCTGCCAAATTTTTGCCCACTCACTTAACCTGTCTATATCCCTTTGCAGACTCTTTGGGGCCGAAATTGCCCCTTCCCTTAAGGCCTGTTACCCTCGGAAATCAGCGGCCAAGCAGCAGTGTGGAATGGCCACCATTTTGAAACTTGTATTCCTGCGCTATCCCGGCGGTGACCTGCTCCCCCCACTACTGCTCCACTGCTGCCGATCCATTCTAAGTGCAGCAGCAGAGCACGCGCCGCCGATGTGCCTGCCCAAACACAAAAATCCATGCTGAAAATCTTGCTCCCGCCGCTCGGTGCCATCGACACCTTTTTCTGTTGGCGCACTGTGTTTGGAGTGTTTGTAAAATGGCTGCGCGGCTGTCATTAAAGGGGAGGGCACACTACCGCGGCTGCCATCTTACTTTTTTTTGTTGGCCGACTGCCAGGTCGGGCTGACAATTATGCCTCCAGGGTTGGACCGGGCATCCCCTCTTGGGTGCCAGGCCACTGGCCTGGCTGAAACCCTCCCTGGTGGACAAGTGGACCCAACTAAAATAATTGCAGAGCGTGTAGCAGCTCCCCTTTAAGTGGAGGGGAGAGACGTGGTGACGCACCAGCGTGATGACATCATCAATGCTACGCTGACAACGGCCAACACGCTGCCTGCCCCCAGCTTCTGCCCCTCTACTTACTGAACTCTTGCTTTCCACCCCACCTCCGTCCCCATTATGACCAACTTCTGGGCTGCTCGAAAAGAAATGCCAAAGAGTGGAATTTCGCGCAAGATGCCACCACATCTACCACGGTGCTGAAAACAGTCGAAACACAGTAGGTGAGCCGCATTTTTGGCGGGGTGGAGGACAATTTCTTCCCCTTTGTGTCCTCCTCACAATTTGTTTTCCCACCTATCTTTGTATCGTCAGCAAATTTGGCTGCAGTACGTTCGGTCCCTTCATCCAAGTCATTAATATCGATGGTAAATGGTTGAGGACCCAGCACTGATCCCTGCGGCACCCCACTAGTTAGAGTTTGCCAACCTGAAAATTACCCATTTATCCTGACTCTCTGTTTTCTGTTCGTTAGCCAATCCTCTATCCATGCTAACATATTACCCCCAACCCCATGAGCTTTTATCTTGCGCAGTAACCTTTTATGTGGCAGCTTATTGAATGCCTTTTGGAAATCCAAATACACGATATCTAATGATTCCCCTTGATCCACCCTGCTCATTACATACTCAAAGGACTCTAATAAATTTGTCAAACATGATTTCCCTTTCATAAAACCATGTTGACTCTGCTTGATTGTATTATGATTTTCTAAATGTCCTGTTACTTCTCCCTTAGTAATGGATTCCAGTATTTTCCCAATGACAGATGTTTGGCTAACTGGCCTATAATTTCCTGCTTTCTGCTAATCTCCTCCAGCCTTGCAACCCTCCGAGATCTCTTCATTCCTCCAATTCTGGCCTCTTGCACATTCCCAATTTCCTTTGCCCCACCATTGGCTGCCGTGCCTTCAGCTGTCTAGACCAAAGCTCTGGAATTCTCTCCCTAAACCTCTCCACCTCTCTCTCCTCCTTTAAGTTGTTCCTTAAAACCTACATCTTTGACCAAGTTTCCTATCCTAATATCTCCTTATGTGGCTCGGTGTCAAATTTTGTCTAATCACGTTCCTGTGAAGCACCTTGCGCCATTTTACTATGTTAACGGCGCTGTATAAATGCAAGTTGTTGTTGTGTGGGGAGATACATTTGAACGCAGTGTCCCTGGGCTAGGGAGAGGAAAGGTCTAAGGGAGCCACCGATCTCCTGGGAATTGGGTCAGAGTGTGGGTGTTGTGCACATCGCACGAGGATAGGCCTGTGATGCCTGTAGAAATAGCCTGCTGACGGTCACAGATTACAGTCACACGTGATGAATGGCAGCGGAGGGCAGCCAGTTCCTGCGGAGCTGGACTTACGTCTGAGTTAGGAAAAGGGAGAAAAATGAGGGAGCAGCGGGAGACCATCATAGAATCATAGAAATTTACAGCACAGAAGGAGGCCATTTCGGCCCATCGTGTCCCCGTCGGCTGACCAAGAGCTATCCAGCCTAATCCCAGCTCTAGGTCTGTAACCCTGCAGGTTATGGCACTTCAGGTGCACATCCAAATACTTTTTAAATATGGTGTGTTCTGCCTCTACCATCCTTTCAGGCAGTGAGTTCCAGACCTCCACAATTCTCTTGGTGCAGAAATGTCCTCTGAAATCCCCTCTAAACCTTCTACCAATTACTTTAAATTTATGCCCCCTGATTGTTGACCCCTCTGCTAAGGGAAATAGGCCCTTTCTATCCACTATATCCAGGCCCATCATAATTTTATACACTTCAATGAGGTCTCCCTTCAGACTCCCCTGTTCCAAGGAAAACAAATCCAGCCTATCCAATCTTTCCTCATAGCTAAAATTCTCCAGTCCCGGCAACATCCTTGTAAAGCTCCTCTGTACCCTCTCCAGTGCAATCACATCCTTCCTATAATGCGGTGACCAGAACTGCACGCAGTATTCCAGTTGTGGCCTAACCAGTGTTTTATACAGTTCAAGCATAACCCACCCGCTCTTGTATTCTATGCCTCAGCTAATAAAGGCACGCATTCTGTAAGCCTTCTTAACCACCTTCTCTACCTGGCCTGCTACCTTCAGGGATCTGTGGACCTGCACTCCAATGTCCTTTTGTTCCTCTACACTTCTCAGTGTCCTACCATTTAATGTGTATTCCCTTTCCTTGTTAGCCCTCCCCAAATGCATTATCTCACACTTCTCTGGATTAAATTCCATTTGCCACTGTTCTGCCCACCTGACCAGTTGATTGATATCTTCTTGCAGTCTACAGTTTTCTTCTTCATTATCAACCACACGACTGATTTTAGTATTATTTGCAAACTGCTTAATCATACCCCCTGTATTCAAGTCGAGATCCTTGATGTATACCACAAAAAGCAAGGGACCTAGCACTGAGCCCTGTGGAACCCCACTGGAAACAGCCTTCCAGTCACAAAAACACCCATCAACCATTACCCTTTGCTTCTTGCCTCTGAGCCAATTTGGATCCAACTTGCCACTATGCCACTGTGACCAGTCTGCCATGTGGGACCTTATCAAAAGCCCTGCTAAAATCCATATACATTACATCAAACACACTACCCTCATCAACCCTCCTTACCTCCTCAAAAAATTCAATCAAGTTAGTCAGACACAACCTTCCATTAACTAATCCGTGCTGACTGTCCTTGATTAATCTGTGTCTTTCTAAACGATGATTTATCCTGTCCTTCAGAATTTTTTCCAGTAATTTTCCCACCACCGAGGTTAGGCTGACTGGCCTGTAATTACTCGGTCTATCCCTTTCTCCCTTCTTAAACAAAGGCACCACGTTAGCAGTACTCCAGTGCTCTGGCATCGCACCTGAAGCCAGAGAGGATTGGAAAATGATGGTCAGAGCCTCTGCTATTTCCTCTTTTGCTTCTCTTAATAACCTAGGATACATTTCATCTGGGCCTGGGGATTTATCCACTTTCAAAGCTGCGAAATGCCTTAATACTTCCTCTCTCACTATATTTATTTCAGATCATATTTCACACTCCTCCTCCCCGATAGCAGTGTCTGCATTGCCCCTCTCTTTTGTGAAAACAGATGCAAAGTATTCATTAAGAACCATATTCATGTCTCCTGCCTCCACACACACATTACCTTCATAGTCTCTAATAGGCCCTACCCTTTCTTTAGTTATTCTCTTGCTCTTAATATATTTATAAAACATCTTTGGGTTTTCCTTGATATGTTGATTTAGTGATCCTTTGTGACTGTGACAAAGGCAAACTATCTCTCCTCTTGACCTGTCTGCAGCCTTTGACACGGTTGACCACTCCATCCTCCCCCAACGCCTCTCCACCATTGTCCAGCTGGGTGGGACTGCACTCGCCTGGTTCCATTCTTATCTCTATCTAATCATAGCCAGAGAATCACCTGCAATGGCTTCTCTTCCCACTCCCGCATCGTTACCTCTGGTGTGCCCCAAGGATCTATCCTTGGCCCCCTCCTATTTCTCATCTACATGTTGCCCCTGACGACATCATCCGAAAACACAGCATCAGTTTCCATGGGTACGCTGATGACATCCAGCTCTACCTCACCACTTCTCTCGACCCCTCCACAGTCTCTAAATTGTTAGACTGCTTGTCCGATATCCAGATCTGGATGAGCAGAAATTTTCTCCAATTGAATATTGGGAAGACCAATGCCATTGTTTTCGGTCCCCGCCACAAACTCCGTTCCCTAACCACCGACTCCATCCCTCTCCCCAACTTCTGTCTGAAGCGGAACCAGACTGTTTGCAACCTTGGCAACATATTTGACCCTGAAATGAGCTTCCGACCACATATCCGCAGCATAACTAAGACCGTCTATTTCCACCTCCTTAACATCGCCCGTCTCCGCCCTTGCCTCAGCTCATCCACTGCTGAAGCCCTCATCCACGTCTTTGTTACCTCTAGACTTGACTATTCCAACGCACTCCTGGCTGGCCTCCCACACTCTACCCTACGTAAACTAGAGATCACCCAAAACTCAGCTGCCTGCGTCCTAACTCGTACCAAGTCACACTCACCCATCACCCCTGTGCTCGTTGACTACATCGGCTTCTGGTTAAGCACCTCGATTTCAAAATTCTCATCCTTATTTTTAAATCCCTCCATGGCCTCGCCCCTCCCTACCTCAGTAATCTCCTCTAGCCCCACAACCCCCCCGAGATGTCTGCGCTCCTCTAATTCTGCCTTCCTGAGCATCCCTGATTATAATCACTCAACCATCGGTGGCCGCGCCTTCTGTTGCCTAGGCCCCAAGCTCTGGAACTCCCTGCCCCTAAACCTCTCCGCCTCTCTACCTCTCTTTCCTTCTTCAAGACGCTCGTTAAAACCTACCTCTTTGACCAAGCTTTTGCTCGCCTGCGCTAATTTCTACTTATGCTGATCGTGGTCAATTTTTTATCGCATAATTCTCCTGTGAAGCGCCTTGGGATGTTTCACTACATTAATGGCGCTATATAAATACAAGTTGTTGTTGTTAGCGAAAGTATTTGAGAATGGACTCATGGTAGGAACTGAAGGACGTGTACATCAATATTTCCAGAAATGGGAGGGAATATCGACAACTGGGCATTGGTTTGATTTTAATTGGTGACCTGCCTGCTCCTTGCGATCTTCATTCTTGCTTTTTTCCAATCCTAGGTAGATATTTTCTCCTCTCCTGCCCTGTACCATACCTTACACTACCCTCAGGTAGGAGAGCAGGCTAGTATCTCACCCTGGGCCTCAGTCGATAGTGCACCATGACCCACTGATAAGTAGCTGGCCTGTGGTGACATCCCCCAATTTATTTTCTTTCTATCGCTCTCCCATTTTATTCAGGACACCCTGACATAAAACAGTGCGACAGAGCATGACACCTTCAAAGCCTCCCTGATAAAGTGCAACATCCCAACTGACACCTGGGAGTCCCTGGCCGAAGACCACCCTAAGTGGAGGAAGTGCATCTGGGAGGGCGCTGAGCACCTCGAGTCTCGTCGCCGAGAGCATGCAGAAATCAAGCGCAGGCTGCGGAAAGAGCGTGCGGCAAACCAGTCCCACCCACCCCTTCCCTCAACGACTGTCTGTCCCACCTGTGTCAGGGACTGGTAGTCGTTGAGGGAAGGGGTGGGTGGTCCTCGTATTGGACAGTTCAGCCACCCAAGGACTCATGTTAAGAGTGGAAGCAAGTCTTCCTCGATTCCAAGGGACTGCCTATGATGATGATGATGATGACAAACTTGAAAAAAGAAATCAGCTGTTCCGTAGAAAATCGTACTGCTGCCTCAAACACCGAGCCAAATTCCACCCTTTGAACTCACTGCAGACTGAGACGTACCAGCTAATGATTCTACACAGCTGTGAAAGGAATAGTGACGCAGTTTCCCCTGCTCGACCTGCCATCTTGGAACTGAGCCAGTGCGGGTTCCTGCAGCTGCAGCTGTCCATCTGCTGCCTGCCTGACACAGTTTCCCTGGTAACAGATTTAATAGGGACAGACACAAGAGCTCCCCATTGCATCCATCCCAGAGAAGCACAGCAGGCTACAGGACAGGGCTGTTAGAAATAAAATATCGGACATCATTCCCAGCCTCTCACCTCTGGGACTGGCCAGTGTTGGGGTCAGATATTGACCTCTCACCTCTGGGACTGGCCAGTGTTGGGGTCAGATATTGACCTCTCACCTCTGGGACTGGCTAGTGTTGGGGTCAGATATTGACCTCTCACCTCTAGGACTGGGCAGTGTTGGGGTCAGATATCGGCCTCACCTCTGGGACTGGGTAATGTTGGGGTCAGATATTGACCTTTCACCTCTAGGACTGGTCAGTGTTGGGGTTAGATATTGGCCTCTCACCTCTGGGACTAGCCAGTGTTGGGGTCAGATATTGACCTTTCACCTCTAGGACTGGTCAGTGTTGGGGTTAGATATTGGCCTCTCACCTCTGGGACTGGCCAGTGCAACTAATCAGACACTGGATGTCTAACCCTGTTGTGGTTTGATGCTGTGGGTACACCCTGGCCTCTCACTTCTAGACGCTGGGTTTGAATCCACCAGACTGGTGGGATGACAGCCTTTCTCTGTCTCTCTCTCTCTCTCTGTGCCAGCTGTAAGAGTGAGCCCTAACTCAGATATTCGTGGTTTTTGAACCAAAGTGTGGAGTTGGTATTTGACTGGTAATCTCACTCAGAGAGGCAGAGGATGGCTGGTGTTGGAATTGTAAATTGCACTCTGATGCAGAAGGGGCCCTTACACTGTCTGCTTGGTTTAGGAGACATTGTAAGGGACTGTCGGAGGTGCCGTCTTTCGGAGGAGACGTTAAACCGAGGCCCCATCTTCCCTCTCAGGTGGACATAAAAGATCCCATGGCACTATTTTGAAGAAAAGCAGGGGAGTTCTCCCAGAGCCCTGACCAACATTTATCCCTCCACCAGCACCTATAACAGAGGCTCTGGTCGTTTATCACATTGCTGTTTGTGGGAGCGTGCTGTGCGCATACTGGCTGCCGCATTTCCTACGTTCCAACAGTGACTACACTTCAAAAAGTATTTCAATGGCTGTAAAGTGCTTTAGGGCATCCTGAGATCGTGATAAGGTGCTATATAAATGCAAGACATCATTCACTTGTGAGAATGGCACTAATACACCTTAAATTAGAAAAGTGGACAACGCGATCTAACCGTGCCGCGTCTGAGCAGGGAGCACTTGATGCTGCCACCGGTGAGTGTGTAAAATGGTGAGTGTTCGATTCCCCAGCAACAACATGCCTCCGTTTGTGAATACGATGTATAAAAAAATATCTACGTCACCGCTACGTATATATCTAATGATGGGTATTCAGCCATGCATTCCGAGAAAGCAACTGTACTCGCCGAGTACTGGAAGGAGACTACAACCAGGTCAACAACTGACTCCAGGGCTCAAAGAACCGCCGGTGTGCTAAAGTACAAGTGGAGAGGCTTAAGTCAGGGTGTGCTGAGTAATTCACTTTAATGACATTGCAAATATTGTGTTACTCAGTTACGCCCCGGTAGATTATACAAGCGTGACTCCACCTGTTTTGTTAAACAGATGTGTAGTGTTTGCTTTCCCTGGTGCAGTGTAAGTAACTGGGCTGCTCATTCCTCGTGTGAGTGTGAGTGTCTCCACGCTTCAACTGAAGCAAAGCAAAATGGAGTTTCTATCTTAACGCAGCCAGTGCCTTGCGACTGCCCCAGACAATGAGCTGCTGATCTCGGCAGAGTCACCACGAAAGACTCAGGACTCAGGCCTAGATTGAACATTTTGCCAACAGGAGCACTGAGAATAAAAACTCCCCAAAGATACTGCAAACACTCAGTCAGCATCTGTGGAGGGATGAGTTAATGTTTCGGGTGTAACCTTTCTATGGGGATGGGTTTGTGCAACAGGTATCCAGATCTATATGAAGAGCCCTGGCAGCAGATCCCAGTCCTCTCTTTACATACAGCCACTTGTCGATGTACAGAGTGCCTTCACAGTGGCCTCCTTAACAAGAGTGCAAGCTAGACAGCTCAGTTAATCGTCAAACCCAAAGCAAATTCCTCCTGGAACGTGAATGAATGCATGTGGTCAGGGCTGGATCAGTTATGTTGCTTCAGATACAGATACATACAGGAAGAAAAGTGACAAAAGATTGGGTCTGGGTCACTGTACTGGGCAGTGGGTCTGGGACACTGTGCCAGGCAGTGAGGTTGGGCAGTGGGTCTGGGGCACTGTGCTGGGCAGTGGGTCTGGGACACTGTGCCAGGCAGTGAGGTTGGGCAGTGGGTCTGGGGCACTGTGCTGGGCAGTGGGTCTGGGGCACTGTGCTGGGCAGTGAGGTTGGGCAGTGGGTCTGGGGCACTGTGCTGGGCAGTGGGTCTGGGGCACTGTGCTGGGCAGTGAGTCTGGGGCACTGTGCTGGGCAGTGAGGTTGGGCAGTGGGTTGGGAGCACTGTGCTGGGCAGTGAGGTTGGGAAGTGGGTCTGGGGCACTGTGCTGGGCAGTGGGTCTGGGACACTGTGCCAGGCAGTGAGGTTGGGCAGTGGGTCTGGGGCACTGTGCTGGGCAGTGGGTCTAGGACACTGTGCCAGGCAGTGAGGTTGGGCAGTGGGTCTGGGGTACTGTGCTGGGCAGTGGGTCTGGGACACTGTGCCAGGCAGTGAGGTTGGGCAGTGGGTCTGGGGCACTGTGCTGGGCAGTGGGTCTGGGGCACTGTGCTGGGCAGTGAGGTTGGGCAGTGGGTCTGGGGCACTGTGCTGGGCAGTGAGGTTGGGCAGTGGGTCTGGGGCACTGTGCTGGGCAGTGAGGTTGGGCAGTGGGTCTGGAGCACTGTGCTGGGCAGTGAGGTTGGGCAGTGGGTCTGGGGCACTGTGCTGGGCAGTGGGTCTGGGGCACTGTGCTGAGCAGTGAGGTTGGGCAGTGGGTCTGGGGCACTGTGCTGGGCAGTGGATCTGGGGCACTGTGCTGGGCAGTGTGGTTGGGCAGTGGGTCTGGGGCACTGTGCTGGGCAGTGAGTCTGGGGCACTGTGCTGGGCAGTGAGGTTGGGCAGTGGGTCTGGGGCACTTTAGTGGGCCGTAGGTCTGGGTCATTGTGCCAGGCAGTGAGGTTGAGCAGTGGGTTGGGAGCACTGTGCTGGGCAGTGAGGTTGGGCAGTGGGTCTGGGGCACTGTGCTGGGCAGTGGGTCTGGGACACTGTGCCAGGCAGTGTGGTTGGGCAGTGGGTCTGGGGCACTGTGCTGGGCAGTGAGGTTGGGCAGTGGGTCTGGGGCACTGTGCTGGGCAGTGGGTCTGGGACACTGTGCCAGGCAGTGAGGTTGGGCAGTGGGTCTGGGGCACTGTGCTGGGCAGTGGGTCTGGGACACTGTGCCAGGCAGTGAGGTTGGGCAATGGGTCTGTGGCACTGTGCTGGGCAGTGGGTCTGGGACACTGCCAGGCAGTGAGGTTGGGCAGTGGGTCTGGGGCACTGTGCTGGGCAGTGGGTCTGGGACACTGTGCCAGGCAGTGAGGTTGGGCAGTGGGTCTGGGGCACTGTGCTGGGCAGTGGGTCTGGGACACTGTGCTGGGCAGTGAGGTTGGGCAGTGGGTCTGGGGCACTGTGCTGGGCAGTGGGTCTGGGACACTGTGCCAGGCAGTGAGGTTGGGGAGTGGGCCTGGGGCACTGTGCTGGGCAGTGAGGTTGGGCAGTGGGTCTGGGGCACTGTGCTGGGCAGTGGGTCTGGGGCACTGTGCTGGGCAGTGAGGTTGGGCAGTGGGTCTGGGGCACTGTGCTGGGCAGTGGGTCTGGGGCACTGTGCTGGGCAGTGTGGTTGGGCAGTGGGTCTGGGGCACTGTGCTGGGCAGTGAGTCTGGGGCACTGTGCTGGGCAGTGAGGTTGGGCAGTGGGTCTGGGGCACTTTAGTGGGCCGTGGGTCTGGGTCATTGTGCCAGGCAGTGAGGTTGAGCAGTGGGTTGGGAGCACTGTGCTGGGCAGTGAGGTTGGGCAGTGGGTCTGGGGCACTGTGCTGGGCAGTGGGTCTAGGGCACTGTGCTGGGCAGTGGGACTGGGGCACTGTGCTGGGCAGTGTGGTTGAGCAGTGGGTTGGGAGCACTGTGCTGGGCAGTGGGTCTGGGGCACTGTGCTGGGCAGTGAGGTTGGGCAGTGGGTCTGGGGCACTGTGCCAGGCAATGAGGTTGGGCAGTGGGTGGTCGGGAGCACTGTGCTGGGCAGTGTGGTTGGGCAGTGTGTCTGGGGCACTGTGCCAGGCAGCGAGGTCGGGCAGTGGGTGGTCGGGAGCACTGTGCTGGGCAGTGTGGTTGGGCAGTGGGTCTGGGGCACTGTGCCCGAGCAGTAGTGGATGACCAGCTGGTGAGCAGTGAGGTACTGGTAGTGTCACATTGGTACTCTGAAGGGGAGACAGTACCAGCGGAAACATCACCAGCGCAGCCTGTCGATGGGCGATTAAGATGTGTGGTTTTGGATGAAGTCTAGTTTACGGAGGGTGAATGGAGGACTAAAAGACACAGTCGGGTCCAGGATTGGGAAGATCGGGTTTGCTTTAGAAGTTACCTAAAGAGAAAATCACGGGCCAGGAACTCAAGGGGGCAGTGTCTCCAGCACATCCCCTTGCAGTGATTGGCCAACAGACCTGTCGACATTGACCATTCAACCAGCATCTCAGTGCTAGACACCCAGAGTTTCCATCGCGGGTTCTCCCGATCTCTCGCCGTCATTGTGCAGAAGACTGGTGGGAGCCCTGGGCAAACAGCACAAATGGTTAAAAGCTGTTGTTTGTGCCATTTCACCGGGGATTCCACCGTCACAAGGGTGGCAGTTCGGAGAATTCTGCGGCAATTCCACCTCAGATTACCAGATAGTCATTTATCTCATTTGTTGTTGGTGGGATCTTGCTGTGAACAAATCTGCTAACACAGCAATAGAAGGTACTCCATTCCCCAGGGTCACCTTCCTTGTCTTGAAGTCACAAAAATAAGTTAATAAAAGTTAAGCCAATAAAAAAATTCAATTTTGAAATACTCCTTTTCTTGCAGCTGAGGCACCATGTTGCTGACTCAGTGTACAGAGGCCTTAAATCTCAATCTAAACCATACAAAAAGAGATGAGATCATTCAAAAGAAAAGGGATGTTGTGCTTACAAGGCTGTTTCGGTCAGGAAAGAATGGGTTTCATCTCGGACTGTAAAGGCGTCTGAAATATTCTGCATCATGCAGACTGTGATCGTTGGGACATTTTAACTTGGTGGAAAATGCCACATGGGAAGGACAAACAGACAGAAAGATATATGGACATACACACAGATACACACACATACATACACACACTGATACATACACACAGATACACACACATACATACACACACTGATACATACACACAGATACACATACATACACACACTGATACATACACACAGATACACACACACACATACACACACTGATACATACACACACTGATACATACACACAGATACACACACACATACATACACACAGATACACACACATACATACACACACTGATACATACATATACATACACACACTGATACATACACACAGATACACACGCACACATACACACGGATACACACACACACACATACACACACAGATACACACACACACATACACACACTGATACATACACACACATACACACACTGATACATACATATACATACACACACTGATACACACACAGATACACACGCACACATACACATGGATACACACACACACACATACACACACAGATACATACACACACAGATACATACATATACATACACACACTGATACATACACACAGATACACACGCACACATACACACGGATACACACACACACATACACACACACATACACACACACACATACACACACAGATACACACACATACAGACACACTGATACATACACACAGATACACACACACATACATACACACAGATACACACACATACATACACACACTGATACATACATATACATACACACACTGATACATACACACAGATACACACGCACACATACACACGGATACACACACACACACATACACACACAGATACACACACACATACACAGATACACAAACATACATATACACACAGATACATACATTCAGCCAGGCACACACACACACACACAGAAATATACACAGACAGATAGACACACATGCATACACATAAATATACATACATAGGAACCGGAGTAGGCCATTTAACCCCTCGAGCCTGTTCTGCCACTCAATGAGATCATGGTTGATCTGTGACCTAACTCCATATTAGTTATATAACTCCATACCAAAATGGATCATTTTCGGGTTGGCAGACTGTAACTAGTGGGGTACCGCAAGGATCAATGCTTCAGCCTCAGCTATTCACAATCTCTATTAATGATTTGGATGAGGGGAACAAATGTAATATATCCCAGTTTGCTGATGATACAAAGGGCTTAAATTTCCCCAGCCACCTAGAGCAGTGTAGTTCGGGGTGTCACGCCGATTTTGTGAGCCAAAAAAAGGGGCGAAAATTTACCTTCCACTTTGGCCGCTCCCTCGTCATGCGGTTCCAGTGGCGTGACGCTGCAGAGCTTGCGGGGGGCGGAGCTTTGGCTGCGATTGCTCAGCGCAGCCAGCAGGGGGGCAGGATTTGGGCCCAGCATCTCGTGGAGCGCCAGCAGGGGGACGCATGTCTGTTTGAGCAATGGGGCAGGAAGCTTGGCAATCGGCCAGCTAAAGGGAGAACGTCCTCAGTGCCTCAGGTAAGGTGTGAATAGTGATTTTTGGGTGGCTGAGGGAGTGGAAAGGAGTGTTGCATAGGTGGAAGAAAGGTGAGAACTGTGATTTTTGAACACTACCTGAGTGTAAGTCCAATACACGAATGACGCAAGAGCATGCAACAAGAATGAAGAATTTCCTCCATGAGGAAGTGGAGAATCTAGTCACTGTCATTGAGGACAAATGACTGGAGCTGGATATCAGCAAGCGTGGTCCCACAAAAGTTCCAATGGAATTGCAATTGTAAATGTGACTGTCTGTATACATCCCACCCACCAGAAGCGCACGTGTGAAAAGTTATATTTTCATCTTTGCAGAAGAAATTGACCCCCAACAAAAGGAAAAGACTTAGAACAGGAGGAGGGCTGCCAAATCTGCACCAACTAACACCCCTGGAACAGAGAGTTGCTGCCTTGCTGACTCGCACCTGCAGAAAAAGAATCAGCTCTGCACAAACTGGACCCACACGTGAGGGTGAGGGTGAGTCATTAAAATGCATCGTCCCCCTTCAAGTCAACCTGCTGACTAGCCTGCTATGCATCAGACTACCCATGCCACCCATCCTGCCCCCTTCTGCGCTGCTAACCATTTGACTGTTCTGTTGTCTTTTGCAGAAGAAGAAGACACTCCTCAACATCCTGAAGATCCACCAGAAGATCCAGTTGCATGCGCTCCAGACCAAGGTGGAGGAGGGGTCCATGGAAATGTGTTCACGGGAGAATGCGGATCATGATATGGATCAGTCCATAGTACAAGGCACCATAGTACATAGTACATGCCAGAAACCTGCATGAGCTACTCGGCAACATTCCATGGTTTCACACCTTCCGAGGTTGCGGGTCCCAGTGGCGGTGGTGAAATGCACGTTGGAACACCCAGTGCCCCATCGTCCCAGCCTGCGCCTCGCACTGGAGGGGTGCCACTAGGCAGATCCACGGCGAGGGGAAGGAGAAGCCAACCGGTCTCTCCTGAGATGCAGCTTTCAGCAGATGTTAATCAGGTTCTGTCATTGGGTGAGGAGACCAATGCCCTCACAAGATCACTCGTGGCGACCATCAGTGGGGTGCGTGATGAGGTCGCGACATTGTCGGGAGAAATACCAGCACTGAGACGGGAAGTGAGGGCGGGCATTTCAGAGGGTGTGCAAACAATGGCAGATGCCTCGAGGGAGCTAGCTGCTGCAATAAGGGCACAAAGGCCGGATACTCAAATGCCACTCCCACTTCAATCTACGCACCAGCCACCAGTGAGACCCAAGCCGGGCCCCAAACCCCCCCCACCACCATCAACGACCCTATGAGGAAGTGTACTTTCCCCGAGGGTGAGGGATAGGTCATTGTTGTTGTTGTTGTCGTTGTCGTTGTCATTATCGTTGAAGTGCATTGTAAAATACCCAATAAAAGATATTCTGCATTAAGACTGAATCATGTTCCATTAAGACCACACAATATTTAGGGACAACTGTTAAAAGTAAATATCCCTCACCCCTACAGTCATGTGTGCCTGCCACCCCTAGCCCTGGTGGGAGAGCTAGTCGGTGTGTTCTGCAGTCGACAAGGTAGGACTGCTCTATTTTCAGTAGCTGATTTATCTTTCATTTATTTTTCATGATGTTGTGCAGCTGTTGTGCTGAAGATGTTGTGATGTTGTGCTGATGTTATGAAGGTGTTTAATGCTTTAGAATCATCTAACACCTTCCCCCCCCTCTCCCACCCCCACCCCCTCTCCTACCCCCCCCCCCCCACTATCTCTGGCTACCTGCGCTGATTTCTTAAATGTAGGTAAGGTTTTTCTGTGCCTACAAAAGTGGCCACATACACTGGCCTAAGTTAGTTTGGAGTAACATTTAGCTGGCCAAATTTGCTTCTATGGCCAAAAGAGGCGTAAGTGGCTGGTCACTTTTGGAGAGAAAAATCGAAACTAGAAAAAAACCTAACGAACTGATTTACACTGGAGCAAGTTAAATGGGGAAATTTGAGATTTTTAAGTTACTCCAAAAAAAGCTACTTACTCCAAAAAAAACGGGGCAACTCCTGGGGAAATTTGAGCCCAAAGCTAGGTGGAAATGTAAGTTGTGAGGAAGATGCAAAGAAGATTCAAGGGGATAGTGTGAATAGGAAAGAACATGGCAAATAGAATATAATGTGGAGAAATGTGAAGTTATCCACTTTGGTAGGAAAAATTGAAAGACAGAATATTTTTTAAACACCGAGAGATTGGGAAATTGGTGTTCAGAGGGACCTGGGTGTCCTTGTATACGAATCACTAAAAGTCAACATGCAGGTACAGCAAGCAATTAAGAAATCAAATGGTATGTCAGCCTTTATTACAAGAGGATTTGAGTATAAGGGTAAAGATGTCTTACTGCAATTATATAGGGCCTTGGTGGGACTGCACCTGGATGGAGTACTGCATACAGTTTTGGTCTCCTTACCTAAGGAAGGATTATACTTGCCATTGAGGGAGTGCAACGAAGGTTCACCAGACTGATTCCTGGGATATGGGGGTTCCTACGAGGAGAGATTGAGCAGACAAATTCTTACAGGGCTTGTCAGGGTAGGTGCAGAGAGGCTATTTCCCCTGGCTGAGGAGTCTAGAACCAGGGGTCACAGTCTCTAAATGAGGAGAAATTTATTCACTCAGAGGGTGGTGAATCTTTGGAATTTTCTACCCCAGAGGGCTGTGGAGGCTCAGTCGTTGAGTATATTTAAGACAGAGATCAATAGATTTTTGAATATTAAGGGAATTAAGGGATATGGGGATTATGCAGGAAAGTGGAGTTAAGGTAGAAGTTCAGCCATGATCTTATTGAATGTCAGAGTAGGCTCGAGGGGCCGAATGGACTACTCCTGCTCCTAATTCTTATGTTCTTATGTTCATATACCTGCCATTGCCCTTAATATCTTTGTTAATAAAAATCTCTCAATCTCAGATTTAGTATCAATTGCCAATTGTGGAAGGGAGTTTCAAACTTCTACCACCCTTTGCGTGTACAAGTGTTTCCTAACTTCGCTCCTGAAAGATCTGGCTCTAATTTTTAGATTATGCCCCCTAGTCCCAGACTCCCCAACCAACGGGAATAGTTTCTCTCTATCTACCCTATCAGTTCCCCTTAATATCCTGAAAACTTCAATCATATCGCCCCTTAACCTTCTAAATTCCAGGGAATATAACCCTAATTTGTGTAATCGCCCCTCATAATTTAACCCTTGAAGTGCGGGTATCATTCTGGTAAACCTACGCTGCACTCGCTCCAAGGCCAATATATCCTCCCTATAGTGTGGTGCCCAGAACTGCTCACAGTGCTCCAGGTGTGGTCTAACCAGGGTTTGTACAGCTGCTACATAACTTCTACCCCTTTATATTTTAGTCCTTTAGATATAAAGGCCAGCATTCCATTAACCTTTATGATTATTTTTTGTACCTGCCTCTAACATTTTAATGATCTATGTACCTGGACCCCCAAGTCTCTGTGGAACTATTTCTAGCTTCCCACCATTTAGAAAGTATCGTTCTATCCTTTTTAGGT
Organism: Pristiophorus japonicus; assembly: GCF_044704955.1. NCBI lineage: Eukaryota > Metazoa > Chordata > Chondrichthyes > Pristiophoridae > Pristiophorus > Pristiophorus japonicus. Next base: position 172,794,935 of record NC_091984.1, read on the forward strand.
CTAAAGCAGATGACCTCACATTTGCCTACCTTGACATCCATTTGCCACAGTATTGCCCATCTGTTTAATCTGTTAATATCCCTTTGTAATTTTATGCTTTCATCTACACTGCCTACAATGCTGCCTATCTTTGAGCAATCAGTAAACCTGGATATGTGGCTTTCTAGCATATCATCTAAGTTGTTAATAAATACAGTGAATAGTTGAGGGCCCAACACAGATCCCTGTGGGACACCACCAGTCACCACCTACCCATTACCCATACTGCCTGTCTCCTGCCGCTCAGCCCATTTCCTAAACAGGCCAATAATTTGCCCTCAATTCCATGAGCTTCAACTTTCATTAACAGTCTCTTATGAGGGACTTGATCAAATGCCTTCTGGCACATACAGACACAGAAATCATATCTAGACTGACTGACACATACACACACAGAACATACATTGACAGAAAAACTGAAACATAAATACACAAAAACATACATGGACAGTCTGGCACACACATACAGCGAAACATATATAGATACACAGACACACACATACACAGAAACATATACAGACACACATATACAACAAAACATATATAGATACACAGACACACATATACACAAGAACATATATAGACACACAGACACACACATACAGCGAAACATATATAGACACACAGACACACATATACACATACACACAGATAGAAAGGAGAATAGTAAAAGTGGAGGGCAGAGAAACCCAAGGCAAAAAACAAAAAGGGCCACATTACAGCAAAATTCTAAAGGGACAAAGTGTGTTAAAAAGACAAACCTGAAGGCTCTGTGCCTCAATACGAGAAGTATTCGGAATAAGGTGGACGAATTAACTGCGCAGATAGCAGTTAACGGATATGATGTAATTGGCATCATGAAGACATGGCTCCAGGGTGACCAAGGCTGGGAACTCAACATCCAAGGGTATTCAACATTTAGAAAGGATAGGCAGAGAGGAAAAGGAGGCGGAGTGGCGTTGATGGTTAAAGAGGAAATTAATGCAATAATAAGGAGGGACATTAGCCTGGATGATGTAGAATCGGTATGGGTGGAGCTGCGGAATACCAATGGGCAGAAAACGCTAGTTGGAGTTGTATACAGACCACCAAACAGTAGTAGTGAGGTTGGGGACAGCATCAAACAAGAAATAAGGGATGCATGCAATAAAGGTACAGCAGTTATCATGGGTGACTTTAATCTACATATTGATTGGGCTAACCAAACTGGTAGTAATGCGGTGGAGGAGGATTTCCTAGAGTGTATTAGGGATGGTTTTCTCGACCAATATGTCGAGGAACCAACTAGAGAGCTGGCCATCCTAGACTGGATGATGTGTAATGAGAAGGGACTAATTAACAATTTTATTGTGCGAGGCCCCTTGGGGAAGAGTGACCATAATATGGTAGAATTCTTTATTAAGATGGAGAGTGACACAGTTAATTCGGAAACTAGGGCCCTGAACTTAAGGAAAGGTAACTTCAACGGTATGAGGCGTGAATTGGCTAGAATAGACTGGCAAAGAATACTTAAAGGGTTGATGGTGGATAAGCAATGCCAAACATTTAAAGATTACATGGATGAACTTCAGCAATGGTACATCACTGTCTGGAGTAAAAATAAAACGGGGAAGGTGGCTCAACCGTGGCTAACAAGGGAAATTAAGGATAGTGTTAAAACCAAGGAAGAGGCATATAAATTGACTAGAAAAAGTAACAAACCTGAGGACTGGGAGAAATTTAGAATTCAACAGAGGAGGACTAAGGGTTTAATTAAGAGGGGGAAAATAGAGTACGAGAGGAAGCTTGCAGGGAACATAAAAACTGACTGCAAAAGCTTCTCTAAATATGTGAAGAGAAAAAGATTAGTGAAGACAAACATAGGTCCCTTGCAGTCGGATTCAGGTGAATTTATAATGGGGAATAAAGAAATGTCAGACCAATTGAACAAATACTTCGGTTCTGTCTTCACGAAGGAAGACACGAATAACCTTCCAAATGTACTAGGGGACAGTGGGTCTAGTGAGAAAGAAGAACTGAAGGATATCCTTATTAGGCGGGAAATTGTGTTAGGGAAATTGATGGAATTGAAGGCTGATAAATCCCCGGGGCCTGATAGTCTGCATCCCAGAGTATTTAAGGAAGTGGCCCTAGAAATAGTGGATGCATTGGTGGTCATTTTCCAACAGTCTATCGACTCTGGATCAGTTCCTATGGACTGGAGGGTAGCTAATGTAACACCACTTTTTAAAAATGGAGGGAGAAAGAAAATGGGTAATTATCGACTGGTTAGCCTGACATCAGTAATGGGGAATATGTTGGAATCAATCATTAAGGATGAAATAGCAGTTTATTTAGAAAGCAGTGACAGGATCGGTCCAAGTCAGCATGAATTTATGAAAGGGAAATCATGCTTGACGAATCTTCTGGAATTTTTTGAGGATGTAGCTAGCAGAGTAGACAAGGGAGAACCAGTGGATGTGGTGTATTTGGACTTTGAAAAGGCTTTTGACAAGGTCCCGCACAAGAGATTGGTGTGCAAAGTCAAAACGCATGGTATTGGGGGTAATATACTGATGTGGATAGAGAACTTGTTGGCAGACAGGAAGCAGAGAGTCAGGATAAATGGGTCCTTTTCAGAATGGCAGGCAGTGACTAGTGGAATGCTGCAGGGCTCAGTGCTGGGACCCCAGCTCTTTACAATATACATTAACGATTTGGATGAAGGAATTGAGTGTAATATCTCCAAGTTTGCAGATGACACTAAACTGGGTAGCAGTGTGAGCTGTGAGGGGTACGCTAAGAGTCTGCAGGGTGATTGGACAGGTTAGGTGAGTGGGCAAATACATGGCGGATGCAGTGTAATGTGGATAAATGTGAGGTTATCCATTTTGAGGGCAAAAACACAAAGGCAGAATATTATCTGAATGGCGGCAGATTAGGAAAAAGGGAGGTGCAACGAGACCTGGGTGTCATGGTTCATCAGTCATTGAAGGTTGGCATGCAGGTACAACAAGTGGTGAAGAAAGCAAATGGTATGCTGGCCTTCATAGTTAGGGGATTTGAGTATAGGAGCAGGGAGGTCTTACTGCAGTTGTACAGGGCCTTAGTGAGGCCTCACCTGGAATATTGTCTCCTAATCTGAGGAAGGACGTTCTTGCTATTGAAGGAGTGCTGCGAAGGTTCACCAGACTAATTCCAGGGATGGCTGGACTGTCATATGAGGAGAGACTAGATCAACTGGGCCTTTATTCACTGGAGTTTAGAAGGATGAGAGGGGATCTCATAGTAACGTACAAGATTCTGATGGGATGGGACAGGTTAGATGCGGGAAGAATGTTCCCGATGTTGGGGAAGTCCAGAACCAGGGGACATAGTCTTAGGATAAGGGGTAGGCCATTTAGGACTGAGATGAGGAGAAACTTCTTCACTCAGAGAGTTTTTAACCTGTGGAATTCCCTGCCGCAGAGAGTTGTTGATGCCGGTTCATTGGATATATTCAAGAGGGAGTTAGATATGGCCCTTATGGCTAAGGGGATCAAAGGGTTATGGAGAGAAAGCAGGAAAGAGGTACTGAGGGAATGATCAGCCATGATATTGAATGGTGGTGCAGGCTCGAAGGGCCGAATGACCTACTTCTGCACCTATTTTCTATGTTTCTATACACAGAAGCATATATAGATACACAGACACACACACACAGAAACATATATAGACACACACATACATAGAAACATTCACAGAAATACACATAGAAGAAGAATGTGTCAATGCCGGTCGACAAAGAGCTATCCAGCCTAATCCCACTTTCCAGCTCTTGGTCTGTAGCCCTGTGTGGTATGAATCTTCAAGTCCATATCCAAGTACTTTTTAAATGTGGTGAGGGTTTCTGCCTCTATCACCCTTTCAGGCAGTGAGTTCCAGACCTCACAACCCTCTGGGTGAAAAGATTCCTCCTCAAATCCCCTCTAAACCTCCTACCAATTACTTTAATCTATGATTCCTGGTTATTGACCTCTCTGCTAAGGGAAATAAGTCCGTCCTATCCACTCTATCTGAGCCCCTCATCATTTTATACACCTCAAACAGTTCTCTCCTCAGCCTCCTCTGTGTCAAAGAAAACAACCCCAGCCTAACCAATCTTTCCTCATAGTTAAAATTCTCTAGTCCAGGCAACATCCTCGTAAATCTCTTCTGTACCCTTTCCAGTGCAATCGCATCTTTCCTGTAATGTAGTACTCTAGCCATGATCTTATTGAATGGCGGAGCAGGCTTGAGGGGCCAAATGGCCTACTCCTGCTCCTATTTCTTATTGTTCTTAGATTGTTCTTAGATCAACCCACTTGGATTACTCCTGACTGTTAGTGAAACAGCCTTTTTAGCCCATGTCCATTATTTTCTTAAACTAATAAAGGAATATGTTCACAGAATTTTTTTAAAAAACTATGTTTAATGCTCCTTATGATGTCCAGAAGATTAATCTTGAATTCCTGGAGACACTGGGGCGATCCTGGAGGGTTGGTAACCCTACATGGACTAAGCATTGTCTGTAAAACCACTTGCCTTCCATATGATGTGAACTCTGACCCAGTTACAAACTGCCCCAGCTCCCACTTGAAACGGGCGTTTCTACAATGGGCGTTTCTACAACGGGCGTTTCCACAACGGGCGTTTCTACAACTGCCGTTTCCATAACTGCCGTTTCTACAATGGTCGTTTCTACAACAGGCGTTTCCACAACGGGCGTTTCCACAACGGGCGTTTCCATAACTGCCGTTTCTACAACGGGCGTTTCCACAACGGGCGTTTCTACAACGGGCGTTTCTACAATGGTCGTTTCTACAACAGGCGTTTCTACAACGGGCGTTTCCACAACGGGCGTTTCCACAACAGGCGTTTCTACAACGGGCGTTTCCACAACAGGCGTTTCCACAACGGGCGTTTCCATAACTGCCGTTTCTACAACGGGCGTTTCTACAACAGGCGTTTCTACAACGGGCGTTTCCATAACTGCCGTTTCTACAACGGGCGTTTCTACAACAGGCGTTTCTACAACGGGCGTTTCCACAACGGGCGTTTCCACAACAGGCGTTTCTACAACGGGCGTTTCTACAACGGGCGTTTCCACAACGGGCGTTTCCATAACTGCCGTTTCTACAACGGGCGTTTCTACAACAGGCGTTTCCATAACTGCCGTTTCCACAACGGGCGTTTCCATAACTGCCGTTTCTACAACGGGCGTTTCTACAACGGGCGTTTCCATAACTGCCGTTTCTACAACGGGCGTTTCTACAACGGGCGTTTCCACAACAGGCGTTTCCACAACAGGCGTTTCCACAACTGGCGTTTCTACAACGAGCGTTTCCACAACAGGCGTTTCCACAACAGGCGTTTCCACAACAGGCGTTTCCACAACGGGCGTTTCCACAACGGGCGTTTCCACAACAGGCATTTCCACAACAGGCGTTTCCACAACGGGCGTTTCCACAACGGGCGTTTCTACAACGGGCGTTTCTACAACGGTCGTTTCCACAACAGGCGTTTCCACAACGGGCGTTTCTACAACGGGCGTTTCCACAACGGGCGTTTCCACAACAGGCGTTTCCACAACGGGCGTTTCCACAACGGGCGTTTCCACAACAGGCGTTTCCACAACGGGCGTTTCTACAACGGGCGTTTCCACAACGAGCGTTTCCACAACAGGCGTTTCCACAACGGGCGTTTCCACAACAGGCGTTTCCACAACGAGCGTTTCAACAACAGGCGTTTCTACAACGGGCGTTTCCACAACAGGCGTTTCTACAACGGGCGTTTCCACAACGGGCGTTTCTACAACGGGCGTTTCCACAACGGGCGTTTCCACAACAGGCGTTTCCACAACAGGCGTTTCCACAACGAGCGTTTCTACAACGGGCGTTTCCACAACGGGTGTTTCTACAACGGGCGTTTCCACAACGGGCATTTCCACAACAGGCGTTTCCACAACGGGCATTTCCACAACAGGCGTTTGTACAACAGGCGTTTCCACAACGGGCGTTTCCACAACAGGCGTTTCCACAACAGGCGTTTCTACAACGGGCGTTTCCACAACAGGCGTTTCCACAACAGGCGTTTCCACAACGGGCGTTTCCACAACGGGCGTTTCCACAACGTGCATTTCCACAACAGGCGTTTCCACAACGGGCGTTTCCACAACGGGCGTTTCCACAACAGGCGTTTCCACAACTGGCGTTTCCACAACGAGCGTTTCCACAGCAGGCGTTTCCACAACAGGCGTTTCCACAACGGGCGTTTCTACAACGGGCGTTTCCACAACAGGCGTTTCCACAACAGGCGTTTCCACAACGGGCGTTTCCACAACAGGCGTTTCCACAACAGGCGTTTCCACAACTGGCGTTTCTACAACGAGCGTTTCCACAACAGGCGTTTCCACAACAGGCGTTTCCACAACGGGCGTTTCCACAACGGGCGTTTCCACAACGGGCGTTTCCACAACGGGCGTTTCTACAACGGGCGTTTCCACAACAGGCGTTTCTACAACGGGCGTTTCTACAACAGGCGTTTCCACAACGGGCGTTTCTACAACGGTCGTTTCCACAACAGGCGTTTCCACAACGGGCGTTTCTACAACAGGCGTTTCCACAACGGGCGTTTCCACAACAGGCGTTTCCACAACGGGCGTTTCTACAACGGGCGTTTCCACAACGGGCGTTTCCACAACGGGCGTTTCTACAACGGGCGTTTCCACAACGAGCGTTTCCACAACAGGCGTTTCCACAACGGGCGTTTCCACAACAGGCGTTTCCACAACGAGCGTTTCCACAACAGGCGTTTCTACAACGGGCGTTTCCACAACAGGCGTTTCTACAACGGGCGTTTCCACAACGGGCGTTTCTACAACGGGCGTTTCCACAACGGGCGTTTCCACAACAGGCGTTTCCACAACAGGCGTTTCCACAACGGGCGTTTCCACAACGGGCGTTTCCACAACGGGCGTTTCCACAACGGGTGTTTCCACAACGGGCGTTTCCACAACGGGCGTTTCCATAACGGGTGTTTCCACAACAGGCGTTTCCATAACAGGTGTTTCCACAACGGGCGTTTCTACAACGGGCGTTTCCACAACAGGCGTTTCCACAACGGGCGTTTCCACAACAGGTGTTTCCACAACAGGCGTTTCCACAACGAGCGTTTCCACAACCGGCGTTTCCACAACGGGCGTTTCCACAACGGGCGTTTCTACAATGGGCGTTTCTACAACGGGCGTTTCTACAACGAGCGTTTCCACAACAGGCGTTTCCACAACGGGCGTTTCCACAACAGGCGTTTCCACAACGGGCGTTTCCACAACGAGCGTTTCTACAACGGGCGTTTCTACAACGGGCGTTTCTACAACGAGCGTTTCCACAACAGGCGTTTCCACAACGGGCGTTTCCACAACAGGCGTTTCCACAACGGGCGTTTCCACAACAGGCGTTTCCACAACGAGCGTTTCCACAACGAGCCTTTCCACAACAGGCGTTTCCACAACGGGCGTTTCCACAACAGGCGTTTCCACAACGAGCGTTTCCACAACGGGCGTTTCCATAACAGGCGTTTCCACAACGGGCGTTTCTACAACGGGCGTTTCCACAACAGGCGTTTCCACAACGGGCGTTTCTACAACGGGCGTTTCCACAACAGGCGTTTCCACAACGGGCGTTTCCACAACAGGTGTTTCCACAACGAGCGTTTCCACAACAGGCGTTTCCACAACGGGCGTTTCCACAACAGGCGTTTCCACAATGTGCGTTTCCACAACAGGCGTTTCCACAACGGGCGTTTCTACAACGGGCGTTTCGACAACAGGCGTTTCCACAACGTGCGTTTCCACAACAGGCGTTTCCACAACGAGCGTTTCCACAACAGGCGTTTCCACAACGGGCGTTTCCACAACAGGCGTTTCCACAACGGGCGTTTCCACAACAGGCGTTTCCACATCGTGCGTTTCCACAACAAGCGTTTCCACAACGAGCGTTTCCACAACAGGCGTTTCCACAACGAGCGTTTCTACAACAGGCATTTCTACAACAGGCGTTTCCACAACGGGCGTTTCCACAACGGGCGTTTCCACAACGGGCATTTCCACAACAGGCGTTTCCACAACGAGCGTTTCTACAACGGGCGTTTCCACAACGGGCATTTCCACAACGAGCGTTTCCACAACGGGCATTTCCATAACGAGCGTTTCTACAACAGGCATTTCCACAACGTGCGTTTCCACAACAGGCGTTTCCACAAGGAGCGTTTCTACAACAGGCATTTCCACAACAGGCGTTTCCACAACGGGCGTTTCCACAACAGGCGTTTCCACAACGAGCGTTTCTACAACAGGCGTTTCCACAACGGGCGTTTCAACAACGAGCATTTCCACAACAGGCGTTTCCACAACAGGCGTTTCTACAACGGGCGTTTCCACAACGGGCGTTTCCACAACGGGCATTTCCACAACAGGCGTTTCCACAACAGGCGTTTCTACAACGGGCGTTTCCACAACGGGTGTTTCTACAACAGGCGTTTCTACAACGGGCGTTTCTACAACGGGCGTTTCCATAACTGCCGTTTCTACAATGGTCGTTTCTACAATGGTCGTTTCTACAACGGGCATTTCTACAACGGGCATTTCTACAACGGGCATTTCTACAACAGGCGTTTTCACAACAGGCGTTTCTACAACGGGCGTTTCCACAACGGGTGTTTCGACAACGTGCGTTTCCATAACTGCCGTTTCTACAATGGTCGTTTCTACAACGGGCATTTCTACAACGGGCATATCCACAACAGGCGTTTCCACAACAGGCGTTTCCACAACAGGCGTTTCCACAACTGGCGTTTCTACAACGAGCGTTTCCACAACAGGCGTTTCCACAACAGGCGTTCCCACAACGGGCGTTTCTACAACGGGCGTTTCCACAACAGGCGTTTCCACAACAGGCGTTTCCACAACTGGCGTTTCTACAACGAGCGTTTCCACAACGGGCGTTTCCACAACAGGCGTTTCCACAACAGGCGTTTCTACAACGGGCATTTCTACAACGGGCATATCCACAACAGGCATGTCCACAACAGGCGTTTCTACAACGGGCGTTTCCACAACGGGTGTTTCTACAACAGGCGTTTCTACAACGGGCGTTTCCACAACAGGCATTTCTACAACGGGCGTTTCTACAACGGGCGTTTCCATAACTGCCGTTTCTACAATGGTCGTTTCTACAACGGGCGTTTCTACAACGGGCATTTCCACAACAGGCGTTTCCACAACGAGCGTTTCCACAACGGGCGTTTCTACAACGGGCGTTTCCACAACAGGCGTTTCCACAACGGGCGTTTCCACAACAGGCGTTTCCACAACGAGCGTTTCCACAACAGGCGGTTCCACAACGGGCGTTTCCACAACAGGCGTTTCCACAACGGGCGTTTCTACAACGGGCGTTTCTACAACGGGCGTTTCTACAACGAGCGTTTCCACAACAGGCGTTTCCACAACGGGCGTTTCCACAACAGGCGTTTCCACAACGGGCGTTTCCACAACAGGCGTTTCCACAACGAGCGTTTCCACAACAGGCGTTTCCACAACGAGCGTTTCCACAACGAGCGTTTCCACAACAGGCGTTTCCACAACGGGCGTTTCCACAACAGGCGTTTCCACAACGAGCGTTTCCACAACGGGCGTTTCCACAACAGGCGTTTCCACAACGGGCGTTTCCGCAACGAGCGTTTCCACAACGGGCGTTTCCACAACAGGCGTTTCTACAACAGGCGTTTCCACAACGAGCGTTTCCACAACAGGCGTTTCTACAACAGGCGTTTCCACAACAGGCGTTTCCACAACAGGCATTTCCACAACGAGCGTTTCCACAACGGGCGTTTCTACAACGGGCGTTTCCACAACAGGCGTTTCCACAATGGGCGTTTCCACAACAGGCGTTTCCACAACGAGCGTTTCCACAACGGGCGTTTCCACAACAGGCGTTTCCACAACGGGCATTTCCACAACGGGCGTTTCCACAACAGGCGTTTCCACAACGAGCGTTTCCACAACGGGCGTTTCTACAACGGGCGTTTCCACAACGGGCGTTTCTACAACGGGCGTTTCCACAACAGGCGTTTCCACAACGAGCGTTTCCACAACGGGCGTTTCCACAACGAGCGTTTCCACAACGGGCATTTCCATAACGAGCGTTTCTACAACAGGCATTTCCACAACGTGCGTTTCCACAACAGGCGTTTCCACAAGGAGCGTTTCTACAACAGGCATTTCCACAACATGCGTTTCCACAACGGGTGTTTCCACAACAGGCGTTTCCACAACGAGCGTTTCTACAACAGGCGTTTCCACAACGGGCGTTTCAACAACGAGCATTTCCACAACAGGCGTTTCCACAACAGGCGTTTCTACAACGGGCGTTTCCACAACGGGCGTTTCCACAACGGGCATTTCCACAACAGGCGTTTCCACAACAGGCGTTTCTACAACGGGCGTTTCCACAACGGGTGTTTCTACAACAGGCGTTTCTACAACGGGCGTTTCTACAACGGGCGTTTCCATAACTGCCGTTTCTACAATGGTCGTTTCTACAATGGTCGTTTCTACAACGGGCATTTCTACAACGGGCATTTCTACAACGGGCATTTCTACAACAGGCATTTTCACAACAGGCGTTTCTACAACGGGCGTTTCCACAACGGGTGTTTCGACAACGTGCGTTTCCATAACTGCCGTTTCTACAATGGTCGTTTCTACAACGGGCATTTCTACAACGGGCATATCCACAACAGGCGTTTCCACAACAGGCGTTTCCACAACAGGCGTTTCCACAACTGGCGTTTCCACAACAGGCGTTTCCACAACAGGCGTTTCCACAACGGGCGTTTCTACAACGGGCGTTTCCACAACAGGCGTTTCCACAACAGGCGTTTCCACAACTGGCGTTTCTACAACGAGCGTTTCCACAACGGGCGTTTCCACAACAGGCGTTTCCACAACAGGCGTTTCTACAACGGGCATTTCTACAACGGGCATATCCACAACAGGCATGTCCACAACAGGCGTTTCTACAACGGGCGTTTCCACAACGGGTGTTTCTACAACAGGCGTTTCTACAACGGGCGTTTCCACAACAGGCATTTCTACAACGGGCGTTTCTACAACGGGCGTTTCCATAACTGCCGTTTCTACAATGGTCGTTTCTACAACGGGCGTTTCTACAACGGGCGTTTCCACAACAGGCGTTTCCACAACGAGCGTTTCCACAACGGGCGTTTCTACAACGGGCGTTTCCACAACAGGCGTTTCCACAACGGGCGTTTCCACAACAGGCGTTTCCACAACGAGCGTTTCCACAACAGGCGGTTCCACAACGGGCGTTTCCACAACAGGCGTTTCCACAACGGGCGTTTCTACAACGGGCGTTTCTACAACGGGCGTTTCTACAACGAGCGTTTCCACAACAGGCGTTTCCACAACGGGCGTTTCCACAACGGGCGTTTCCACAACGGGCGTTTCCACAACAGGCGTTTCCACAACGAGCGTTTCCACAACAGGCGTTTCCACAACGAGCGTTTCCACAACGAGCGTTTCCACAACAGGCGTTTCCACAACGGGCGTTTCCACAACAGGCGTTTCCACAACGGGCGTTTCCACAACAGGCGTTTCCACAACGAGCGTTTCCACAACAGGCGTTTCCACAACGAGCGTTTCCACAACGAGCGTTTCCACAACAGGCGTTTCCACAACGGGCGTTTCCACAACAGGCGTTTCCACAACGAGCGTTTCCACAACGGGCGTTTCCACAACAGGCGTTTCCACAACGGGCGTTTCCGCAACGAGCGTTTCCACAACGGGCGTTTCCACAACAGGCGTTTCTACAACAGGCGTTTCCACAACGAGCGTTTCCACAACAGGCGTTTCTACAACAGGCGTTTCCACAACAGGCGTTTCCACAACAGGCATTTCCACAACGAGCGTTTCCACAACGGGCGTTTCTACAACGGGCGTTTCCACAACAGGCGTTTCCACAATGGGCGTTTCCACAACAGGCGTTTCCACAACGAGCGTTTCCACAACGGGCGTTTCCACAACAGGCGTTTCCACAACGGGCATTTCCACAACGGGCGTTTCCACAACAGGCGTTTCCACAACGAGCGTTTCCACAACGGGCGTTTCTACAACGGGCGTTTCCACAACGGGCGTTTCTACAACGGGCGTTTCCACAACAGGCGTTTCCACAACGAGCGTTTCCACAACGGGCGTTTCCACAACGAGCGTTTCCACAACGGGCATTTCCATAACGAGCGTTTCTACAACAGGCATTTCCACAACGTGCGTTTCCACAACAGGCGTTTCCACAAGGAGCGTTTCTACAACAGGCATTTCCACAACAGGCGTTTCCACAACGGGCGTTTCCACAACAGGCGTTTCCACAACGAGCGTTTCTACAACAGGCGTTTCCACAACGGGCGTTTCAACAACGAGCATTTCCACAACAGGCGTTTCCACAACAGGCGTTTCTACAACGGGCGTTTCCACAACGGGCGTTTCCACAACGGGCATTTCCACAACAGGCGTTTCCACAACAGGCGTTTCTACAACGGGCGTTTCCACAACGGGTGTTTCTACAACAGGCGTTTCTACAACGGGCGTTTCTACAACGGGCGTTTCCATAACTGCCGTTTCTACAATGGTCGTTTCTACAATGGTCGTTTCTACAACGGGCATTTCTACAACGGGCATTTCTACAACGGGCATTTCTACAACAGGCATTTTCACAACAGGCGTTTCTACAACGGGCGTTTCCACAACGGGTGTTTCGACAACGTGCGTTTCCATAACTGCCGTTTCTACAATGGTCGTTTCTACAACGGGCATTTCTACAACGGGCATATCCACAACAGGCGTTTCCACAACAGGCGTTTCCACAACAGGCGTTTCCACAACTGGCGTTTCCACAACTGGCGTTTCCACAACAGGCGTTTCCACAACGGGCGTTTCTACAACGGGCGTTTCCACAACAGGCGTTTCCACAACAGGCGTTTCCACAACTGGCGTTTCTACAACGAGCGTTTCCACAACGGGCGTTTCCACAACAGGCGTTTCCACAACAGGCGTTTCTACAACGGGCATTTCTACAACGGGCATATCCACAACAGGCATGTCCACAACAGGCGTTTCTACAACGGGCGTTTCCACAACGGGTGTTTCTACAACAGGCGTTTCTACAACGGGCGTTTCCACAACAGGCATTTCTACAACGGGCGTTTCTACAACGGGCGTTTCCATAACTGCCGTTTCTACAATGGTCGTTTCTACAACGGGCGTTTCTACAACGGGCGTTTCCACAACAGGCGTTTCCACAACGAGCGTTTCCACAACGGGCGTTTCTACAACGGGCGTTTCCACAACAGGCGTTTCCACAACGGGCGTTTCCACAACAGGCGTTTCCACAACGAGCGTTTCCACAACAGGCGGTTCCACAACGGGCGTTTCCACAACAGGCGTTTCCACAACGGGCGTTTCTACAACGGGCGTTTCTACAACGGGCGTTTCTACAACGAGCGTTTCCACAACAGGCGTTTCCACAACGGGCGTTTCCACAACGGGCGTTTCCACAACGGGCGTTTCCACAACAGGCGTTTCCACAACGAGCGTTTCCACAACAGGCGTTTCCACAACGAGCGTTTCCACAACGAGCGTTTCCACAACAGGCGTTTCCACAACGGGCGTTTCCACAACAGGCGTTTCCACAACGAGCGTTTCCACAACGGGCGTTTCCACAACGGGCGTTTCCACAACGGGCGTTTCCGCAACGAGCGTTTCCACAACGGGCGTTTCCACAACAGGCGTTTCTACAACAGGCATTTCCACAACGAGCGTTTCCACAACAGGCGTTTCTACAACAGGCGTTTCCACAACAGGCGTTTCCACAACAGGCATTTCCACAACGAGCGTTTCCACAACGGGCGTTTCTACAACGGGCGTTTCCACAACAGGCGTTTCCACAACGGGCGTTTCCACAACAGGCGTTTCCACAACGAGCGTTTCCACAACGGGCGTTTCCACAACAGGCGTTTCCACAACGGGCATTTCCACAACGGGCGTTTCCACAACAGGCGTTTCCACAACGAGCGTTTCCACAACGGGCGTTTCTACAACGGGCGTTTCCACAACGGGCGTTTCTACAACGGGCGTTTCCACAACAGGCGTTTCCACAACGAGCGTTTCCACAACGGGCGTTTCCACAACGAGCGTTTCAACAACAGGCGTTTCTAAAACAGGCGTTTCCACAACGGGCGTTTCTACAACGGGCGTTTCCACAACGGGCGTTTCTACAACAGGCGTTTCCACAACAGGCGTTTCTACAACGGGCGTTTCCACAACAGGCGTTTCCACAACAGGTGTTTCCACAACGGGCGTTTCCACAACAGGTGTTTCCACAACGAGCGTTTCCACAACGGGCGTTTCCACAACAGGCGTTTCCACAACGGGTGTTTCCACAACAGGCGTTTCCACAACGGGCATTTCCACAACGGGCGTTTCCACAACAGGCGTTTCCACAACGAGCGTTTCCACAACGGGCGTTTCTACAACGGGCGTTTCCACAACGGGCGTTTCTACAACGGGCGTTTCCACAACAGGCGTTTCCACAACGAGCGTTTCCACAACGGGCGTTTCCACAACGAGCGTTTCAACAACAGGCGTTTCTACAACAGGCGTTTCCACAACGGGCGTTTCTACAACGGGCGTTTCCACAACGGGCATTTCTACAACAGGCGTTTCCACAACAGGCGTTTCTACAACGGGCGTTTCCACAACAGGCGTTTCCACAACAGGTGTTTCCACAACGGGCGTTTCCACAACAGGTGTTTCCACAACGAGCGTTTCCACAACGGGCGTTTCCACAACAGGCGTTTCCACAACGGGTGTTTCCACAACGGGCGTTTCCACAACAGGCGTTTCCACAACGGGCGTTTCCACAACAGGCGTTTCCACAACAGGCGTTTCCACAACAGGCGTTTCCACAACGGGCGTTTCCACAACAGGCGTTTCCACAACGGGCGTTTCCACAACGGGCGTTTCCACAACAGGCGTTTCCACAACGGGCGTTTCCACAACGGGCGTTTCCACAACAGGCGTTTCCACAACGTGCGTTTCCACAACAGGCGTTTCCACAACGGGCGTTTCTACAACGGGCGTTTCTACAACAGGCGTTTCCACAACGTGCGTTTCCACAACGTGCGTTTCCACAACAGGCGTTTCCACAACAGGCGTTTCCACAACGGGCGTTTCCACAACGGGCGTTTCCACAACAGGCGTTTCCACAACGAGCGTTTCCACAACAGGCGTTTCCACAACGGGCGTTTCCACAACGGGCGTTTCCACAACAGGCGTTTCCACAACGAGCGTTTCCACAACAGGCGTTTCCACAACCGGCGTTTCCACAACGGGCGTTTCCACAACAGGCGTTTCCACAACGGGCGTTTCCACAACGGGCGTTTCCACAACAGGCGTTTCCACAACAGGCGTTTCCACAACAGGCTTTTCCACAACGGGCGTTTCCACAACAGGCGTTTCCACAACAGGCGTTTCCACAACGTGCGTTTCCACAACAGGCGTTTCCACAACGGGCGTTTCTACAACGGGCGTTTCTACAACAGGCGTTTCCACAACGTGCGTTTCCACAACGTGCGTTTCCACAACGTGCGTTTCCACAACAGGCGTTTCCACAACAGGCGTTTCCACAACGGGCGTTTCCACAACGGGCGTTTCCACAACAGGCGTTTCCACAACGAGCGTTTCCACAACAGGCGTTTCCACAACGGGCGTTTCCACAACGGGCGTTTCCACAACAGGCGTTTCCACAACAGGCGTTTCCACAACAGGCGTTTCCACAACGGGCGTTTCCACAACGGGCGTTTCCACAACGAGCGTTTCCACAACGAGCGTTTCCACAACAGGCGTTTCCACAACAGGCGTTTCCACAACGAGCGTTTCTACAACGGGCGTTTCCACAACGAGCGTTTCCACAACGAGCGTTTCCACAACAGGCGTTTCCACAACGGGCGTTTCCATAACGAGCGTTTCTACAACAGGCGTTTCCACAACGTGCGTTTCCACAACAGGCGTTTCCACAACGGGCGTTTCCACAACAGGCGTTTCCACAACGAGCGTTTCTACAACGGGCGTTTCCACAACGAGCGTTTCCACAACGGGCGTTTCCACAACAGGCGTTTCTACAACAGACGTTTCTACAACGAGCGTTTCCACAACAGGCGTTTCCACAACAGGCGTTTCCACAACAGGCGTTTCTACAACAGGCGTTTCTACAACGAGCGTTTCCACAACAGGCGTTTCCACAACAGGCGTTTCAACAACGAGCGTTTCTACAACAGGCGTTTCCACAACGGGCGTTTCCACTACCTGCGTTTCCAGAACAGGCGTTTCCACAACCGGCGTTTCCAAAACAGGCGTTTCCACAACAGGCGTTTCCACAACGAGCGTTTCCAAAACAGGCGTTTCCACAACAGGCGTTTCCACAACAGGCGTTTCCACAACGGGCGTTTCCAAAACAGGCGTTTCCACAACAGGCGTTTCCACAACGGGCGTTTCCAAAACAGGCGTTTCCACAACAGGCGTTTCTACAACAGGCGTTTCCACTACCTGCGTTTCCACAACAGGCGTTTCTACAATAGGTGTTTCCACTACCTGCGTTTCCACAACAGGCGTTTCCACAACAGGCGTTTCTACAACAGGCGTTTCCACTACCTGCGTTTCTACAAAGGGCGTTTCTACAACGGGCGTTTCTACAACAAACGTTTCTACAACAGGCGTGTGATCTGCTATGCCAGGAAAACCCCAGGTGTTAAAGACAAAAATTCACCCAGTGTTTGTGGTACAGTTCCTACAGGTTATAATGGGCACATAGGTGCGAACGGTACATGCCCGCTATACACCATTTGCGGTGTAACGGGGTAGAGGTCATTGCAGAATTAAACAAGAGCATTGTACATTACAAATCTGCTAAGAAACACTGCGTGCAATTATTCTATTTTTATTTTAACTGCAACCAGTGCTTAGTACAAACTGTAACTCCACACCAGTTAGCGGGGATTAAAAGGGCTTCAGTACACAAAAGGTAATCGAATATTAACGAGGTATTATTTACATATGTTTCTTCTTGTCCTAGGTGCACCTGAAGGAGGTACAAACTAGTGAGTAAGCGCAGCGTTTCTTCCTATTATGTATGCAATAAAGGTTCAAACTGAGTACTGTTTAACTAAGCAAGATACAACCTTGGCTTTGCTTTATTTAGGCCCAAAGTGCCTGACTCACAAAATGGCTGGCCTTTTATACCAGAGCAGCACCATGTGCATGCTGCTCAGTGGCTTCCAACAATGACACCATCTGGTGGCTACAAACAGCATGTACATCCATGACAATACCCTCCTCTGAGATCTTATCACAGTCTTTCACAGTTTGAGACGGTCCAGTGCTTTACGCTCCTGGGTTGACTGTCTCAGTTCAATTCCGGCCTTGGGTGAATGTGCGGAGTCTGTTGTGGCTCGTGGCTGGATGGCTGACTTGTTGGGGGTGGCAGTGGCCATGTCAGGAAGTGCAAGTCCATTTTTATTGAACAAGTCCGTGATGGAAAGTCTGGGTTCAGTGATGGCCCTTGAGTCCACTGAAGGCTGCTGATAGGTTGGTTGGTCGTCGACGGTTTCTTCGTCCGACAGCTCTGGCTCGTCTGTGTGCCTCAGCTTTGTTTGATCCATGTGTTTTCTGCAAGTTTGCCCATTCTTGAGCTTAATAACAAATACTCTGTTGCCCTCCTTGGCCATGACCATACCAGCGATCCATTTGGGACCCTGACCATAATTCAACACATATACAGGATCATTCACAGAAATCTCGCATGACACAGTTGCGCGATCGTGGTACCCTTGTTGACTCTGTCTTCTGTATTCAACATGATTATTTAAATCCGGGTGTACCAGAGATAGCTTGGTCTTAAGATCTCTTTTCATCATGAGTTCAGCAGGCGAGACCCCTGTGAGTGTGTGGGGTCTTGTCCTGTAACTCAGCAGTATGCAGGACAAGCGGGTCTGCAGTGACCCTTGGGTTACTCTCCTCATGCTTTGTTTGATAATTTGTACTGCACGTTCTGCTTGCCCATTGGACGCAGGCTTGAACGGTGCTGTCCTTATATGTTTTATGCCGTTAAGTTTTACAAACTCCTGAAGCTCCTGACTGGTGAAGCACGACCCATTGTCGCTCACCACTATGTCAGGCAGACCATGTGTTGCGAACATGACATTGAGATTCTCTATGGTTGCCGTGGATGTACTGGATGACATGATTATGCATTCTATCCACTTCGAATAAGCATCCACCACCACTAAAAACATCTTGCCCAGGAAGGGACCTGCAAAATCTACATGGATCCTGGACCAAGGTTTGGATGGCCATGACCACAGACTCAGCAGCGATTCCGCTGGTGCTTTGCTGAGCTGCATGCAGGTGTTGCACTGATGCAGGCATGTTTCCAGTTCAAAATCAATTCCTGGCCACCATACGTGGAACCTGGCAATGGCCTTCATCATCACTATACCAGGATGTGTGCTGTGTAACTCACACACAAACTTCTCTCTCCCTTTCTTAGGCATTACAACTCGATTGCCCCACAATATGCAATCTGCTTGAATAGACAGTTCGTCCTTGCGACGAATGTATGGTTTGGCCTCCTCACACATTTGTTTAGATATGGCAGACCAGTCCCCTTTGAGGATGCAACCCTTTACTACCGGGTCCTGGCTGGTCCAGGTCTTAACTTGTTGAGCCGTGACAGGGTACCTTCACTCTCAAAAGCATCCATGATTAACATTAAATCTGCCGTTTGTGGCGTTTCCACCTCTGGTGTGAGCAATGGCAACTGGCTCAAAGCATCGGCACAATTCTCTGTACCAGGTCTGTGGCGAATGACATAATCATAGGCAGATAATGTCAGCATCCGCCTTTGGATGCGGAATGAAGCGTTGGTATTGATACCTTTGCTCTCGGAAAACAACAAAATGAGCGGCTTGTGATCGGTCTCTAATTCAAACTTCAGTCCGAACAGGTATTGATGCATCTTTTTAACACCGTACACACACGCTAAAGCTTCTTTTTCCACCATACTGTAGGCTCTTTCTGCTTTCGACAAACTTTTGGATACATATGCGACAGATTGACATTTCCCCGACTCATTGGGTTGTTGTAACACGCAACCAATTCCATATGACGATGCGTCACAGGCCAAAACTAAACGTTTACATGGATCATAATGTACCAGCAGCTTGTTCGAGCAAAGCAGATTGGTGGCTTTCTCGAAAGCTCTGTCTTGCAATGCGCCCCACACCCAGTTGTTGCCTTTTCTCAATAGCATGTGCAGTGGTTTCAGTAAGGTACTCAATTTAGGTAGGAGGTTACCAAAGTAGTTGAGTAGACCCAGGAACGAACGCAGCTCCATCACGTTCTGCAGCTTGGGTTCATTCTTGATGGCCTTGGTTTTCACGTCAGTAGGTCTGATGCCATCATTTTACTCCTGAGGAATTCGACCTCCAGTGCCATGAAGACGCACTTTGAGCGTTTAAGTCTGAGTCCCACTCTTTCCAAACGCAGTAGAACCTCTTCCAGGTTGTACAGATGTTCCTTGGAGTCACGACCGGTGATCAGGATGTCATCTTGGAACACGACGGTTCCGGGAACAGACTTCAGTAGACTTTCCATATTCCTCTGGAATATTGCTGCAGCCGAGCAAATTCCAAACGGGCACCTGTGGTAAATAAACAGTTCTTTGTGCCTGTTAATGCACGTAAGTCTCTTCGACGTCTCAACCAACTCCTGTGTCATATCGGCCGATGTCAAGTCCAGTTTTGTGAACGACTTCCCTCTGGCTAGGGTCACAAACAAGTCATCAGCCTTTGGTAACAGGTACTGATCTTGTTTCAAAACCCTGTTGATCGTAGTCTTAAGGGGCCCAAGTTTCGGGCCGCACCTAGAACAGCGCAGCCCCGACCTGGACGCCCGTTTTTCGCGCCACAAAGTGCGCCTAAAAAAAACTTACGTATTCTCCGGCTCCCTGCTGGTCCTCTGGAGCTGGGCGCGGCACAGCACGAGCTGTAGGGGGCGGAGCCAGGTCCCTGCACTGAAAACAGTGCCGGGACCTCTGCACATGCGCGCTAGAGTGGGCGCACATGTGCAGTAGCTCCAGGCGCCCAAAACTGTGTGCGAGGGGCCCGAAGCACGCAGCCCCTAGCCCTGGCCGAATGGCCTCACTGGGGCTGCGTGCATAAGGCTGCCTCCCACACCCAGCTCCTGCTTCCTCCCGACCCGACTCGACTCCCGCTTCACCCCCCCCGCCCCACCCGACCTGACCTCCCTCTCCCTCCCTCCCCCCCACCCCCGACCCGAACTGACCTCCCTCCCACCACCCCCCCGACTCGACCCGCGCTCCCAACCCCCACCCGGACCGGACCCAACCCAACCTGACCTCCCTCCCCCTGCCCCCGACACGAACCGACCCGACCTCCCTCTGTCCCCCCCCCTCGACCCAAACTGAACCGACCCGAACCAACCCGCGCTCCCTCCCTCCCCTCCCCCCCACCTGAACCAACCCGACCTCCCTCCTCCCCCCCCCCCCACCCCGACCCGACATATGCTCCCGACTGCCCCCCCCCCTCGGACCGGACCAGACCCGACCCGCGCTCCCGACCCCGACCCGCGCTCCCCCCGACCCAACCCGCGCTCCCGACCCCGGACCCGACCCGACCCAAAGCCACCTACCTGTAAATCTGGTGCTGGGGACGGGCCCTGCCCGAAGTCTTGGGCCCGGCCTGGCCCGTTGAGCCTCCCTCCCTCTTCTCCTTCCCCCCTTCTCCTCTCCCCCCCTTTCCCCTTCTCCTCTCCCCCCCTTTCCCCTTCTCCTCCTCCCCCCTTCCTCTTCTCCTCCTCCCCCCTTCCCCTTCTCCTCTCCCCCTTTCCCCTTCTCCTCCTCCCCCTTCCCCTTCTCCTCCTCCCCCCTTCACCTTATCCTCCTCCCCCTCCTTCCCCTTCTCCTCCCCCTCCCCCTTCTCCTCCCCCTTCTCCTCCCCCCCTTCTCTCCCCCTTCTCCCCCATCCCTCCCTATCCCTCTGCCTCCCTCCCTCCCCTCCCCCTGCCCCCCCTCCTCCCCCTCCCCTCGCTGTCAGAAACACAGACACTGACAGACAGAGAGTGAGAGACACACACAGACAGACAGACAGAGAGATAGAGACACTGACAGAGACACACTGGGGAGGGGGCATCCCGGTGCTGCAGTCGGTAAGTAGAAAATGTTTTATTTATTGATTAAAAAAAAAAAATTATTTCTTTTTAATTTTTTTTGATTGATTTATTGGTTGATTTATTGATGATGGCTCTTTATTTGTAAAAATGAAGTGTTTAATGTTTGTAAACTTCCCTTTAAACCCCCCCCCCCCCATTCCCTACGCCTGATTTGTAACCTACGCCTTATTTTCTAAAGTGTAGACAAGGTTTTTTCGAGCGTACAAAAATCTTCACTTACTCCATTCTAAGTTAGTTTGGAGTAAGTTTTCACTGCCGAAACTTTGAAAACAGGCGTAAGTGGCCGGACACGCCCCCTTTTGAAAAAAAAATTCTGTTCCAAAGTGAAACTGTTCTAACTGACTAGAACTGGAGCAAACTAAATGCTGAGAATTTGAATTTCTAAGATACTCTGTTCTACACCAGTTGCTCCAAAAAATCAGGAGCAACTGAGGCCGAAACTTGGGCCCTATAGTTGCCACAGATTCTGACTGTGCCATCACTTTTCAGCACAGGAATAATGGGGCTGGCCCATTCATTAAATTTGACCCCTAATATAGGCCCCAAGTTTCCACACGCGCCTAGAACGGCGCAGTCCTGACCTGGACGCCCGTTTTTCGCGCCACAAAGTGCGCCTAAAAAAACCCTCCGTATTCTCCACCTCCCTGCAGGTCCTCTGGCCCTCGGCGCAGCGCAGCAGGAGCTGTAGGGGCGGAGCCAGGTCCCTGCGCTGAAAACAGTGCCGGGACCTCTGCACATGCGCGCTACAGTGGGCACGCAAGTGCAGTAGCTCCAGGCGCCCAAAACTGTGTGGGAGGGGCCCGAAGCACGCAGCCCCGAGCCCTGGCCCAATGGCCTCACTGGGGCTGCGTGCATAAGGCTCCTCCCACGGCCAGCTCCTGCTTCCTCCCGACCCAACTCGACTCCCGCTTCCCCCCCCCCCCCGGAACGGACCCGACACCCGCTTCCCCCCCCCCCCCGCCCCCCGGACCGGACCCGACCCGACTGCCGCTCCCGCTCCCGCTCCCCCCCGACTGGATCCGACCAGACCCGACTGCCGCTCCCGCTCCCGTTCCCGCTCCCCCCCGACTGGACCCGACCCGACCCGACTGCCGCTCCCGCTCCCCCCCGACTGGATCCGACCCGACCCGACTGCCGCTCCCGCTCCCGCTCCCCCCCGACTGGATCCGACCCGACCCGACTGCCGCTCCCGCTCCCCCTCGACTGGACCCGACCCGACCCGACTGCCGCTCCCGCTCCCGTTCCCGCTCCCCCCCCGACTGGATCCGACGCGACCCGACTGCCGCTCCCGCTCCCGCTCCCCCCCGACTGGATCCGACCCGACCCGACTGCCGCTCCCGCTCCCGCTCCCCCCCGACTGGACCCGACCCGACCCGACTGCCGCTCCCGCTCCCGCTCCCCCCCGACTGGATCCGACCCGACCCGACTGCCGCTCCCGCTCCCGCTCCCCCCCGACTGAACCCGACCCGACCCGACTGCCGCTCCCGCTCCCCCCCGACTGGACCCGACCCGACCCGACTGCCGCTCCCGCTCCCGCTCCCCCCCGACTGGACCCGACCCGACCCGACTGCCGCTCCCGCTCCCGCTCCCGCTCCCCCCCGACTGGATCCGACCCGACCCGACTGCCGCTCCCGCTCCCGCTCCCCCCCGACTGGACCCGACCCGACCCGACTGCCGCTCCCGCTCCCGCTCCCCCCCGACTGGACCCGACCCGACCCGACTGCCGCTCCCGCTCCCGCTCCCCCCCGACTGGATCCGACCCGACCCGACTGCCGCTCCCGCTCCCGCTCCCGCTCCCCCCCGACTGGACCCGACCCGACCCGACTGCCGCTCCCGCTCCCGCTCCCCCCCGACTGGACCCGACCCGACCCGACTGCCGCTCCCGCTCCCGCTCCCCCCCGACTGGACCCGACCCGACCCGACTGCCGCTCCCGCTCCCGCTCCCCCCCGACTGGACCCGACCCGACCCGACTGCCGCTCCCGGACTGGATCCGACCTGACCTCCCTCTCCCCGACCTGACCTCCCTCTCCCCGACCTGACCTCCCCCTCCCTCCCCCTCCCTCCCTCCCTCTCTCTCTCCCTCCCTCCCTCTCTCCCTCCCTCCCTCTCTCCCTCCCTCCCTCTCTCGCTCTCCCTCCCTCTCCCTCCCCCCCCCGCCGAACCGAACCGAACCTCCCGACCCGACCCGACCCAACGCCACCTACCTGTAAATCTGGTGCTGGGGACGGGCCCTGCCCGAAGTCTCGGGCCTGGCCCGTTCAGCCTTCGGCCCCGACGGCAAACCGCTGCCTTTCACACAGGTAGGAACATGGTTTATTTAATCTTATCTTTGCTTATAAATTTTTATTCAGGTTGGATTTATTTGTATAATATTTGTATAAGTATAACTAAGGATTTATTGTAGAATTTAATGTCTTCCCTTCCCCCCCACCCCCCCTCGTTCCCTATGCCTAATTTGTAACCTGCGCCTGATTTTTTAATGCGTAGACAAGGTTTTTTCAAGCGTACAAAAATCTTCACTTACTCCATTCTAAGTTAGTTTGGAGTACGTTTTCACTGTGGAAACTTTGAAATCAGGCGTCAGTGGCTGGACACGCCCCCTTTTGAAAAAAAAATTCTGTTCCAAAGTGAAACTGTTCTACCTGACTAGAACTGCAGAAAACTAAATGTGGAGAATTCCGATTTCTAAGATACTCCGTTCTACACCAGTTGCTCCTAAAAATCAGGAGCAAATCATGTGGAAACTTGGGGCCATGATCCCTTCAAGCTGGAGTCTGTCCAGTTCAATTTCGACCTTCTCCCTCATCATGTACGGCACTGCCCAAGTTTTATGATGGACAGGTCTTGTATCTGAGTCCACATGGATCTGCACCTTGGCTCCCGTGATGTTGCCGATACCCGGTTCAAACAGCGAGGGGAACTTGCTCAGTACTTGGGCACATGCATCTTCCTCCGATGACAACGCTTTTATGTCGTTCCAGTCACAGCTGATTTTCTCCAACCAGCTCCTGCCGAGCAGCGTTGGGTCATTGCCTGGAACAATCCACAGCGGTAACTCGTGAACCGCACCATTACACGACACATTAATTTGTGCACTGCCAATCATCTTTATCAGTTCTTTGGTGTACGTGCGAAGCTTGGCGTTAACATGGCTCAGCCTGGACTTCATAGTCTTAGTATCCCACAGCTTATAAAATGCCCTCTCGTTCATGAAGGATTGATTTGCCCCTGTGTCAGTTCCATCGATACCGGTATCCCGTTAAACTTCACATTCATCAAAATTGGTTTACTCTTGGTTATGAAAGAGTACAATCCATACATTTCCTCCTCTGGCATCTCGGATTGCGTATCCGGATCCGTGCTAGTCTGACTCTCATCCTCCACGTGGTGTGTCACAGCTTGCTTGCTCATCTGCGGACACTTGCACTGGAGATGCCCCACTCTCAGACAGCCTTTGCAACTATATTGCTTAAATCAGCACTGCTAGTGCCGATGATTTCCCCCACAACTCCAACACAGAGAAGTCGGATACATTCCCACTGGCGGACTTTGGGCAGCCACAGGTTTCGCGAACGCAGCCAGATAGGACCTGCCATGTGTCGCTCTGCCGAATGCCGAATCAATCGCATTTACAGAACTTGCTTTAGACTCCTGTCCGTCGTCATACATGATTGAGCGATCTGGATGGTCCTTTTTAAATCCAACTCCTCCACCGCCAGAAGTTTGCACAGGATCACCTCGAGGTTGATACCAATAATGAAGAAATCCCGCAGCATGTCTGCCAACACTGTCCCGAACTTGCACAGTCCCGCTAGACGTCTCAGGTCGGCAACGAATTCCGCCGCACTCTGGCCCTCCGATCAAACGTGTGTATAAAACCTGTATCTCGAGATGATGATGCCGTCGTCTGGCTTGAGGTGCTCCCGTACCAATGTACACAACTCCTCGTACGTTTTCTCTGTTGGATCACTCGGCATGAGTAGATTCTTTATCAGACGGTAGATCTTTGAACTGCACACAGTGAGGAACACGGCCCGGCACCGATCTGCATCATCGACCCCTTTCATTTTGTTGGCCACGAAGTACTGGTTCAAACGGCTCACAAAATCTTCCCAATCTTCTCCTTCCACGAATCGCTCTAAAAATCCAATTTTGAAAAGAAAGGTTCTTGTATTCTTGTCGCCAAATGTTATGTATGCAATAAAGGTTCAAACTGAGTACTGTTTAACTAAGCAAAGTACAACCTTGGCTCTGCTTTATTTAGGCCCAAAGTGCCTGACTCACAAAATGGCTGGCCTTTTATACCTGAGCAGCACCATATGCGTGCTGTTCAGTGGCCTCCAACAATGACACCATCTGGTGGCTACAAACAGCATGTACATACATGGCACTTCCCGAAATATTCCGACCATTTTAGACACTATAACCGGCAACTTTGAAATTGATGTGAATGCTAATGGTTAATAGTTATCACTCTTTGGCCGATATAAGTGACTGCCTGTATTACAGGTGGACGTTTTAAGTGGTGGGGACTTTAGTGTTTAACCACCACTTCATAACACGTGTTTAAGATTCAATTAACTTCATTCTAATCTCCTTAAAACCTATTTCCAGTTCCTTATGTTAAAATTCTTTTTTGCTTTGCCTCCCATGGTCAATTTGCAGCATTTCCTGGCTCCAAAATCCCTTAGGACCGTTTACGTTGCAATAGCACCTTGAAGACCAGGACCTCAAATCTGGCACCAAGCTTATGGTCTACAGGGTAGTAGTGATACCCGCCCTCCTATATGGCTCAGAGATGTGGACCATATACAGTACACACCTCAAAGCACTGGAGAAGTACCACCAGTGCTGCCTCTGCAAGATCCTGCACATCCACTAGGAGGATAGTCGCACCAACGTCAGTGTTCTCGATCAGGCCAACGTCCCCAGCATCGAAGCACTGACCACACTCCACCAGCTCCGCTGGGCGGGCCACATCTGCATCTGCATCCGACATGAGACTCTCAAAGCAAGTGCTCTACTCGGAACTCCTACATGGCAAGCAAGCCCCAGGTGGGCAGAGGAAACGTTTCAAGGACACCCTCAAAGCCTCCTTGATAAAGTGCAACATCCCCACCGATACCTGGGAATCCCTGGCCCAAGACCGCCCAAAGTGGAGGAAGAGCATCCGGGATGGGGCTGAGCACCTCGAGCCTTGTCGCCGAGAGCATGCAGAAATCAAGTGCAGGCAGTGGAAGGAGCGTGCGGCAAACCAGACTCTCCACCCACCCCTTCCTTCAACCACTGTCTGTCCCACCTGTGACAGAGGCAGTAGTTCCCGTATTGGACTGTACAGCCACCTGAGAACTCACTTTTAGAGTGGAAGCAAGTCTTCCTCGATTCCGAGGGACTGCCTATGATGATGATGATAGCATCTACCGGGCCTCTCTACCACGGACCCCGCTAGGTCAGTTCAGTAAATATCCATTGGCAGTTCAGTAATGCAGATCCCAAGCAAAATGGGATCTCTGCGCTGAGAGATTAAGAATGCAGCATTTAAAGAGACTAGAAAGGCCCTTAATTGAAGCAGCGGGCTGTGGGACGCAAGTATGCTGGAGAATGGTTGGCTCAGTGAGTTGACTGTCAAATGGCTGCAATAGATGACTTATGTGAGAAGTTTGTGGCACTTTTAAAGCATGTCTTAAAGTGGAGGAACTGGTAGAGGCACTGAGCGAAGGAAGTTAGGCATTGCAAGGAAGCAGAACAGAAGTGCACACAATCTGAATGAGACTGACCACCAGAGGTTCCTCAATGAGATGCAGCAAAGGAGAGAGATACTGTTGGGTTCCCACTGAGTGACAACTCTCGCACCCTCGGAACTTCAGACCAGCACCAGAAAACATTCAATGACCTGATGAGGTTGACCTTTATTGCAAGGGGGATAGAGTATAAAAGCAGAGAGGTCCTGCTACAACTGTATAGGGTATTGGTGAGGTCACACCTGGAGTACTGCGTACAGTTTTGGTCTCCGTATTTAAGGATATACTTGCATTGGAGGTTGTTCAGAGAAGATTCACTAGGTTGATTCCGGAGATGAGGAGGTTGACTTATGAAGATAGGTTGAGTAGGTTGGGCCTATACACATTGGAGTTCAGAAGAATGAGAAGTGATCTTATCAAAACATATAAGATAATGAGGGGTCTCGACAAGATGGATGCAGAGAGGATATTTCCACTTATAGGGGAATCTAAAACTAGGGGACATAGTCTCAGAATTTCTTCTCTAAGAGGGTTGTAAATCTATGGAATTCTCTGCCCCAGAGAGCTGTGGAGGCTGGGTCATTGAATATATTTAAGGCGGAGATACACAGATTTTTGAGCGATAGGGGAATAAAGGGTTATGGGGAGCGGGCAGGGAAGTGGAGCTAAGTCCATGATCAGATCAGCCATGATCTTATTAAATGGCGGAACAGACTCAAGGGGTCAAATGGCCTACTCCTGGTCCTATTTCTTATGTTCTTATGTAAGGCAAGGTAACACATCAGCCAACTCCACTAAGCAGCCTGGGCACCAGAACACTGTTGAGCAGCTAAATATCTTCACAACTCACCCTTCGTACTCAAATGTGGCTCAGAGGAGTCACTAACTCAGAATCTTACAGTCTGTGTCACTATTTCCCCTAACAACAATTACTTACACGCAGAACTTTAAAATGCCTTATCTGCATTTGAAGAGGGTGATAGCAGCAAATCTATTATATACGCTGTCCAATGCCCGCTGAGAGCCATCTTCTCAAATCCACCCTGCACCTAATTCACTCCATTTTGTTGCAGGCAAAATTTGGGCATAATGCCCGTGAAAGGGAGGTGATTGGAGGGGACATTCCACACATCATAGGGATGACCCCCTCTGAGGAGCAGGCCATGGGGCTGCTCTGCTCTAGCTGTGGCAAATGCTGAGATCGGTGGAACATTGCAGGCACCAGGTTAGTGGGAGAGCACATTCACAGACCCAAGGCAGCCCTGTGAAGCAGCACATAGCCAGATATCTGGTGTGAGACCTCTCTCCCTAGCATCTGTCTGAGGCTGAACCAGACTGTTCGCAACCTTGGTGTCATATTTGACCCTGAAATGAGCCTCTGCCACACATCCATGGCATAACTAAAACCACCTATTTCCACCTCCATTACATCGCCTGTCTCCGCCCCTGCCTCTAGACTCCACTATTCCAATGCACTCCTGGCTGGCCTCCCACATTCTACCCTACGTAAACTTGAAGTGATCCAAAACTCAGCTGCCCGTGTCTTAACTCGCAACAAGTCCCGTTTACCCATCATCATCATCATCATCAGCATAGGCAGTCCCTCGAGGATGACTTGCTTCCACGTCAAAAAGTTCACAGGTGTTTCAATGAAGGACCTAATATTCCAGGTCCTGAACTACATGTTGAAGGGTGGAAGATACCTATGCGTGGAGTTTTTTAACGTGTGGTGATCGTTGCACGCCAACCACCACACAGGCTTGACAGAGCTCGGCCTTGGTCTAGTGGCAAGGGTTAACCAAGACGACTGGAGACCAGCTCTGCTGCACGGACCTAGTGCGCACACATATCACAGTGTGGGCTGGTCCGTGCTGCCCCTGGGCCCTCGCTTCTTCTGGGCCCCAAACTCGCGCCTCTCCTGGGCCCTGATCACTTCCCTCCACAATCTCTCGCCGCTCCTTCGCCCCGACCTCGCCGTTCCTGCTGTATCTGGCCACGCTCCAATCACTGACCTGGACCTAGATGATGTCACTCTTCACTGCCATTGCTCTCCTGCTCCAGCACGTGCTGCTCCCTGGAGTGGTACGCTACCACGCTGCTCCTTCCGCTCCCCGGCCTGCTCCGATGGTGCTCACGGTGCTCCGTTTATCCATCACCCCTGTGCTCACTGACCTACATTGGCTCCCGGTTAAGCAACGCCTCGATTTCAAAATTCTCATCCTTGTTTACAAATCCCTCCTTGGCCTCGCCCCTCCCAATCTCTGTAATCCACTCCAGACCCACAACCTCTCCGAGATATCTGTGTTCCTCAAATTCTGCCCTCTTGAGCATCCCTGATTACAATCGGTCACCATCAGTGGCCATGTCATCTGTTGGCTGGGCTCCAAGCTCTGGAACTCCCTCCCTAAGCCTCTCCACCTCTCTACCTCTCTTTTCTCCTTTAAGATGCTCCTTTAAACATATCTTTTGGTCACCTGCCGTAATCTCTTCTTACGTGGCTCGGTGTCAAATTTATTTCTTTTGTCGTAAAACACTCCAGTTAAGGGCCTTGGGACGTTTTACTACAGTTAAAGGCGCTATATAAATACATGTTGTTGTTGTTGTGAGCTGCATGCAGGTATCTGGTGTGGGGAGTAATCAGGTATCTGGTGTGTGAAGTATTCAGGTATCTGGTGTGTGAAGTATTCAGGTATCTGGTGTGTGAAGTATTCAGGTATCTGGTGTGTGAAGTATTCAGGTATCTGGTGTGTGAAGTATTCAGGTATCTGGTGTGTGAAGTATTCAGGTATCTGGTGTGTGAAGTATTCAGGTATCTGGTGTGTGAAGTATTCAGGTATCTGGTGTGTGAAGTATTCAGGTATCTGGTGTGTGAAGTATTCAGGTATCTGGTGTGGGGAGTATTCAGGTATCTGGTGTGTGAAGTATTCAGGTATCTGGTGTGGGGAGTATTCAGGTATCTGATGTGGGAAGTATTCAGGTATCTGGTGTGTGAAGTATTCAGGTATCTGGTGTGTGAAGTATTCAGGTATCTGGTGTGTGAAGTATTCAGGTATCTGGTGTGTGAAGTATTCAGGTATCTGATGTGGGAAGTATTCAGGTATCTGATGTGTGAAGTATTCAGGTATATGCTGTGTGAAGTATTCAGGTATCTGGTGTGTGAAGTATTCAGGTATCTGATGTGTGAAGTATTCAGGTATCTGCTGTGTGAAGTATTCAGGTATCTGGTGTGTGACGTATTCAGGTATCTTGTGTGGGGAGTATTCAGGTATCTGCTGTGTGAAGTATTCAGGTATCTGGTGTGTGAAGTATTCAGATATCTGGTGTGGGGAGTATTCAGGTATCTGCTGTGTGAAGTATTCAGGTATCTGGTGTGGGGAGTATTCAGGTATCTGGTGTGTGAAGTATTCAGGTATCTGCTGTGTGAAGTATTCAGGTATCTGGTGCGTGAAGTATTCAGGTATCTGATGTGGGGAGTATTCAGGTATCTGGTGTGTGAAGTATTCAGGTATCTGGTGTGGGAAGTATTCAGGTATCTGGTGTGTGAAGTATTCAGGTATCTGGTCTGTGAAGTATTCAGGTATATGCTGTGTGAAGTATTCAGGTATCTGGTGTGTGATGTATTCAGGTATCTGATGTGTGAAGTATTCAGGTATCTGCTGTGTGAAGTATTCAGGTATCTGGTGTGGGAAGTATTCAGGTATCTGGTGTGTGAAGTATTCAGGTATCTGGTGTGTGAAGTATTCAGGTATCTGATGTGGGGAGTATTCAGGTATCTGGTGTGTGAAATATTCAGGTATTTGATAGAAACATAGAAACATAGAAAATAGGTGCAGGAGTAGGCCATTCGGCCCTTCTAGCCTGCACCACCTTTCAATGAGTTCATGCCTGAACATGCAACTTCAGTACTCCATTCCTGCATTCTCGCCATACCCCTTGATCCCCCTAGTAGTAAGGACTTCATCTAACTCCTTTTTGAATATATTTAGTGAATTGGCCTCAACAACTTTCTGTGGTAGAGAATTCCACAGGTTCACCACTCTCTGGGTGAAGAAATTCCTCCTCATCTCGGTCCTAAATGGCTTACCCCTTATCCTTCGACTGTGTCCCCTGGTTCTGGACTTCCCCAACATTGGGAACATTCTTCCTGCATCTAACCTGTCTAACCCCGTCAGAATTTTAAACGTTTCTATGAGGTCCCCTCTCATTCTTCTAAACTCCAGTGAATACAAGCCCAGTTGATCCAGTCTTTCTTGATAGGTCAGTCCCGCCATCCCGGGAATCAGTCTGGTGAACCTTCGCTGCACTCCCTCAATAGCAAGAATGTCCTTCCTCAGGTTAGGAGACCAAAACTGTACACAATACTCCAGGTGTGGCCTCACCAAGGCCCTGTACAACTGTAGCAACACCTCCCTGCCCCTGTACTCAAATCCCCTCGCTATGAAGGCCAACATGCTATTTGCTTTCTTAACCGCCTGCTGTACCTGCATGCCAACCTTCAATGACTGATGTACCATGACACCCAGGTCTCTTTGCACCTCCCCTTTTCCTAATCTGTCACCATTCAGATAATAGTCTGTCTCTCTGTTTTTACCACCAAAGTGGATAACCTCACATTTATCCACATTATACTTCATCTGCCATGCATTTGCCCACTCACCTAACCTATCCAAGTCGCTCTGCAGCCTCATAGCATCCTCCTCGCAGCTCACACTGCCATCCAACTTAGTGTCATCCGCAAATTTGGAAATACTACATTTAATCCCCTCGTCTAAATCATTAATGTACAGTGTAAACAGTTGGGGCCCCAGCACAGAACCTTGCGGTATCCCACTAGTCACTGCCTGCCATTCTGAAAAGTCCCCATTTACTCCTACTCTTTGCTTCCTGTCTGACAACCAGTGCTCAATCCATGTCAGCACACTACCCACAATCCCATGTGCTTTAACTTTGCACATTAATCTCTTGTGTGGGACCTTGTCGAAAGCCTTCTGAAAGTCCAAATATACCACATCAACTGGTTCTCCCTTGTCCACTCTACTGGAAACATCCTCAAAAAATTCCAGAAGATTTGTCAAGCATGATTTCCCTTTCACAAATCCATGCTGACTTGGACCTATCATGTCATCTCTTTCCAAATGCATTGCTATGACATCCTTAATAATTGATTCCATCATTTTACCCACTACCGATGTCAGGCTGACCGGTCTATAATTCCCTGCTTTCTCTCTCCCTCCTTTTTTAAAAAGTGGGGTTACATTGGCTATCCTCCACTCCATAGGAACTGATCCAGAGTCAATGGAATGTTGGAAAATGACTGTCAATGCATCCACTATTTCCAAGGCCACCTCCTTAAGTACTCTGGGATGCAGTCCATCAGGCCCTGGGGATTTATCGGCCTTCAATCCCATCAATTTCCCCAACACAATTTCCCGACTAATAAGGATTTCCCTCAGTTCCTCCTCCTTACTAGACCCTCCGACCCCTTTTATATCCGGAAGGTTGTTTGTGTCCTCCTTAGTGAATATCGAACCAAAGTACTTGTTCAATTGGTCCGCCATTTCTTTGTTCCCCGTCATGACTTCCCCTGATTCTGACTGCAGGGGACCTACGTTTGTCTTTACTAACCTTTTTCTCTTTACATATCTATAGAAACTTTTGCAATCCGTCTTAATGTTCCCTGCAAGCTTCTTCTAGTACTCCATTTTCCCTGCCCTAATCAAACCCTTTGTCCTCCTCTGCTGAGTTCTAAATTTCTCCCAGTCCCCGGTATCGCTGCTATTTCTGGCCAATTTGTATGCCACTTCCTTGGATTTAATACTATCCCTGATTTCCCTTGATAGCCACGGTTGAGCCACCTTCCCTTTTTTATTTTTACGCCAGACAGGAATGTACAATTGTTGTAGTTCATCCATGCGGTCTCTAAATGTCTGCCATTGCCCATCCACAGTCAACCCCTTAAGTATCATTCGCCAATCTATCCTAGCCAATTCACGCCTCATACCTTCAAAGTTAGCCTTCTTTAAGTTCTGGACCATGGTCTCTGAATTAACTGTTTCATTCTCCATCCTAATGCAGAATTCCACCATATTATGGTCACTCTTCCCCAAGGGGCCTCGCACAACGAGATTGCTAATTAATCCTCTCTCATTACACAACACCCAGTCTAAGATGGCCTCCCCCCTAGTTGGTTCCTCGACATATTGGTCTAAAAAACCATCCCTTATGCACTCCAGGAAATCCTCCTCCACCGTATTGCTTCCAGTTTGGCTAGCCCAATCTATGTGCATATTAAAGTCACCCATTATAACTGCTACACCTTTATTGCATGCACCCCTAATTTCCTGTTTGATGCCCTCCCCAACATCACTACTACTGTTTGGAGGTCTGTACACAACTGCCACTAACGTTTTTTGCCCTTTGGTGTTCTGCAGCTCTACCCATATAGATTCCACATCATCCAAGCTAATGTCCTTCTGAACTATTGCCTTAATTTCCTTCTTAACCAGCAATGCTACTCCACCTCCTTTTCCTTTTATTCTATTTTTCCTGATGTGGGGAGTATTCAGGTATCTGGTGTGTGAAGTATTCAGTTATCTGGTGTGGGGAGTATTCAGGTATCTGGTCTATGAAGTATTCAGGTATCTGATGTGTGAAGTATTCAGGTATCTGGTGTGTGAAGTATTCAGGTATCTGATGTGGGGAGTATTCAGGTATCTGGTGTGTGAAGTATTCAGGTATCTGATGTGGGGAGTATTCAGGTATCTGATGTGGGGAGTATTCAGGTATCTGGTCTGTGAAGTATTCAGCTATCTGGTGTGTGAAGTATTCAGGTATCTGCTGTGTGAAGTATTCAGGTATCTGATGTGGGGAGTATTCAGGTATCTGGTGTGTGAAGTATTCAGGTATCTGATGTGGGGAGTATTCAGGTATCTGGTGTGTGAAGTATTCAGGTATCTGATGTGGGGAGTATTCAGGTATCTGATGTGGGGAGTATTCAGGTATCTGGTGTGTGAAGTATTCAGGTATCTGGTGTGTGAAGTATTCAGGTATCTGGTGTGTGAAGTATTCAGGTATCTGGTGTGGGGAGTATTCAGGTATCTGGTGTTGTGTATCTGTAAAGCATGCACTCCCATGTTCCGCCACCAGGGAGCACATCCCCTGAAGTCCCAAGGGATCCCAGCATCCCTTGGGAGCACTGTATATAAGCTGGCCCCTAAGGCCTATTCCTCACTCTGGAGTATCTTATTAAAGACTGAGGTCACTGTTACTTTAACCTCCCTGTGTGCAGCCTCATCTGTGTTAGGAACACAATAACTGGCGACGAGAATACAAATCCAACACAAAGATGCAGCCAACTGTGGGCATCCTGGAGAAGTTCTCGGAGGGTGAGGACTGGGAAGACTATGTTGAACGGCTAGACCAGTACTTTGTAGCCAACGCCCTGGACGGAGAAGGAAGCGCTACAAAAAGGAGAGCGGTCCTCCTCACAGTCTGCGGGGCACCAACCTGGCCTCATGAAGAATCTTCTGGCTCTGGTGAAACCCACAGATAAGTCGTATGAGGAGCTGTGTACACTGGTTCGGGAAAATCTTAACCCAAGGGAGAGCGTGCTGATGGCGATATATCAGTTCTACACGTGCCAACGATATGAAGGTTAGGAAGTGGTGAGCTACGTCGCTGAGCTAAGGCGACTTGCAGGCAATGTGAGTTTGATGGCTACCTGGACCAAATGCTCGAGACTTTTTTGTACTGGGCATTGGCCACGAGACCATCCTACGAAAACATTTGTTGTAGAGACACCGACCCTCAGTAAGGACATTGCGATAGCACAGGCGTTTATGTCCACCAGTGATAACACCAAACAAATCTCTCAGCACACAAGTGCTAGCAATGTTCATAAATTAACTGGAACTGTGTTTGTGAGCAGAAATGTACAGGGCAGAACCCATGAGTCTGCAACTGCCAGCAGGCCTCAGATGACCCAGATGACTCAGAGTCCCCAACAAAGGATGAATGCAAGGCAATTCACACCTTGTTGGCGTTGTGGAGGCTTCCATTCAGCCTATTCATGCCGCTTCAAAGGGTAGGTTTGCAAGAGCTGTGGAACAATGGGGCACCTCCAACAAGCTTGCAAATGAGCTGCAAGCTCTGCAAAACCTGATAACCACCACGTGGCAGAGGAAGATCGGTCCATGGTGCATCAAAGCAATTTTGAGCCTCAGAGAGAGGAGGCAGATGCTGAAGTACATGAGGTGCACACATTTTCGATGAAATGTCCACCTATAATGCTAAATGTAAAATTGAATGGCTTACCCGTAGCCATGGAACTGGACACTGGCACTAGCCAATCCATCATGAGTAAAAAGATGTTTGAGAGACTGTAGTGCAACAAGGCATTCAGACCAGCCCTGAGCCCCATCCGCATGAAACTGAGAACGTACAGCACAGAGCTTATCACTGTCCTGGGCAGCGCCATGGTCAAGGTCACCTACGAGGGCACGGTGCACGAACTGCCACTCTGGATTGTCCCAGGCGATGGCCCCACACTGCTTGGAAGGAACTGGCTGGGCAAAATCCGCTGGAACGGGGATGACATCTGAGCGCTATCACATGTCGATGAGACCTCATGTACCCAGGTTCTTAACAAATTTCCTTCCCTTTTTGAGCCAGGCATTGGAAACTTTTCCGGGGCAAAGGTGTGGATCCACTTGCTCCCAGAGGCACGACCCATTCACCACAAGGCGCGAGCGGTACCTCACATGATGAGGGAGAGAGTGTAAATTGAGCTGGACAGGCTGCAACGTGAGGGCATCATCTCCCCAGTGGAATTCAGCGAGTGGGCCAGCCCGATTGTTCCAGTACTCAAAAGTAATGGCATGGTCAGGATTTGCAGCGATTATAAAATAACTATTAATCGTTTCTCGCTACAGGACCAATACCCACTACCTAAGTCAGACGACCTATTTGCGACGCTGGCAGGAGGCAAGACGTTCAGCAAGC
Source organism: Pristiophorus japonicus (assembly GCF_044704955.1). Classification (NCBI taxonomy): domain Eukaryota; kingdom Metazoa; phylum Chordata; class Chondrichthyes; family Pristiophoridae; genus Pristiophorus; species Pristiophorus japonicus. The sequence continues at coordinate 172,831,092 of NC_091984.1, forward strand.
TCGAACTGACTTCGGCCTACATGAGGCAGGAGCTGGAGCAGTCTTTGAAGTGCCTCACCTGCATCAACACGCACACGGGACTGTTCATCTACAACAGATACCCGTTTGGAATTCGGTCGGCTGCAGCGATCTTCCAGAGAAACATGGAGAGCCTACTCAAGTCGGTACCACACACGGTGGTCTTTCAGGACGACATATTGGTCATGGGTCGGGACACCGCCGAGCACCTACTAAACCTGGAGGAGGTCCTCCAGCGACTGGACCGCATAGGGCTGCGGCTGAGGTCGAAATGCGTCTTCATGGCAACAGAAGTGAAGTTTTTGGGGAGAAAGATCGCGGCGGACTGCATTCGGCCCACAGACGCCAAGACAGAGGCTATCAGGAAGGCGCATAGGCCACAGAACGTCACGGAGCTGCGGTCGTTCCTGGGACTCCTCAACTATTTTGGTAACTTCCTACCGGGGTTAAGCACACTCTTAGAGCCCCTTCATGTGTTATTGTGCAAAGGTGAGAATTGGGTATGGGGAAAAAACCAAGTAATTGCTTTTGAGAAAGCCACAAACATTTTATGCTCCAACAAGCTGCTTGTATTGTATAACCCGTGTAAAAGACTTGTGCTAGCATGTGATGCGTTGTCGTACAGAGTCGGGTGTGTATTACAACAAGCTAAAGTTGCGGAGAAGTTGCAACCTGTCGCCTATGCTTCCAGGAGCTTGTCTAAGGCCGAGAGGACCTACAGCATGATTGAGAAAGAGGCATTAGCGTGTGTGTTCGGGGTAAAGAAAATGCATCAGCACCTGTTTAGCCTCAAATTTGAGCTGGAAACTGATCACAAGCCCCTCACATCCCTGTTCGCTGAAAAGAAGGGGATAAATACTAATGCCTCAGTCCGCATACAAAGGTGGGCACTCGCGCTATCAGCGTATAACTATACCATCCGCCACAGGCCAGGGAGCGGGAACTGTGCGGATGCGCTCAGTCAGCTACAATTGCCCACTACGGGGGTGGAAATGGTGCAGCCTGCAAACTTGTTGATGGTGGCGCAGTCCACAGACTTGTTGATGATCATGGAAGTGTTTGAAAATGAAAATCACCTGTCACGGCCTGCCAGATTAGGACTTGGACCAGCCAAGATCCTCTGCTGTCCCCAGTAAAAAAACTGTGTACTGCATGGGAGCTGGGCCAGTATCCCCATTGAAATGCAAGAGCCAATCAAGCCATTCCAGCGTCGAAAGGATGAGCTGTCCATTCAGGCAGACCACCTGCTGTGGGGTAACTGCGCAGTGCTACCAAAAAAGGGCAGGGAGACGTTCATCTTGGATCTCCACAGCACACACCCGGGTATAGTAATGATGAAAGCGATAGCCAGATCCCACGTGTGGTGTCCCGGTATCGACTCTGACTTAGAGTCCTGTGTACGGCAATGCAGCGTATGTGCTCAGTTGAGCAACGCACCCAGAGTGGCACCACTAAGTTTGTGGTCCTGGCCCTCCAGACCATGGTCGAGGATCCATGTCGACTATGCTGGCCTGTTTCTTGGTAACATGATCCTGGTGGTGGTGGATGCTTTTTCAAAATGGATTGAATGTGAAATAATGTCGGGAAGCACCGCCACCACCACCATTGAAAGCCTGAGGGCCATGTTTGCCACCCAAGGCCTGCCTGACATACTGGTCAGTGACAACAGGCCATGTTTCACCAGTGCCGAATGTAAAGAATTCATGACCCGCAATGGGATCAAACATGTCACCTCGGCCCCGTTTAAACCAGCCTCCAATGGGCAGGCAGAGCGGGCAATACAAACAATCAAACAGAGCCTTAAACGAGTCACAGAAGGCTCACTCCCGAGTACTGCTCAGCTACCACACGAGACCCCACTCGCTCACAGGGGTGCCCCCGGCTGAGCTACTCATGAAAAGGATACTTAAAACCAGACTCTCGCTGTTCACCCCAACCTGCATGATTAGGTAGAGAGCGGGCGGCAGCAACAAAATGTAAATGATGGTTGCGCTACTGTGTCATGGGAAATTGATCTGAATGACCCTGTGTATGTGCTAAACTATGGACATGGTCCCAAGTGGATCGCGGGCACGGTGATAGCTAAAGAAGGTAATAGGGTGTTTGTAGTCAAACTAGACAATGGACAAATTTGCAGAAAGCACCTGGACCAAACGAGGCTGCGGTTCACAGACTGCCCTGAACAACCCACAGCAGACACCACCTTTTTCGAGCTCACAACACCCAAAGAATCAATGACACCACGCCGGACCCATCACACCCAACAGCCCAGCAAGGACAGGTTCACCTAGCAGCACTGCAGGGCCAACGACACGCCAGCCCAGCGAGGGCACAGCCAACACACCAGAACAGACATTTGTACCGAGGCGGTCCACCAGGGAAAGAAAGGCTCCCGATCGCCTCACCTTGTAAATAGTTTTCACTTTGACTTTAGTGGGGGGGAGTGATGTTGTGTATCTGTAAAGCATGCACTCCCATGTTCCGCCACCAGGGAGCTCATCCCTTGAAGTCCCGAGGGATCCCAGCATTCCTTGAGAGCACTGTATATAAGCCGGCCCCAAAGGCCTGTTCCTCACTCTGGAGTGTCTTATTAAAGACTACGGTCACTGTTACTTTAACCTCCCTGTGTGCAGCCTCATCTGTGTTAGGAACTCAATATCTGGTGTGGGGAGTATTCAGATATCTGGTGTGAGGAGTATTCAGGTATCTGGTGTGGGGAGTATTCAGGTATCTGGTGTAGGGAGTATTCAGGTATCTTGTGAGGGCTACATGCTGGAATTTGGTGTGGGCTGAATATTTGATGTCTGTCATTTGTTCACTTAATGGACCACAGGGCAAATGCTGTGAGATGCAGAGTGGCCTGGTAAAATGGGGTGTCTGTATTTGGGCCATGTTGGAGCAGTAGGATGTCCTGTGCTTGGTCCCAGTAATGATGCGGCCATAAGCTTCAGTGAATTGCTGCTAAGAGCCAATGTAAGGTAATGTGAGTGGCTCCTACCCTTGGCAAGCATCCTGAGACCACAAACCTCCTCCTGATCTGCTCCCAGTAGCTGTGGCTGAGTGACATGGTGATCACCATGCCTGGTGCTGTCCTTAACTGCTCCTCCGATTACAGTGTTGATATATAGTGAATTAGTCAGATATACAGTAGTGTTTACTATAGTGTATTACCGTGGTATTGTATTAATTACAGTGTATTGCTATAATATATGCAGCACTGTATTATAGAATTCATATATCATAAATTTAATGGAACTCAAAGTATGAAAGACCCCAGACCAATCGGGTATGCATCCCACAATACTGAGGGAAGTTAAAAATATATGAACAAATGAATTAGGAGCAGGAGTGGGCCATACGGCCCCTCGGGCCTGTGCCCCCATTCAGTAAAATCATGGCCGATCTTTGATTTCTACTTTCCCGCCTGATCCCCATATCTCTTGATTCCCTTAATATCCAAAAATCCATCGATCTCAGCCTTGAATATACTCCACGACTCAGCATCCACAGCCCTCTGGGGCAGAGAATGCCAAAGATTCACAACCCTCTAAGTGAAGAAATTCCTCTTCATCTCGGTCTTAAATGGCCAATCCCTTTTCCTGAGACTATGCCCCCCAGTTCTAAACTCTCCAGCCAGGGGAAACAACCTCTCAGCATCTACCCTGTCAATCCCCCTCAGAATCTTATACGTTTCAATTAAGTCACCTCTCATTCTTCTAAACTCCGGAGAGTATAGGTTGTGTAGGAAAATGGTGACGGGAACCAACATTTTCCAAATGCCTTTGGAAATGGGAATTCTGCCAAAGGACTGGAAGGTGGCAAATGTTACAGCCCTGTTCAAGAAAGGGCGGCGGGGATCAGCCAGGTAATTACAGGCCAGTTAATTACACCGTGGCTGTGGGCGAACGTCTATGGGTGACTTTTCTGACTGTGCTCCTGCCCCGAGTGCATGTTAGGAACAAGCAATGGCACTACCTCTCCATTCTCTCGCCGGTAAAAGTAGTAAGGAACAATCAACTGCAATTTCCCAATATTTGTAAAATTCACTGCTAGAATCCATAATACAGTCAGCACTTGGGAAGGTAGGAGCCAGTCTGTTCTGTTTCATACAGAACTGCACATCGCTGTACTATTATGGTCAGTGTATTTATTACAGGTCTAGGGCCCGCCTTCTCTCGGGTTCAGTGCTCCTGGTCACTCCTGCAAATGTTCAAGGGTGTGCCCATGCTGTCCAATAGCTAATGATAGGATAGTGTAACCAGGGTGTAACAAGAGAGTCCCTTGTGGTCTATCTGCCTATTGTGTCCTCCACACACCCACTCATGTGCATTCTCCAATCCGCCAGCAGATAGATTGCCAAGACTTGAGTGAGACGATAGGAATCCATAAACTGCTTTATTAAATTGAATGCACAGAATGTCAGTTATAATCAAAACTCACTGACTTCCTTTAACTTTAAACCCCTCCTTGTGAATAAGGAAAATAATAAGCACGCCACACTGTCCCACTCGCGTGGGCTAAATGACCTTTTGCGAGTCCGCTTTCTGATTCTGACTGGTTTGGAGCTGAAGCTGAGTGAGTTTTCCTCGCTTGGCCTAACTCCCTTCCCACACTGACTGAGCCAGAACATGGGCTCCTTTGTTCTCTTTGTTAGTTCTGACCACCGGAAGTGAGAGTGCTGTCCGTCCGATTTCTTCCTCGTTCAATGATTCAACAGCACGCCTGCCAATAAAACCCTCTACTTCCTCGAACCAGAGTGACCCTCGGCAGGCATCACTCGCTGGCCTCCAATCAATACGTCATCCCAACGAGTAAAGTCACAAAAATCTGAAGCATGACAGTATCACTATATTGTTATATACAGCACAGTGTGTTACTGTCATGCTTACATAATGCTGCAATATTATATAAGCGTAAAGTCCTGACCCTGCAGTACAGACTTACACGAGGCACATGCTGAAGTCAAGGTCACTCTGGACCTGCACCTTTATTACACAGCTCTCGAGTGCCACACTTGCCTGAGACCTGCCTTTATATACCTGTGTGGAACAGGTATGAGTGTCTCCTGCAAGTGCACCCCTGGTGGTAAAGTATGCTTGTGGTTACAGGTCATATCTAGTTACAGTCATGTATAGCATGGTAAGATACAGTTATACACATTAGTGTGAAATACATGACATCACCCATAAGGTCTTATTGTCTTTATAGATTCAGTCTCTCAGGTGGTCTACGCTCTCACGTGGAGCGTCTTAGTTGTGATTCAGTTGTTTGCCTTGGTGCCTGTTTTTCTTTCGGTGTGATTGCTGGTATCTCGCCTGGGCTGTTTGTTTCGTTCAGTATGATTGCTGGTATCTCGCCTGGGCTGTCTGTTGAGACTGCCCTTTCCTCAGGTTGTTCCCTCTGTCTGTCCACCAGGTGTGGCGTGAGTTCCACATTGTAGTCTGCCTCTGGTTCTGCAGTGTTGTTGGTGAATCTACTTTTTACTTGGTCTACATGCCTCCGGCAGGATTGGCCATTGTCCATTTGTACAACCAGTAGCCTGTTTCCTTCCTTGCCTGTTACTGTCCCTGCAAGCCGTTTGGGACCCCTGCCATATCTTAGCACAAACACTTTGTCCCCTATCTCATTCTACCTCCCCCTCGAATTTCGGTCATGGTACTCAGTTAGCTTCCGGTGCTTTGCCTCAACAATTTCATGCATGTCTGGGAGGATTAACGAGAGCCTAGTCTTTAAGGTCCCTTTCATTAATAGTTGCGCGGGGGGAAACCCAGTCAACGAATGCGGACGAGATCTGTATGCCAGCAGCAGTCGCGACAGGCGACAGGTGGGACCTTGGATATTTAGCATGCCTTGTTTAACGATTTGCACTGCTCACTCCGCCTGGCCATTGGAGGCCGGCTTGAACAGTGCCGTCTTAACGTGATTTATGCCGTGGTCAACTATAAAATCTTGAAATTCTGCGCTAGTGAAGCACAGACCATTATCACTGACCAATATGTCAGGAATTCCGTGCATTGTAAACATGGTTCTAAGGCTCCCCACAGTGGTGGAGGTGGTGCTCGAGTTTAAAATGGTGCACTCGATCCACTTTGAAAATGCATCGACGACTACGAGGAACATTTTGCCCATGAATGGGCCCGCATAGTCTACATGCACCCGCGACCTGGTTTGGTGGACCAGGGCCAGGGGCTTAGGGGGGCCTCCCTGGGGCCATTACTGAGTTGGGCACAAATGGTGCACCGCCGGACGCAGAGCTCCAAGTCCGTGTCAATGCCAGGCCACCAGACGTGGGATCTGGCTATGGCCTTCATAAGGACGATCCCCGGGTGCTCGCGGTGGAGCTCCCGGACAAACGCCTCTCTGCCTCGCAAGGGCATAACTACTCGGCTGCCTCACATCAGGCAGTCTGCCTGTAGTGAGAGTTCATGCATGCGCCTATGGAAAGGTTTGATCTCCTCGGGGTAGGCATCGCGAGCCTCTGCCCAGTCACCAGTTAAAACATATCTTTTGACTAAGGATAACTTGGGGTCACTGGTCGTCCAGGCTCTGATTTGGCGAGCTGTCATGGGCAAACCTGTGGATTCAAAGGCATTGATTGCCATGACCATCTCACAGTCCTGTTCGTCGGACCCTTCCGTGGTCACCAGGGGTAGCCTGCTAAGCGCGTCGACACAGTTGTCTGTGCCTGGTCTGTGCCTTATTGTGTAGTCGTAAGACGCCAGCATGCGTTGCCGATTATTGCCTTGCATTCAGATAGCAGGGACGTGAGGGGTTTGTGGTCGGTTTCAAACGCGAAGTTGGCCCCGAAAAGGTATTGGTGCATCTTTTTGACACCGTACACGCACGCGAGCGCATCCTTCTCAACCATACCGTACCCGCGCTCTGCCCGCGAAAGTGACCTGGAGGCATAAGCAATGGGTTGTAATTTACCCGCATCATTGATATGCTGTAAATCGCACCCGACCCTGTACGCTGACACATCACATGTAAGAACTAGCTTTTTACCTGGGCCAAAAAAGGCTAAAACACTGTTGGAACATAGAAGGTTGCGTGCCTTATTGAAGGCGCGTTCTTGGGCGTCCCCCCAAAACCAATCGCACCTCTTTCTGAATAGCACGTGGAGAGGCTCCAGCAGCATGCTCAAGTTCTGCATAAAGTTCCCAAAGTAATTGAGTAGCCCGAGAAAGACGCGTAGTTCCGAGACATTCCTGGGAATTGCTTCGGTTTTGGATTCTGTTGGGCGGATTCCATCAGCGGCAATCCTTCTGTCCAAAAATTCAACTTCGGGCGTGAGAAACAGACACTTGGATTTCTTAACTCTTTGGCCTACCCGATCCAATCGACTTAGTACTTCCTCCAAATTGCGGAGATGGGAGTCGGTGTCCCTGCTCGTGATGAGTATGTCATCTTGAAACACAACCGTCCCCGGGATGGACTTGAGCAGACTCTCCATGTTGCGCTGGAATATAGCAGCTGCCGACCTGATGCCGAATGGGCATCGATTGTACATGAAAAGGCCTCGACGTGTGTTGATGGTGGTGAGTAGCTTAGACTCTTCGGTCAATTCTTGCGTCATGTACGCAGATGTGAGGTCTAGTTTCGAGAAAAGTTTTCCTCCAGCCAATGTGGCAAATAGGTCCTCTGATCTGGGCAGCGGGTATTGGTCCTGTAGGGAGACTCTGTTCATGATAGATTTGTAGTCCCCACAGATTTGTACTGATCCATCAGGCTTCATGTCTGGGACGATGGGACTTGCCCAGTCGCTAAATTCCATGGGTGAGTTAATGCCTTCCCGCAGAAGCCGGTCCAGTTCTGTTCAATCTTTTCCCTCATCACATAAGGCACAGCTCTGGCCTTGTGATGGACCGGTCTGGCGTCCTGTGTGATGTAGATTTTAACTTTAGCCCCTTTGAAGGTGCCCACACCTGGCTGAAAGAGATGTTCAAATCGACTTAGAACTGTTGAGCAGGAGGTCCTTTCCTCAGACGACATGGTGTGAACATCATCCCATTTCCAATTTAGTTTTGCCAGCCAGCTTCTCCCCAACAGTGCTGGGAGATCTCCGGGGACAATCCACAGGGGAAGTTGGTTCACCGTCCCTTTGTGTGTGACTGAGAGCATGGCACTGCCAAGGACTGGGACGATTTCTTTGGTATAGGTCCTTAGTTTGGTGTCAATCCTTGTGAGTTTTGGTCTGTTGCTTTTGTGCGGCCACAGCTGTTCAAATTGTTGGACACTCATGAGAGATTGACTCGCTCCCGTGTCCAGTTCCATGTTGACAGGTATCCCGTTGAGTAGGACCCTCATCATAATTGGAGGCGTCTTGTTGTAAGAACAGTGGACATTGATCGTGTTGACCCGCTGTACCCCGGCGTCCCGGGCACTGTCCCCACCGTCTTCTGGTCCGCTTTCCGACCCTTCCGATTCGTATACCAGCCTTGCTGCAGTTTTTCTGCACATGCGAGCCAGATGCCCTGTATAGACGCAGTTTCTACAAACAGCGTGCCAAAATCGACATCCCCTTGTTGAGTGCCTTCCCCCACATCTCCAGCACAGACCGCTTCCATTGTGTCCGAAGGATGAGCTGTGTTTGGCTGATCTCTCTTGAGCTTCTCTCAGTTTGTAGTTAATTGCTCGCATTGTGGGTTGATGAGGTGTGAATGGTCGTTCATGTGGCCCTTGATGGCTTCTGGCACCATTGCCTGCTGTTGAAGGCCTGCTCTCCTGCCTTTGTCTGTGTGTGGGGGTAGCGGCTAGTTTCACGCTGTGAACCCCTTGTTCCAATGTTTCGTTAGTTGTCGTACCCGCAGTGCAGATCAACCTCGTTTCTTCTTCTCCTGCCAAGAATGTCTGTGCAACCAGTGCTGCTGCCTCTAGGGTCAAGTTCTTGGTCTCTATAAGCTTTTGGATTATGCCTGCGTGGCCTATTCCTTCAATAAAAAAGTCTCTCAGTACTTCTCTACTTAATTCATCGGAGAACTCACATAAACTCGCCAGCCTCCGAAGTTCCGTCACAAAGTCGGGTATGCTCTGGCCCACATAGCGTCTGTAGTTGTAGAACCTATGTCTGGCCATGTGTAGGCTGCTCGCTGGCTTCAGGTGGTCTCTCACCAGTGTGCTCAACTCCTCAAACGACTTGCTTGCTGGTTTCTCGGGTGCCAGCAGGTCCTTCATTAAGGCGTATGTTTTCGAGCCGCAGCTGGTCAAGAGATGGGCTCTTCTCTTGTCTGCCTTATCGTCGCCCAACCAGTCTTTGGTTACAAAGCTTTGCTGGGGCCTTTCTATAAAGTCCTCCTAATTGTCTCCAGCATTGTATTTCTTATCTGAGCCGTTGGTCGCCATTCTGTGGATTCTGTGATCCTGTAACTCGTCGCCACTGTAAAGTCCTGACCCTGCAGTACAGACTTACACGAGGCACATGCTGAAGTCAAGGTCACTCAGGACCTGCACCTTTATTTCACAGCTCTCAAATGCCACACTTAACTGAGACCTGCCTTTATATACCTGTGTGGAACAGGTATGCAGTGTCTCCTGCAAGTGCACCCCTGGTGGTAAAGTATGCTTGTGGTTACAGGTCATATCTAGTTACAGTCATGTATAGCATGGTAAGATACAGTTATATACAGTAGTGTGAGATACATGACAATAAGTACAGTGTGTTACTGCAGCATATACAGCAGTGTATTGCTTTGGTATAGTATTAGGCAGTCCCTTGTGTCGAGGATAACCCGCTTCCACACCAAAACGATGAGCTCACAGGATTTTCCTAAACTCCATCCTGAAGGGTGGAAGATGCCTGTGCATGAATTCATTTAACATGGAGTGGCCGTTGCACATCAGCCACCACATGGGCTTGACAGAGCAAGGCCTTGGTCCAGTGGCAAGGGTTAACCAAGATGACTGGAGACCAAGCTCTGCTGCACGGACCTAGTACGCACACATACTCCTCCTGTCCATAGATCTGTGTGGGCTGGCCCGTAGTGGGCCCCGACCCCGTTGTTGTTATACGCTGCGCCGCTCCTGGGCCTGTGCCTCGCTGCTGAGCTCCTCGACCCCGACCTTGCCGTTCCTCGACTCCGACCTTGCCATTGCTCGACCCGTCACTCCTCGACTCCACTGCTGCTGGGCCATGACCCCACCGCTCCTCAACTCCGACCTTGCCGCTGCTCGACACCACCATTCCTGGGTCACGACCCCACCACTCTGAGCTCTCGCCTTTCCTGGGCCCTGGTCACGCCGCTCCTCCGCCACGATCTCTCGCCGCTCCTCTGCTGCTCGCCACCTCTCCTGCACCTGGTTCCTGACCCCGCTGATGGTCCCGTTCACGTTCCAATCGGCGACCTGGATTCTTGTGACGCCAATCCAGTCGCCCTCCTCGAAGCCGCCGCACTCCTGGAACTGCTCGCGCTGCTCCCTGCAGGGGGCGCTCACGCTCTTATAGCCCCGACCCGAGGGTGGTGTTCTCACCCAGGCCGGGGCGTGCTGCGATGGTGTACCAAATAGCACAGTGCATTACTGTAGTACCTACTGATACCAACGTTCTCCAACCCGACTCTCATCCTCCACCCTCCATATACTGGAGCTCATCCAAAACTCGGCTGCCCTGTGTCCTAACTCGCATCAAGTCCCGTTCACCCATCACCCCTGGGCTCGCTGACCTACATTGGGTCCCAGTTCGGCAACACCTCGATTTGAAAATTCTCGTCCTTGTGTTCAAATCCCACCACGGCCTCGCCCCTCCCTCTCTCTGTAATCTCCCCCAGCCCCACAATCCCCCCGAGATCTCTACATTCCTCTGGCCTCTTGTCCATCCCCCACTTCCTTCACCTCACCACAGGTGGCCGTGCCTTCAGCTGCAGAGACCCCAAGCTCTGGAATTCCCTCTCTATCTCTCTTTCCTCCTTTAAGACAATCCTTAAAACCTACCTCATTGACCAAGTTTTTGGCTTATTGTCTCCTTCTTTGGCTCAGTGTCAATTTATGTCTGATAACGCTCCTGTGAAGCACCTTGGGACATTTGAGTACATTAAATGTGCTATATAAATGCAAGTTATTATTGTAAAAGCAGTACAAAGATTAGTGCTGTGCCTATGTGCAATCCCGCTGGGCCTGTGGTGAGTATACCGTCCTCCCAATGGCACAGTTAATGGTGTGGCCGCAATATTTCAATGTCCCGGCCCTGGGATTTGGGATGGGATAGAGCCGAGAGCAGACAGTCAGGCTGAAGTCACACATCTGACGGTGCAGCACCAGGCTGGTGATATTCTGTCATCTGATTCCAGTTAGGGCTGGACGGAGACAGGCAATGGTCTGTACTTCAGCCAAGCAGAGTGTCGGCATGGACTGAGGTTACACCAGTGGTCAGAGCGGGGGAACAGGCCTGCTCTGTCTCAGTGCTGTCGGTGGCTGTATGAACGGTGAGAAGGAGGCCATTGTAAATGCTCACTGTGCTTCTGGTGCAGGGTGTTGTACTGCAGTGCTGACCCTCCTGTGACAGCAGAGTGTCTGTGCTGAGGGCTGACCCACCTGTCTGGGTGTTGTACTGTACGATGCTTGCGTTTGTGCACACTCTGAGGCCGAATTCCAAACCATCGTTGGCACCTTCACTGAAGCATACGGGACACTGGGCCTTACATTAAACATCCGAAAGACAAAGGTTCTCTACCAACCTGCCCCCGCCACACAGTATTGTCCCCCAATTATCAAGATCCATGACAAGGCCTTGGACAGTGTGGATGACTTTCCACTTCTGTCAGCAAGGGCAGACATTGACGACGAGGTCCAATACTGTCTTCAGTGTGCCAGCGCAGCCTTCGGTCACCTGAGAAAGAGGGTGTTTGAAGACCAAGATCTCAAACCCCGGCACCAAGCTCATGATCTATAGAGCGGTAGTGATTCCCGCCCTCCTGTATGCTTCAGAGACATAGACAATGTACAACACGCACCTCAAACCACTGAAGAAGTACCACTAACGCTGCCTCTGCAAATCCATTGGCAGGATAGGCGCACCAACGTCAGTGTTCTCACTCAGGCCAACATCCCCAGCATCAAGGCATTGACAACACTCGACCAGCTTCGGTGGGCGGGCCACATCGTCCACATGCCCAATACAAGACTCCCGAAACAAGCGCTCTACTCCGAGCTAAGCGAGCCCCAGGAGGGCAGAGAAAACGCTTCAAGGATACCTTCAAAGCCTCCTTGAAAAAAATGTAACATCCCCACCGACTCTTGGGAATCCCTGGCCCAAGACCGCTCAAAGTGGAGAAGCATCCGGGAATGTGTCGAACACTTTGAGTCTCTTCGTCGGGAGCACACAGTCGTCAAGTATGTCATGTATGTAACCTTTATGTAACAACACTGCAATACTGTATATACGTAAGAAATGCACACCTTGACCACAGGGGGTGAACTTGTGGGAGACACTCCTCACCTGATCATTCAGGTATATAAAGGGAGGTCCCACACAGGGTCGGCACTTCTTGGTCCTGTGAATAAAGGTTCAGGTCATGGAGTGACCTTGTCCATAGAATGTGTCTCATGTAGATTTGTGGTATTGTGTAAGGACTTTACATTGGCGACAAGAAACGGGAATCAACGACCCACGAGAATGGCCACCAGCAGCACAGATGAACGGTACTGTGTTGGTGAGGACTGGGACGATTTCATTGAGAGGCTCCAGCAGAGTTTTGTCATGAAGGACTGGCTGGGAGACGCAGCGGCCGACAAGCGAAGGGCTCATCTGTTGAACAGCTGTGGACCTAAGACTTACGTGTTCATGAAAGACCTACTGGCACCCGAGAAGCCGGCGGACAAAATCTTTGAAGAGCTCAGCAAATGAATCGGTGAGCACCTCAAACCGGCGAGCAGCATGCACATGGCCCGGCACAGATTCTATACCCACCGACGTCGGGAAGGACAGAGCATATCGGATTTCGTTGTGGACCTCCGGTGCTTGGCCAGCCTCTGTAAGTTCACAGACACCTGCAGGGGGGAGATGCTAAGGGATTTCTTTATCGAGGGCATCGGTCATGCTGGGATTTTCAGAAAGCTAATTGAGACCAATGACTTGACCTTGGAAGCGACCGCGTTGATGGCTCAGACTTTTATGGCGGGGGAGGAGGAAATCAAGATAATATACAAGCGCAATTCTGCCTCCAATGGATCAGGGAGTCAATATCATAAATGCAACACAGAGCCCCGCAGGCAGGCAAGGGCAGTTCGACACACCCCAGTCAGCAATAGACCCCAGAATAGGTTTTCAACAGAGACAATGGCAGGCTGAACGGACATTTACAGCCCCCCAAGTGGACAATGCGGCCCGGAATGGGGCCATTGACACCCACTAACAGGGTGCTCAAAAGCAGTCAAAGGGACAGTCAGCGAGGAATGCCTTGCAACAGCTCTTTTGTTCACAACAATGGGAATCTCAGTTCTTGCTGGAGGTGTGGGGGCAGACATGTTACCAGGACTTGCAGGTTTCAACAGTTCGTCTGCAGAAATTGTAACCTCAGTGGCCATTTAGCCAGAATGTGCAGAATGCCTGTAACCAGGCTACTATATGAGGCGGATGAACCAGATGAGAGGTCTGTGAGGCAGGATGATGCTTGGGGCAAATCAATGGACGCTGAAGTTCAGCGGGTTCATGTGGCAAACATTCACAGCTCATATACCAAAGCGCCACCCATGATGATGAAAGTCCTATTAAACGGCATCCCTGTACGCATGGAGCTGGACACGGGGGCCAGCCAGTCACTCATGAGTGTTCAACAATTCGAAAAGCTGTGGCCACTCAAAGCCAGCAGACCCAAACTAGAATGCATTGAGACGCAATTACGGACGTACACCAAAGAAATCATTCCAGTGCTAGACAGTGCAATGTTGGCAGTCACACACAATGGACCGGTGAACCGGCTGCCACTCTGGATTGTCCTGGGCAATGGTCCCGCACTGTTGGGGAGGAGCTGGTTAGCTGAGATGAACTGGAAATGGGGGGATGTACACGCAATGTCATCTGTGGAACGAAGTTCATGCTCACAGGTCCTACAGCAATTTGAGTCACTATTTCAACCTGGCGTCGGGACGTTCAAAGGTACCAAAGTAGTGATACGCATCACCCCGGATGCCAGACCAGTGCACCACAAAGCCAGAGCTGTGCCGTATGTGATGCGGGAGAAAATTGAGAGCGAGTTGGACCGGTTGCGGAGAGAGGGCATCATCTCGCCCGTTGAATTTAGCGACTGGGCGAGCCCCATCGTTCCCGTCCTAAAAGCGGATGGCTCGGTCAGGATCAGTGGCGACTACAAGGCCACTATCAACCGGGTGTTCCTACAAGATCAATACCTGCTCCCGAGAGCGGAGGACCTTTTTGCCACGCTGGCAGGCGGCAAGCTGTTCTCCAAGTTGGACCTCACTTCAGCCTACATGACCCAAGAACTGGCCGACGAATGTAACTACTGACCACCATCACCACGCACAAGGGATTATTTGTTTACAACAGGTGTCCGTTTGGCATTCGATCAGCGGCCGCGATTTTTCAAAGAAACATGGAAAGCCTGCCCAAATCCATTCCCGGAACAATTGTATTTCAGGACGACATCCTCATCACCGGTCGTGATACCAAGGAACTCCTCCACAACCTGGAGGAGGTGCTACGCTGACTGGACCGGGTAGGCCTGCGACTCAAGAAGTCTAAATGTGTGTTTTTGGCTCCTGAGGTTGAGTTCCTGGGCAGGAGGGTTGTTGCATATGCGATTCGGCCCACCGAATCCAAAACAGAGGCGATTCGACGAGCCCCCAGGCCCTGCAACACATTGGAGTTGCGTTCATTTCTGGGACTCTTGAACTATTTCGGGAACTTTCTGCCGAACTTAAGCACGTTGTTGGAGCTGCTACACGTGCTCCTGTATAAGGGTTGTGATTGGTTTTGGGGGGACTGTCAGGAACGGGCTTTCAATCGGGCATGGAACCTATTTTGTTCAAATAAATTGTTGACCCTGTATGACCCCCGTAAGAAATTGGTTCTGACGTGTGCTGCATCGTCCTATGGGGTTGGGTGCGTGTTGCAGCAGGGTAATGCTGAGGGCCAACTACAACCTGTGGCTTATGCCTCCAGGTCACTCTCTCAAGCTGAACGGGGATATGGGATGGTTGAGAAGGAAGCACTCGCATATGTCTATGGGGTGAAAAAGATGCATCAGTACCTTTTTGACAGGAGGTTCGAATTAGAAACAGACCACAAGCCGTTAACATCCCTGCTGTCAGACAGCAAGACTGTCAATGCCAACGCGTCAGCTCATATACAGTGATGGGCTCTCACGCTCGCTGCGTATGGCTACACCATCCGGCATGGCCCGGCACCGAAAACTGCGCTGTCGCACTCAGCAGGCTTCCACTGGCCACCACTGAGGGGGCAGCGGAGCAAAGCGCTGAGATGGTCATGGCTGTCGATGCATTTGACAGCGCAGGCTCCCCCATCACAGCCCGCCAGATCAAAATCTGGACCAACAGAGATCCCCTCCTATCCTTGATTAAGAATTGTGTCCTGACTGGGGATTGGGCGCCCGCACACGGAGAATGCCCTGAGGAGGTCAGACCGTTTCACAGGCGGATGGATGAGCTCTCCATTCAAGCCGACTGCCTACTATGGGGCAGTCGGGTAGTCATGCCCCAGAGGGGCAGGGAAGCATTCATCAGGGAACTCCACAGCGAGAATCCGGGCATCGTGCTGATGGAGGCCATTGCCCGGTCACATGTGTGGTGGCCGGGAATTGATTCAGACCGGGAACACTGTGTTCCCAGATGCACGACGTGTGCCCAGCTAGGTAATGCCCCCAGGGAGGCCCCGCTCAGCCCATGGCCCTGGCCCACCAGGTCATGGTCACGTATTCACGTAGACTATGCGGGCCCGTTCATGGGAAAAATGTTTCTCATTGTGGTTGATGCGTACTCGAAATGGATCGAGTGCATCATTTTGAATTTGTGCACGACATCCACCACCGTGGAGAGTCTGTGGGCGGTCTTTGCGACCCACGGCTTGCCGGACATCCTTGTTAGCGATAATGGCCCATGTTTCACAAGCTACGAATTCCGGGAGTTCATGTCGGGTAATGGAATTAACTATGTCAGGACAGCACCATTCAAGCCAGCCTCCAATGGCCAGGCAGAACGTGGGGTCCAAATCATAAAACAAGGCATGCTCCGGATTCAAGGACCCTCCCTCCAATGCCGCCTACCGCGCCTCCTGCTGGCCAACAGGTCCTGACCGCACTCGCTCACAGGAGTCCCGCCCCTGGAGCTACTCATGAAACAAACACTCAAAACTCAGCTGTCCCTCATTCATCCAGTCCTGTCCGACATTGTTGAGGGCAAGCGCCAGTCCCAAAACGAGTACCATGACCGAAATTCAAGGGGGATATGTATAGAAATTGATGACCCCGTATTTGTTCTCAATCATGCTTTGGGGCCCAAATGGCTTGAGGGTACTGTAATAGACAAAGAGGGGAACAGGGTCATCGTGGTTAAACTTAACAATGGGCAAATATGCCGCAAGCATCTGGACAAAGTAAAAAAAAGGTTCAGCATGGACACTGAGGAACCTGAGGAAGATCATGAGATGATGCTCACACCCTGCCAGTGAACGAGCAACAAGAACATTCAGCAGCATGCACAGTCCCTGCGGTCAGCCCGGACAGGCCGGAATCACCACAGGTGACAGACCCGCATACCAAGGCTCAACAACCAGGGCCTCAACTGCAGCTCTCCATGAGAGAGCACAGACCACCTGAGAGACTTAACCTATGATCCCAATAAGATGTTGAGGGGGTGGTGATATCTTGTATGTAACCTTTATATAACACCACTGCAATACTGTATATAGAAACATAGAAACATAGAAAATAGGTGCAGGAGAAGGCCATTCGGCCCTTCTAGCCTGCACTGCCATTCAATGAGTTCATGGCTGAACATGCAACTTCAGTACCCCATTTCTGCTTTCTCGCCATACCCCTTGATCCCCCAAGTAGTAAGGACTTCATCTAACTCCTTTTTGAATATATTTAGTGAATTGGACTCAACAACTTTCTATGGTAGAGAATTCCACAGGTTCACCACTCTCTGGGTGAAGAAGTTTCTCCTCATCTCGGTCCTAAATGGCTTCCCCCTTATCCTTAGACTGTGTCCCCTGGTTCTGGACTTCCCCAACATTGGGAACATTCTTCCTGCATCGAACCTGTCTAACCCCGTCAGAATTTTAAACGTTTCTATGAGGTCCCCTCTCATTCTTCTGAACTCCAGTGAATACAAGCCCAGTTGATAGGTCTTGATAGGTCAGTCCCGCCATCCCGGGAATCAGTCTGGTGAACCTTCGCTGCACGCCCTCAATAGCAAGAATGTCCGTCCTCAGGTTAGGAGACCAAAACTGTACACAATACTCCAGGTGTGGCCACACCAAGGCCCTGTACAACTGTAGCAACACCTCCCTGTCCCTGTACTCAAATCCCCTCGCTATGAAGGCCAACATGCCATTTGCTTTCTTAACCGCCTGCTGTACCTGCATGCCAACCTTCAATGACTGATGTACCATGACATCCAGGTCTCGTTGCACCTCCCCTTTTCCTAATCTGTCACCATTCAGATAATAGTCTGTCTCTCTGTTTTTACCACCAAAGTGGATAACCTCACATTTATCCACATTATACTTCATCTGCCATGCATTTGCCCACTCACCTAACCTATCCAAGTCACTCTGCAGCCTCATAACATCCTCCTCGCAGCTCACACTGCCGCCCAACTTAGTGTCATCCGCAAATTTGGAGATACTACATTTAATCCCCTCGTCTAAATCATTAATGTACAGTGTAAACAGCCGGGGCCCCAGCACAGAACCTTGCGGTACCCCACTAGTCACTGCCTGCCATTCTGAAAAGTCCCCATTTACTCCTACTCTTTGCTTCCTGTCTGACAACCAGTGCTCAATCCATGTCAGCACACTACCCACAATCCCATGTGCTTTAACTTTGCACATTAATCTCTTGTGTGGGACCTTGTCGAAAGCCTTCTGAAAGTCCAAATATACCACATCAACTGGTTCTCCCTTGTCCACTCTACTGGAAACATCCTCAAAAAATTCCAGAAGATTTGTCAAGCATGATTTCCCTTTCACAAATCCATGCTGACTTGGACCTATCATGTCACCTCTTTCCAAATGCGCTGCTATGACATCCTTAATAATTGATTCCATCATTTGACCCACTTCCGATGTCAGGCTGACCGGTCTATAATTCCATGTTTTCTCTCTCCCTCCTTTTTTAAAAAGTGGGGTTACATTGGCTACCCTCCACTCCATAGGAACTGATCCAGAGTCAATGGAATGTTGGAAAATGACTGTCAATGCATCCGCTATTTCCAAGGCCACCTCCTTAAGTACTCTTGGATGCAGTCCATCAGGCCCTGGGGATTTATCGGCCTTCAATCCCATCAATTTCCCCAACACAATTTCCCGACTAATAAAGATTTCCCTCAGTTCCTCCTCCTTACTAGACCCTCTGACTCCTTTTATATCCGGAAGGTTGTTTGTGTCCTCCTTAGTGAATACCGAACCAAAGTACTTGTTCAATTGGTCTGCCATTTCTTTGTTCCCCGTTATGACTTCCCCTGATTCTGACTGCAGGAGACCTACGTTTGTCTTTCCTAACCTTTTTCTCTTTACATACCTATAGAAACTTTTGCAATCCGCCTTAATGTTCCCTGCAAGCTTCTTATCGTACTCCATTTTCCCTGCCCTAATCAAACCCTTTGTCCTCCTCTGCTGAGTTCTAAATTTCTCCCAGTCCCCGGATTCGCTGCTATTTCTGGCCAATTGGTATGCCACTTCCTTGGCTTTAATACTATCCCTGATTTCCCTTGATAGCCACGGTTGAGCCACCTTCCCTTTTTTATTTTTACGCCAGACAGGAATGTACAATTGTTGTAGTTCATCCATGCGGTCTCTAAATGTCTGCCATTGCCCATCCACAGTCAACCCCTTAAGTATCATTCACCAATCTATCCTAGCCAATTCATACCTCATACCTTCAAAGTTAGCCTTCTTTAAGTTCTGGACCATGGTCTCTGAATTAACTGTTTCATTCTCCATCCTAATGCAGAATTCCACCATGTTATGGTCACTCGTCCCCAAGGGGCCTCGCACAATGAGATTGCTAATTAATCCTCTCTCATTACACAACACCCAGTCTAAGATGGCCTCCCCCCTAGTTGGTTCCTCGACATATTGGTCTAGAAAACCATCCCTTATGCACTCCAGGAAATCCTCCTCCACCGTATTGCTTCCAGTTTGGCTAGCCCAATGTATGTGCATATTAAAGTCACCCATTATAACTGCTGCACCTTTATTGCATGCACCCCTAATTTCCTGTTTGATGCCCTCCCCAACATCACTACTACTGTTTGGAGGTCTGTACACAACTCCCACTAACGTTTTTTGCCCTTTGGTGTTCTGCAGCTCTACCCATATAGATTCCACATCATCCAAGCTAATGTCTTTCCTAACTATTGCATTAATCTCCTCTTTAACCAGCAATGCTACCCCACCTCCTTTTCCTATTATTCTATCCTTCCTGAATGTTGAATACCCCTGGATGTTGAGTTCCCAGCCCTGATCATCCTGGAGCCACGTCTCCGTAATCCCAATCACATCATATTTGTTAACATCTATTTGCACAGTTAATTCATCCACCTTATTGCGGATACTCCTTGCATTAAGACACAAAGCCTTCAGGCTTGTTTTTTTAACACCCTTTGTCCTTTTAGAATTTTGCTGTACAATGGCCCTTTTTGTTCTTTGCCTTGGGTTTCTCTGCCCTCCACTTTTCCTCATCTCCTTTCTGTCTTTTGCTTTTGCCTCCTTTTTGTCTCCCTCTGTCTCCCTGCATTGGTTCCCATCCCCCTGCCATATTAGTTTAACTCCTCCCCAACAGCACTAGCAAACACTCCCCCAAGGACATTGGTTCCGGTCCTGCCCAGTTGCAGACCGTCCGGTTTGTACTGGTCCCACCTCCCCCAGACCGGTTCCAATGCCCCAGGAATTTGAATCCCTCCCTGCTGCACCACTGCTCAAGCCACGTATTCATCTGCGCTATCCTGCGATTCCTACTCTGACTAGCACGTGGCACTGGTAGCAATCCCGAGATTACTACTTTTGAGGTCCTACTTTTTAATTTAGCTCCTAGCTCCTTAAATTCGTTTTGTAGGACCTCATCCCTTTTTTTTACCTATGTTGTTGGTACCAATGTGCACCACGACAACTGGCTGTTCTCCCTCCCTTTTTAGAATGTCCTGCACCCGCTCCGAGACATCCTTGACCCTTGCACCAGGGAGGCAACATACCATCCTGGTGTCTCGGTTGTGGCCGCAGAAATGCCTATCTATTCCCCTTACAATTGAATTCCCTATCACTATTGCGCTCCCACTCTTTTTCCTGCCCTCCTGTGGAACAAAGCCAGCCACGGTGCCATGAACTTGGCTGCTGCTGCCCTCCCCTGATGAGTCATCCCCCACAACAGTACCCAAAGCAGTGTATCTGTTTTGCAGGGGGATGACCACAGGGGACCCCTGCACTACCTTCCTTGCACTGCTCTTCCTGCTGGTCTTCCATTCCCTATCTGGCTGTGGACTCTTGTCCTGCGGTAAGACCAACTCGCTACACGTGATACTCACGTCATTCTCAGCATCGTGGATGCTCCAGAGTGAATCCACCCTCAGCTCCAATTCCGCAAGGCGGTCTGTCAGGAGCTCGAGGCGGATACACTTCCCGCACACGTAGTCGTCAGGAACATCGGAAGTGTCCCTGAGTTCCCACATGGTACAGGAGGAGCCTCACCAACGGACCTCCTCGACGCTGAGCCCCGGACTCCCTGCTGTGCCTTTTATAGGCCTCACCAATGGACCTCCTCGACGCTGGGCCCCGGACTCCCTGCTGTGCCTTTTATAGGCCTCACCAACCGACCTCCTCGATGCTGCTCCCGACTGCCGCCGACGCAATATACGTAAGAAATGCACACCTTGACCACAGGGGGTGAACTTGTGGGAGACACTCCTCACCTGGTCATCCAGGTATATAAAGGGAGGTCCCACGCAGGGTCATCACTTCTTGGTCCTGTGAATAAAGGTTCAGGTCATGGAATGATCTTGTCCATAAAATGTGCCTCGTGTGGATTTGTGGTATTGTGTAAGGACTTTACAAAGTACAAACAGCGGAAGGAGCGTACGACAAATCAAGCACCCCACCCACCCGTCCCTCCAACCACCCCCTGCCCCACCTGTGACAGAGTCTGTTGATCCCGCATTGGACTCATCAGTCACCTTAGAAGTCAGCAATTCATCCTCGGCTCCAAGGGACTGCCTAAGAAGAAGAAATATTGGCCAGGACACCAGGAGAGAACTCCCCTGCTCTTCTTCAAAATAGTGCCATGGTATCTATCACATCCACCTGAGGGAGCAGACAGGGTCTCGGTTTAATGTCTCATCCGAAAGACGGCACCTCCAACAGCGCAGCGCTCCCTCAGCACTGCACTGGAGTGTCAGCCTAGATTTATGTGTTCACGTCTCTGGAGTGGGTCTTGAAGCCACAACCTTCTGACGAAGGGTCATTGACCTGAAACGTTAACTCCGTTTCACACTCCACAGATGCTGCCTGACCCGCTGAGTATTTCCAGCACTTTCTGCTTTTATTTCGGCTGAGAAGCATGTTTGTATCAAAGCATTTCTCTGTAGCTCTGTCCGCCGGTATGTAGCTGAAGCACGATTTCTCTAAATTGCAGGTTGAAAAGCAAACTGAATGGACCGGCTCATTCACTCCACAGCACGGTCTGAAATGGAATGGCGTTGACTTCATCCAAACGTCATTTGATGTTGATTTTCTCCTCCGGTTCTTCCGGGGGATGTGAGGTGTCGATTTCACGATCTGTCGCTCCCCACAGGTGACGGCATTTGTGGGAGTGGGTCGCGGGACATGGTGGCTTCGATCCCCTGGGGTGCACACACTCATTGGGAGTGTCGGAGACCGTGCTCCAGCTGGCAGTGTCGTGTTGTGGAAGCAACCACCCAGTCGCACGTGTCAGCGGCCCCTCGCTCCCGTGTGGCATTGCTTGTGTGTGACCCCAGGCAGTGGGCAGCAACTGACTATTCCACCACGGAGGACTTCACAGCCAAGTCCCCATCCAATGTCCGGCCTGCATTGCCCAGCTGGAAACACTGTGGACAACTCTCCGACTGCAGTCATCATTTCGTATCTTCACCCGCGTCCCCTTGGAGAACGGTGGGAGGTACTGGAAGGACTCGCAGGCTGATTAACAGTCGGGCGGGAGGGGGGGTTTGTTGCTGGTTTTTTATCAATGCACTCACATCCGCCGGACGCGAGAATCAGAGCCGGAGTTCCGTCTCCATTCACTGGGACTGTTTGGTGTGGGGTTCACAAATCCTGCACCCTCTGACTCAGGCATGGGGTGGCAGGGCTGTGGGAGGGAGGGGCCCTGGGTGCGCAGGGCCATGGGGCCATGGGAGGGTCTGCGGTCTGCATTAAGGCTCTCTCTCTTTGTCTCCTTCTCCCTGTCTAACTCTTTCTCTGTCTCTATATCAATCTCTTTCTCTCTTTATGCAGGGTCCCTGGCCCTTGTACCTTTGCCAGCTGTTGATGTCTTGGGCCCATAAATTATTACTATTTGCATTCTATTTTGTATCAGTTTTTGTCCCAGGTTTTGATTTAGTTTGCCTATATTTTAGGCGACACCCCGCTTGCACAGTTACAGTGTGAGGTCTTTCCTGGCTGAGATTTATGTTGCTGGACTGTTGGTTAATATTCTGGCTGTATTATGTTTGTTGGTTTATTTCGACACTGTCCCTGACCTGAGTTGCTGAGTAAATTCCCGCTGCTCCCATCACCAGACGGGGCTCCAGACTCGGTGCCAGCCCTCGTCAGCCACACGCTTCCAGCTGGGGCTGCTTTTAGCTTCACTCACTCATTTCGTTTTGTGCCAAGAATGGTCTGTCCCAGCCACTCGATCTCGGTGGTCCGTTGAAGGCCTTCGGCCCTGCATTTCATGTTCCTCCCACTCTGGCCTCTTGTCCATCCCCAAATCCCTTTCCCCCACCATTGGCAGCCGTGCCTTCAGCCATCTAGGCCCAAAGCTCTGGGTTCCATATTGGTTTCCATATTTACGAAAGGATATACTTGCTTTGGAGGCAGTTCAGAGAAGGTTCACTAGGTTGATTCCGGAGATGAGGGGGTTAACTTATGAGGACAGGTTGAGTAGGTTGGGCCTCTACTCATTGGAATTCAGAAGAATGAGAGGTGATCTTATCGAAATGTATAAGATTATGAGGGGGCTTGACAAGGTGGATGCAGAGAGGATGTTTCCACTGATGGGGGAGACTAGAACTAGAGGGCATAATCTTAGAATAAGGGGCCGCCCATTTAAAACAGAGATGAGGAGAAATTTCTTCTCTCAGACTGTTGTAAATCTGTGGAATTCGCTGCTTCAGAGAGCTGTGGAAGCCGGGCCATTGAATAAATTTAAAACAGAAATAGACAGTTTCTTAAACGATAATGGAATAAGGGGTTATGGTCTGGGGAAGTGGAGCTGAGTCCATGATCGGATCAGCCATGATCGTATTAAATGGCGGAGCAGGCTCGAGGGGTCGTATGGCCTACTCCTGTTCCTATTTCTTATGTTCTTATTTCCTCCCCAAACCACTTCAGCTCTCTACCTCTCTCTGTGCGTTTCAGATCTTCCTTAAAGCCTACCTCTTTGACCAAGCTTTTAGTCACCTATCCTAATATCTCGGTACCAAATTCTCTTTGGGCTGTGCAATGTTAAAACACCAAGGTTAAAGTTTGCATGTAAAGGTTTATCTTTCTTCTCTATGTTGATATTTTAAGCCCGAAGCCAATGAAAACCTGGTATGAGGCAACATTGGTGGGACCTCCTCCTCTAAACCCACCTCTTTCACCAAGTTTTTGTCACCTGTCTTAATATCTCCTTATATGACTCAGTGTCAAACCTTTTTGATAACGCTCCTGTAAAGCACCTTGGGACGTTTACTATGTTAAAGCTGCTATAGAAATCCAAGTTGTTGTTGTTAGTCCCTGGGACTGGCATCTCTTCACTTTCCTGATGGTCCTGGACATCTTTTTGAGATCCTGGTTATTGTTTTCAGCTTCAGCAACAGTTCAAATTGCTACAGAATCGATCTTTGACTGTGAAATCTGCAATACCAAAGGAAAGCCAGATCGAAACTGGACAAAATCCCCCAGAAATACACCTTTGCTGCATAGTTTACATCAACAATACAAAGCATAGAGCCCGTGTAAAACCAAATATAAAGAGCAGACTTGTATTTATTTAGTGCCTTTCACGACTATTTGTGCACAGCAAGCTCCCGCAAACAGCAATGAGATACTGACCAGATAATCTGTTTTAGTGATGCTGATTGAGGGAAAAATATTGGCCAGGACACCGGGGATAATTCCTCTTTGAATAGTGCCATGGAATCTTTAATGTCCACCTGAGCGGGTAGATGGGGGCCTTGATTTAACACTTGATCTGAAAGACAGCACTTCTGAAAATGCAACACTCCCTCAGCACTGCAATGGAATGTCAGCCTGGATTTTGTGCTCGAGTCCCTGGAGTGGGACTTGAACCCACAACCTTCTGAGTCAGAGGTGAGAGTGCTACCCACTGAGCCACAGCTGACACTGCATGGATGGGCCATTGTTGGACTCTCTCCAGCACAACACAAATCCAGCGGGGTTTGAACACTGTGGTCGAATTCAATGTGAGGAAGTTTCTCACTGGAGACCAAGCACAGGGCAAGAGCCACCAGAGGCTGAGTCTTCCAGGGCAATTCTGTGTATCTCCTGCGGAGGGAGTGGCAATAACAAAGTCTTGAAGGTAGGTCTACTGAATCCTCTCCGTCCCCTCGCTCCACTGAGGAAAAAAGGAGCAGAAATAATTGATTAAATCTTTTCTTTTTAACTTCCCTCCAAATTTCTTCCCTCCACTTCCTCTCAGGAACACCGGACACACCGGTGGCCGGAGCGGGGGAAGGTCCCACATCTGTCAGCTGCCCCCCGATATCTCACCCAAGGGGCCATTCTTCCGATGGGAGCCCAGACAGCGAGCAAGGAATCGCTGCTTTCTCGAGGCTCCGCCCATTTTCCGCCAGTGTTATGGTGGGAGATTCCCTGCGGGATTTCGAGACCGGAGAGTCGGCCGGGAACCTGAGCCTGATCCTGTCCTCACCCCAAAGCCGATACAGGAGCGCTGACCCGTAAGTGCTCCTCCCCCACGTAGGGACCAGGAGCATAAGATTATGAGGGGGTTTGACATGGTGGATACAGAGGGGATGTTTCCACTGATGGGGGAGACTATAACTAGAGGGGCCACCCATTTAAAACTGAGATGAGGAAGAATTTCTTCTCTCAGAGGGTTGTGGATCTGTGGAATTTGCTGCCTCAGAGAGCTGTGGAAGCTTGGTCATTGAATAAATTTAAGACAGAGATAGACAGTTTCTTAACCGATAAGAGAATAAGGGTTATGGGAAGTGGGCGGGGAAGTGGGGCTGAGTCCATGATCAGATCAGCCATGATCTTATTGAATGACGGAGCCGGCTCGAGGGTCCGTATGTCCTACTCCTACTCCTATTTCTTATGTTCTTATGTTTATGTTCTTATGAGCAGGGACCCTGCCTGAATCCATCCCTCTCTGGCCCAGGGCATTGCTGGACTCAAACCTGGAGCCTTCCTGGAGATCTCTGCTACACCGATCCACGCTGGGCAGTCCACTTACCGACTGACAGGAGGGGGGGAGGGAGGGCAGTGAAATCATTAATGGGCCGGCAATTGCTGGAGAAATAATTGGGGAGTTCGTGGTGCACGTCATTATCAGTGCGTTAAAAAAAATCCGGTAACTTGCAGTGAGGAAGAGATAGGCGGTGAGTTGCGAATCGCCACCAATTGCTCGGCAATGTGCCGTTAGCTTCGCGAAACACGGCACCTCCCCATCAACCTCCTCGTGAATCTCTAGAAATTGCTGGATTTGCGCCACAGATACAAATAGATCTTATCTTAGACATTGAGGGCTGGTATTCCATGTGGTCAATGGGTGATCTTTGTTCCTGCAGTGTCACTCCACCTCAGGGACCCAGAGAAGAACAATTCACACCATAGGGTCTCACTTCTGCAGGTTGGACATTGTTCCCAGAGCTCGTAACATTTTTATTTTCAATGTTTTTCTCCTTTCTGTCTCTGACCTCTCTCTCTTTCTCTTAATCCACTCGCTTTCTTTCCCTCTCTTTATTTCTCTTTCTGTATCTAATTTGACTCTAACTCACCCGATGTCCTTCTCTGGCGCTCACTCTGTTTATTTCCCTATCCTTAAATCTCATTGGTTGAGTAGATAGACTGTTGGTCCTGTCGTTCACTGAGGTTCTGGATGCCCCAAGATCTTCTCGTGGACCTGCTCTCGGGCCTGGCTCAAACACCAATGTGTAGGTCCAGGGTGGGGTGGGCTGTCACTCTGGCTGCCTGCCTCCCTCCTGAGGTCTTGTCCATGCCTGGAGAGGGAGCATGCGATGCCCACCAACACGCTCAATGTCTTTCCTGTCCGCTGGGCACCACAGGGCATACAGTGTCTTATAGACACAGGTAACAACATTATGAGTTCGTTGGAGAGGTTCCCTTTGCTTTTGTTGGGACTTTATTGTTCATTTGAGGTTCTTTTAGTTTGACTGGATTGTATGTTTCGTTCCTATATAAGTGTAGCTCTAAAAAAGAGGCACTTGTCATGTGCTGATTCTTGTCTGGTGACCCCGGGGCAACTTGGTGTCACCCTTAGTGGGCCATCAGAACAGGCCCAGCTCCCCATTACCCTCACCGCTCCGTTATCAGCCCGTGCTTCCAGTAATTTGTGTCAGCTGTGGCTCAGTGGGTAGCACTCTCGCCTCTGAGTCGGAAGGTTCTGGGTTCAAGTCCCACTCCAGGAGCTGAGCATATAAATCTAGGCTGACACACCAGTGCAGTGCTGAGGGAGTGCTGCACTGTCAGTGTTGTGTATGCATGCCTGTTTACTGTGTGATGTCTGCAACACTGAATGTACCCTTACGCTGTACATACCTTATCTGTACACCAGAGGGTGATGCTGCTGCACACGGCAGGTAACCCAGTATAAAAAGGAACTCACAGCTTGTTGTCAGCACTCAGGAGCTGCAAATAAAGGACTACAGGTCTACACAGTTTAAGTATCATACCCTGCCTCGTGGAGTCATTACTAAAGGTGCCTACATACGCTACAACTGGCGACGAGAATACGAGGTCATGAACTACATGCTCAACATGTCTAACCTCAGCAATTTACAGAGGGGGAAGATTGGGACGCTTTTGTGGAAAGATTGGAACACTTCTTTATGGCCACCCTGCTTAGCAGTTGTGGGCCCACCATCTACGGCCTCGTCAGGGACTCACTAGCCCCGGAGAAGACAACCACCAAGAGCTATGAGAAACTTGCAACAATCATACAGGAACAACTAAAACCGAAAGTAAGCACCGGTTCTACACTTACCGGCGACCTGAGGGCCAAGAAATTGCCAAGTATGCTGCACACTTAAGAAGACTAGCTGCACCGTGTGATTTTGGTGACCACCTTAATGAAGCACTAAGGGACATATTTGTCATGGGAATCGGCCACAAAGGCCTCCTACACAAATTGCTCTCAGCTGACATCACGGTCACCCTGCAGAAAGCAATTCAAGTGAGCCAGGCCTACATGGTTTCGGCAGGCGAATACTGACCCAGGACTCTAAACCGGCGAGCGCAGTGCACCGCATGGATACTTCTAAAGGCAGAAATGCTGCCCCCGAGTCCCGCAACCCTGAGTCCGCCACATGGGGCAAACCGGATGGCCCCGTGCTGGCGCTGTGGAGGAAACCACAGGGCCCACCAGTGCCGCTACAAAGACTATACATGCAATGGCTGCAAAGAGAAAGGGCACCTTCAGAGAATGTGCAGAAAAGGCTGTACTCACCACTTCTCTAATGAGTTGGCTGATCACCGGGGCTCCGACACAGATGAAGAGGAAGTTGCTCAAACCCTGGAAGAAGAGTATGGAATCTTTACCTGCTCCACCGGAAGTTCTCTGAGGATGATGGAAGTGGACATCGACGGGGTCCCAGTCTCCATGGAGATCGACACAGGGACGAGCCAGTCTGTGCTGAGCCAAATGACCTTTGAAAAAATTTGGATGAATCCTGCCACTTGACCAAAACTGTCTCCTGTCCAGGCAAAGCTGCTCACCTATACCAAAGGTAAAATCCAAATCGTTGGCAGTGTAGACGTCCAGGTCTCCCAGGGAAGGCGTGTTGAACAAACTCCCCCTGTGGATTGTAGCCAGCGACGGTCCCACGCTGCTGGGCAGGAATTGGATGAACCGGGTCCACATCAGGCGAAGTGGCCCTGTGGAAGAAAAGCCCACCACAGCTCACCTGCAGGAAATTTTTTTTATTTTTTATTTTTTTATAAATTCGTAGCCAATCGTTCCAATTCTTTGTCAAATCACAAACGCCAGAGGTCACCTTGCACATGCCAAGGATCACTCTGCGCCAATGCTCTTAGCCAAAAGGCCTAGAGCCACTGCACCGTTCCTGGAAGTACTGCAATACCAGGTTCGTGCCATGGAGGTGGATGGGTCAGGTCCCCCACACACCTCCGTGGAGGTGGATGGGTCAAGCCACCCCACCCACCTCCATGGCTGAAGCACCAGTAGCACAAGGAGAAACACTTGTAATCAAAATGGCCGCCGCCATGCCACCAGTGAGCATGGAGGAGCATCACGTGACTCCGAGCGGCCAATCGGATTTGAAGGCTCCCTTAAAGGAGATCGGTAACCAAAGACATTTAAAGGGGAAGTTTCAACTATTTGAGTACACGGACTTTAAAGCTAAAGATGCAATTAAAGGGTGCAAGTATGAAAATGTATGCAATGTAACAATGAATTGTGATGCTGGTTTAACTAATGTGACTAATGATATGAATGCAGGTGTCAGTAAGGTTAAGAACAAGCTTATTATGCTTAACAGTAATGCTAGAGATTGTGAAATGCCTAATTTAACCATGTGTGGTGAAACCAGGACACCCAAAAGTGATGCAAATGCTAGAATGTATAATGCAGGCTCGACTATGTGTGAGCAGAGCCAAGGTGTCATATACCGGTAGGACACTGCCAAAGGACATTGGGTCCTACAGGGACCATGTTGATGCCAATGGAATCCCCCTGTGGGAGACCCCCAGGTCCAGCAGACTACCTGACCATTTAGCCTGGACCTTTGGAACGAATGTGATGCCTCTTGCAGGACACACACACGGGCAGTGGGAGCAGACCCACCACATGGACAGTGGTCAATGGGCAGCCCAGCCACCACCAATGGCAACCTGTACCAGATCAGCCCTACAACTCCTGGCCACCAGGGCCAACACCAGGAGCATGAGGCCAATACCCTCCAGCTTCCCTGGCAAACCCTGGGATGACCTTACCCTCATCCCAATTGGTGGACAAGGAGCCCACCCAGTCTTGTGGCCCTGCCCACCATCCCACAACTACCCACATCACAGTGTATACACCCCACCCACTGCTGCCGTGGCTAGCTCCCCGAGGGATCCCACAACAGTGACACCTACTTGGTTTGTGTGTGAGGGAGGGGAAAGGTTTGAGGCCAGCCTCAAGCCCAGGGGTCACACCTGGCAACCACACAACCCTCACCACAACTTCCCATAGCCCACCACTGATCACCTCCCCTGGTCATGACAATAAGGATATGAAAAATGCTCAGGGGGGAGTATTGTTGTGTATGCATGCCTGTTTACCGTGTGATGTCTGTAACACTGTTATACAACACTGAATGTACCCTTACACTGTACACACCTTACCTGTACACCAGAGGGTGCTGCTGGAGACCTAAGGGTTATCTGTACACGGCAGGTAACCCAGCATAAAAAGGAACTCACAGCTTGTTGTCAGCACTCAGGAGCTGCAAATAAAGGACTACAGGTCTATACAGTTTAAGTATCATACCCTGCCTCGTGGAGTCATTTGCTAAAGGTGCCTACATACACTACAGTCAGAGTTGCCGTCTTTCGGATGAGACATTAAACCGAGTCCCTGTGGATGTAAAAGATCCCATGGCACTATTTTGAAGAAGTGCAGGGGAATTATCCCCAGTGTCCTGGCCAATATTTATCCCTCAATCAACATTAAAAAAACAGCATTATCACATTGCTGTTTGTGGGAGCTTGCTGTGCGCAAGTTGGCATCCGTGTTTCCCACATGACAACAGTGACTACACTGCAAAAGTACTTCATTGGCTGTGAAGCGCTTTGAGGGGTCCAGTGGTCATGAAAGGCGCTATATAAATCCCAGTCTTTCTTTTCAATTTGTGGCAGACAAAGAATTGAAGCCAAAGGGTGAGGGAAACAAGAGAACTCAGGCCTGTCCCCGTGGGACGCCCCGATCCAGTAAACTCGGCGCCAATGGTTAACAATGGGGAACAAACAAATGGAAAACCGCAAGATATCACCATAGAATCTCATAAACAAAATGTATCTTATTTTGATTCCAAAACAGCAGTCCAGTATGGTAGTTCAGAGAATTCTACATCTCCAGGTAGCTGACTAATGCAGTTCCCCCCAGGCCCCCCCTCCCCTGCCACCTATAGGTTTGTTTCGATGACCACGTTTCAAGACTCGTTGCCTTGGCAACCATTTGGACCAGTGCTCAGACGCATCTGTCTCTGTGAGAAAACATTAGCACAGCTGAATCTTAATAGGCGGCTAGTAATTGAGCAGGAAGCATAATTAAGCAACGAAGAGCTCAATTAGCTAGCAGGGCAAGCAGGTCTGGAGTGATCGATATGGACCTGTCAACAATTGCCTGCGCTTGAGCTGGGGGGTGCGGGGGCTTTGAGCTGAGGGGCTTTGAGAAACATTGCTACTCTCATGTCGTAGCTTCTCCTGAGGTGATGGATTGAGCTGCTTACCATCGAATCCTTTATTAAGAGCTGCTGATATAGAGGAAAGAATTGAGAGCTTTTTTATTACAGCTATTGTGGGAGAGATTGCGATTTTAACTATTGTTGTGCAGAATTGGATAAATACTTGAAAGGAAAAATTTACCAGGCTATGAGGAAAGAGCGGGGAAGTGGGACTAAATCGGATCGCTCTCTCGGAAAGGCATGGGCCAAATGGCCTCCTTCTGCCTTGCATGATTCTGAGAACTTGGAGGGGATTGGGGGCAAGGAGGAGGCAGGGTACGGTTTTTAGAACCCTGGCTTTGCAAGGCCATATCCCATTTTGTGACGCACAATTTTGTGGGGAGAGGGTGCAATAGAGGCTCCAGCCAGCCTGGTGTTGTTTGGAAAGGCATGCCCACATCCGCCCCCCCTCCACACTGTGCTCCTTGCCACATTCAATGGCAAACCCTAGAGTCTGGCCTGCTCGTGTAGGCTTCTCAAAGGCAGACAATGGTGCTCTTTTCACATTTTCCATTTCATTTTACTCCACGTATTGTCTTGACTCGCTGGGCAGCCCACCATCTTGGCATTGCTTTCCCTGCTGGCACTTCCCTTCAATATTCTTCCTACCACTAGCCTTTAAATATTACCGCACAAAGTGGTGAAGTTAGCCATTTTCTAAATGGCACTGCATGGATTGAATAAGGAAGAGAAGTTCTTGAGGGGCCAACAAGGGCAGTGACGGGTGCAACAACAACTGAGGCATTTTGTCACTACCCGGGGATCTATTTTAACGGACTCTTCATACATACCTGGCCATATTAAAACAAACATGTCTTCACTGGCTCCAAACATGCAACCTCTACCACCTAGAAGGACAAGAGCAGCAGGTGCATGGGAACACCACCACCTCCAAGTCACACACCATCCCGACTTGGGAATATATCACCATTCCTTCATCGTTGCTAGGTCAAAATCCTGGAACTCCCTCCCTAATAGCACTGTGGGAGCATCTTCACCACACGGACTGCAGCGGTTCAAGAAGAAGGCAGCTCACCACCACCTTCTCAATGGTGGCTAGGATGGGCAATAAATGCCGGCCTTGCCAGCGACGCCCACATCCCAAGAATTAATTTTTAAAAGCTCCACATGTTGGGCCCAAGTTTCGGGCTGCGCCTAAAAAAACTCACCTATTCTCCGGCTCCCGGCAGGTCCTCTGGAGCTGGGCGCGG
Source organism: Pristiophorus japonicus (assembly GCF_044704955.1). Lineage (NCBI taxonomy): Eukaryota > Metazoa > Chordata > Chondrichthyes > Pristiophoridae > Pristiophorus > Pristiophorus japonicus. Next base: position 172,863,392 of record NC_091984.1, read on the forward strand.
CGCAGCACGAGCTGTTGGGGGCGGAGCCAGGTCCCTGCGCTGAAAACAGTGCCGGGACCTCTGCACATGCGCGCTACAGTGGGCGCGCATGTGCAGCAGCTCCAGGCGCCCAAATCTGTGGGAGGGGCCCGAAGCACGCAGCCCCTAGCCCTGGCCGAATGGCATCACAAAGGGCTGCGTGAATAAGGCTCCTCCCACCTGACCGGACCCGATGCGACCTCTGCTTCCCACCCGCCCCCCCCCCGGCGACCCGACCTCCACTCACCCCCCCGCCGACCCGACCCGACGTCCGCTCCCCCCTCCCGACCCGACCTGACCTCCGCGCCCCCCCCCCGCGACTCTCTCTCTACCCCCTCCCCCCGCGACTCTCCCACTCCCCCCGACCTCTGCAACTCACCCCCCGGACCTCCGCGATTCTTCCCCCACCCCCCCGGACCTCCGTGACTCTCCCCCCCACCCCTCCCCGGACCTCCGCGACTCTTCCCCCACCCCCGGACCTCCGCGACCCCCCCCGAGACCCGACGCCACCTACCTGTAAATCCAGCCCAAAGTCTTGGGCCCGGCCGTTCAGCCTCCTTCTCTCCCTTCTCTCCCTTCCTTCCCTCCCTCCCCTCCCCTCCCTCCATTCTCTCTCCCTTCTCCCCCCTCCCCCCTTCCATCCCTCCCTCCCTCCATCCTCTCTCCCTTCTCCCCCTCTCTCCTCCCCTTCTCCTCCTCTCCCCCCTCTCCCCCCTCCCCCTCCTCTCCCCCCTACCTCCCCTCTACCTCCCCCACCTCCCCCTCCTCCTCCTCCTCCCCACCCCACCTCCCCCTCCTCCTCCTCCTCCCCACCCCACCTCCCACCCCCTCCTCCCCCCCACCTCCCCACCCCCTTCTCCCCCTCCACCTCCACCTCCCCCCCAGCCCCTCTCAGAGTTAATGTTTCAGGTCGATGACCCTTCGTCAGAACTAAATGGAGATGTTCTGGGTGACCGCTTTGCGGAATGTAAAGTCCTGTCCCCTCAGTACAGATTCACACGAGGCATATAGTGAAGTCAAGGTCACTCAGGACCTGCACCTTTATTACACAGCTCTCGAATGCCACACTTGCCTGAGACCTGTCCTTATATATCTGTCTGGGACAGGTATCCAGTGTCTCCTGCAAATGCATCCCTGGTGGTAAGGTAAGCTTGTGGTTACAGGCCATCTCTGGTTACAGTCATGTATAGCATGGTGAGATACAGTTAAGTACAGTAGTGTGAGATACATGACATCACCCTCCCCCAAGGTCTTATTGCCTTTATAGGTTCAGTCTCTCAGGTGGTCTACACTCTCGCGTGAAGCGTCTTAGTTGTGGTTCAGTTGTTTGCCCTGGTGCCTGTTGTTCTTTCGGGGTGATTGCTGGTATCTCGCCTGGGCTGTCTGTTGGGATTGCCCTTTCCTCAGGTTGTTCCCTCTGTCTGTCCACCAGGTGTGGTGTGAGTTCCACATTGTAGTCTGCCTTTGGTTCAGCAGCGTTGTTGGCAAATCTATTTTTGACTTGGTCTACATGCCTTCGGCAGGTTTGACCATTGTCCATTTGTACCACCAGTAGTCTGTTTCCTTCCTTGTCTGTTACTGTCCCTGCAAGCCATTTGGGACCCCTGCCATAGTTTAGCACAAACACTTTGTCCCCTATCTCATTCCACCTCCCCCTCGAATTTCGGTCATGGTACTCGGTTAGCTTACGGCGCTTTGCCTCAACGTTTTCATGCATGTCTGGGAGGATTAATGAGAGCCTTGTCTTTAAGGTCCATTTCATTAATAGTTGCACGGGAGGAACTCCAGTCAATGAATGCGGATGAGATCTGTATGCCAGCAGCAGTCGCGACAGGCGGCCCTGCAGCGTGGGACCTTGGATTTTGAGCATGCCTTGTTTAATGATCTGCACTGCTCGCTCCATCTGGCCATTGGAGGCCGGCTTGAACGGTGCCGTCTTAACGTGATTTATGCCGTGGTCACTTATAAAATCTTGGAATTCTGCGCTGGTGAAGCATGGACCATTATCACTGACCAATATGTCAGGAATGCCGTGCGTTGCGAACATGGTTCCAAGGCTCTCCATAGTGGTGGAGGTGGTGCTCGAGTTTAAAATGGTGCATTCGATCCACTTAGAAAATGCATCTACAACTACGAGGAACATTTTGCCCATGAATGGGCCCGCATAGTCTATGCGCACCCGCGACTACGGTTTGGTGGGCCAGGGCCAGGGGCTCAGGGGGGCCTCCCTGGGGGCATTACTGAGTTGGGCACAAATGGTGCACCGTCGGACGCAGAGCTCCAAGTCCGCGTCAATGCCAGGCCACCAGACGTGTGATCTGGCTATGGCCTTCATGCGAACGATCCCCGGGTGCTCGTGGTGGAGCTCCTGGACAAATGCCTCTCTGCCTCGCAGAGGCATAACTACTCGGATGCCCCACATCAGGCTGTCTGCTTGAAGTGACAGCTCATGCATGCGCCTATGGAAAGGTTTGATCTCCTCGGAGCAGGCATCGCGAGCCTCTGCCCAATCACCGGTTAGGACACATCTTTTTACTAGGGATAACGTGGAGTCGCTGGTCGTCCAGGCTCTGATTTGGCGAGCCGTCATGGGCGAGCCTGTGGACTCAAAGGCATTGATTGCCATGACTATCTCACAGTCCTGTTCGTCAGACCTTTCCGTGGTCGCCAGGGGTAGCTTGCTAAGCGCGTCGGCACAGTTGTCTGTGCCTGGTCTGTGCCTTATGGTGTAATCGTAAGACGCCAGCATGAGTGCCCACCGTTGAATGCGCGCCGAGGCGTTGGCATTTATTGCCTTGCTTTCGGATAGTAGGGACGTGAGGGGCTTGTGGTCGGTGTCTAACGCGAACTTGGCCCGAAAAGGTATTGGTGCATCTTTTTGACACCGTACACGCACGCGAGCGCCTCCTTCTCTACCATTCCGTACCTGCACTCTGCCCGCAAAAGTGACCTGGAGGCATAAGCTATGGGTTGTAATTTACCCGCACTATTGACATGTTGTAAAACGCACCTGACCCCGTACGCTGACGCATTACATGTAAGAACTAGCTTTTTACCTGGATCAAAGAAAGCCAAAACACTGTTGGAACACAGAAGGTTGTGTGCCTTATTGAAGGCACGTTCCTGGGCGTCCCCCCAAAACCAATCGCACCCCTTTCTGAGAGGCTCCAGCTGTTGAGGGCCTGCTCTCCTGCCTTTGCCTGTGTGTGGGGGTAGCAGCTTGTTTCATGCTGTGGACCCCTTGTTCTGATGTTTCGTTAGTTGTCGTACCCGCAGATCAACCTCGTTTCTTCTTCTCCTGCCAAGAATGTCTGTGCAACCAGAGCTGCTGCCTCTAGAGTCAAGTTCTTGGTTTCTTTGAGCTTTCAGAATATGCCTGCATGGCCTATTCCTTCAATAAAAAAGTCTCTCAGTACTTCTCTCCTTAGTTCATTGGAGAACTCACATAAACTAGCCAACCTCCGAAGTTCCGCCACGAAGTCGGGTATGCTCTGGCCCACACAGCGTCTGTAGTTGTAGAACCTGTGTCTGGCCATGTGTAGGCTGCTCGCTGGTTTCAGGTGGTCTCTCACCAGTGTGCTCAACTCTTCAAACAACTTGCTTGCTGGTTTCTCGGGTGCCAGCAGGTCCTTCATTAAAGCGTATGTTTTTGAGTCACAGCTGGTCAAGAGATGGGCTCTTCTCTTGTCTGCCTTATCGTCGCCTAACCAGTCTTTGGTTACAAAGCTTTGCTGGAGCCTTTCTATAAAGTCCTCCCAATTGTCTCCAGCATTGTATTTTTCATCTGAGCCGTTGTTCGCCATTCTGTGGATTCTGTAATCCCGTAACTCGTCGCCACTGTAAAGTCCTGTCCCCTCAGTACAGATTCACACGAGGCACATAGTGAAGTCAAGGTCACTCAGGACCTGCGCCTTTATTACACAGCTCTCGAATGCCACACTTGCCTGAGACCTGTCCTTATATACCTGTCTGGGACAGGTATCCAGTGTCTCCTGCAAGTACACCCCTGGTGGTAAGTTAAGCTTGTGGTTACAGGTCATCTCTGGTTACAGTCATGTATAGCATGGTGAGATACAGTTATGTACAGTAGTGTGAGATACATGACACGGAACACTTCCGTTCAGTCTGTAAGTGTGACCCTGAGCTTCCGCTCGCCTGTCACTTTAATTCCCCGCTCCACTCCCACTCTGATTTCTTCGTCCTTGGCCTCCTACACTATTCCAATGAAGCTCAACGCAAGCTCGAGGAACAGCACCTTATCTTTCGTTTAGGCACTTTACAGCCTTCTGGATTCAACATCGAGTTCAACAATTTCAGAGCGTAACCTCTGCCCTTATTTTTTTTCTGTTTTTTTTTTCTCTTTCCCATGGCAACTGTTTATGATTCTGCCATTTCCATTTACACCCTATCTAGACTCATTTTTTGTTTCTTAACTTGTCCCATTGCCATCTCCTTTTGCCTTGCACCATCATCCATTTTGTTTCTTAATCTCTCCTGCCTTCCACCCTATCACAGACCTTCCCTTTTGTTCTTTCCTCCCCTCCCACTTTCCCTGCCCCGACATTTGCTTAAAAACCTGTTACATCTCCAACTTTTTCCAGTTCTGACGAAGGGTCACAGACCCGAAACGTTGGGGCTGAAATTTTGGGTCCCTATAAAGACCCGTTACCGCCATTTTGCGGCGGCCATGTGGCGGAATCGAGTGGCCGCCGTGTTGCAGTCGATTGGCCGGCACTACCCAAATTTAGCTCGGGGATTTTTCAGCCTATCCCCACTTCCTCCCCGTTGCTGCCGACCGCCGCAAGCGTGACACCAAAATGCGCACCGCCGCTCTCCCGCACCTCCAGCACACTCCGCCCTAAAGGTACCGTGAAAAATCGGCGAGCTGCCGCGCGGTGCAACCGACAGCTTTTTTTGTTGGTGCACCTTGCCTGCTCGCTCTCTGCCCTGGCGGTGCGACGGCCATTAAAGGCAAGAGCCCAATGTCGCGCCTGCCATTTTTTTTTGCTGGCCGACTTCCATGTCGTCTGGACTATTGTGGCCCCTGGGTGCGGCTGGGCCGCTAACAGGCAGTCTGGCACCCCCGCTGGCCTGGCCGAAACCCTCCCTGGTGGTCCAGTGGACCTTCACTCAAAGGGGAGAGAGCGTGGTGATGCACACGCGCTGTGACATCACCAACGCTCTGCCGCTGATTGACAGTGGCAGAGTCGCGATCCCGCCCCCACTTCCGCCCCATACCAGGACTTACCGCCGCACTTCCCACTATGACCAACTTCCGGTCCAACATTTAAAGTGGAGAAAATCACTCGGAACACTGTCTCATTGCGCCCGGCGGTAAAACAATCGTGGGTGCACCAGCTTTTTGCCGTGCCTGAATTTTGGCCCCATTAACTCTGTTTCTCTCTTCACAGATGCTGAGTATTTCCAACATTTTCTGTTTTTATTCCAGATTCCAGCGCCCGCAGTATTTTGCTTTTGTTGTAGTAAATGGTTTTATCCTGGCTTTAAACTGTGATATCCAACAAAACATTCTCTGAATACATATTTTCAAACAAAGACTGGTAAGTTCCTGGCCTTGACTGTGGCAGACAAATTACAAAAATCGAAGCTATGTACATTAAAAAAAACAGCATACAGTTCAAGCAGAGATTGGTTTCTTCCTTGCTTAAACTGCGATATCAAACAAAAAAATTCTGAATACGTCTTTTCAAACAAAGACTGTTTTTTTCCTATGCATTTATCCTAGAACAGCATACATAACACTTTGGGTGAATTTTTGGGGATATTTATACATGTTTTATAATTGTCACAGAATTTTATATGCACTTTGAGCTATGAGGACACAATATTTTGCACCTGTGAAGATATAATTATGCAGTTAGATATGATATTGCTTGTGACAAGGATTTAGGGTTAATGATATAAAAAATTAGGACCTAAAGTCGAAGGCCTAAAACATATTAGCCTATGGGTTAATCTGGCCTTCCCTCTGAGAGATCCTGAGCCACAGAGCACCCCACTTTACACTCACCTCTTCATTGTTCCACAGACACCGTTTTCCACCAGCGTGTGCCACCCAGTTTGGGCGCAATGAGAGAAATTGTACAAAAGGGCAAGGGTTGTTATTGTGTTCCTAACACAGATGAGACTGCACACAGGGAGGTTAAAGTAACAGTGACCTCAGTCTTTAATAAGACACTCCAGAGTGAGGAACAGGCCTTAGGGGCCGGCTTATATACAGTGCTCCCAAGGAATGTTGGGATCCCTTGGGACTTCAGGGGATGCGCTCCCTGGTGGCGGAACATGGGAGTGCATGCTTTACAGATACACAACATCACTCCCCAAGTCAAAGTGAAAACTATTTACAAGATGAGGCAGTTGGAAGACTTTCTTTCCCTGGTGGACCACCTCGGTACAAATGTCTGTTCTGGTGTGTTGGCTGTGCCCTCGCTGGGCTGGCGTGTTGTTGGCCCTGCAGGGCTGCTGGGTGAGCCTGGCCTTGCTGGGCTGTTGGGCATGATGGGTTCGATTTCCTGGTCTGGAGTGGTGTCGTTGATCCTTTGGGTGTGTGTTGTGGGCTCGAAAAAGGTGGTGTCTGCTGTGGGTTGTTCAGGGCAGTCTGTGAACCGCAGCCTCGTTTGGTCCAGGTGCTTTCTGCAAATTTGTCCATTGTCTAGTTTGACTACAAACACCCTATTCCCTTCTTTAGCTATCACCGTGCCCGCGATCCACTTGGGACCATGTCCATAGTTTAGCACATACACAGGGTCATTCAGATCAATTTCCCGTGACACAGTGGCGCGACTATCGTTTACATTTTGTTGCTGCCGCCTGCTCTCTACCTGATCATACAGGTTGGGGTGAACCAGCGAGAGTCTGGTTTTAAGTATCCTTTTCATGAGTAGCTCAGCTGGGGTACCCCTGTGAGCGAGTGAGGTCTCGTGCAGTAGCTGAGCAGTACTCGGGACAGGTGGGTTTGGAGTGAGCTTTCTGTGACTCGTTTAAGGCTCTGTTTGGTTGTTTGTACTGCTCACTCTGCCTGCCCATTGGAGGCTGGTTTAAACGGGGCCAAGGTGACATGTTTGATCCCATTGCGGGTCATGAATTCTTTAAATTCGACACTGGTGAAACATGGCCCGTTCTCACTGACCAGTATGTCAGGCAAGTCGTGGGTGGCAAACATGGCCCTCAGGCTTTCAATGGTGGCGGTGGCGGTGCTTCCCGACATTATTTCACATTCAATCCATTTTGAAAAAGCATCCACCACCACCAGGAACATTTTACCGAGAAACGGGTCCGCATAGTCCACATGGATCCTCAACCATGGTCTGGAGGGCCAGGACCACAAACTTAGTGGTGTCTCTCTGGGCACGTTACTCAACTGAGCACACACGCTGCATTGCCGTACACAGGACTCTAAGTCAGAGTTGATACCGGGCCATCACACGTGGGATCTGGCTATTCGCTTTCATTATTACTATACCCAGGTGTGTGCTGTGGAGATCCGAGATGAACGTCTCCCTGCCCTTTTTTGGTAGCACTACACGGTTACCCCACAACAGGCAGTCTGCCTGAATGGACAGCTCATCCTTTCGCCGCTGGAATGGCTTGATTAGCACTTGCATTTCAACGGGGATGCTGGCCCAGTTCCCATGCAGTACACAGTTTTTTTAACTAGGGACAGCAGAGGATCTTGGCTGGTCCAAGTCCTAATCTGGCGGGCCATGACAGGTGATTTATCTTTTTCAAATGCATCCATGACCATTAACAAGTCTGCAGGCTGCGCCACCATCAACAAGTTTGCAGGCTGTGCCATTTCCACCCCCGTGTTGGGCAATGGTAGCTGACTGAGAGCATCCGCACAGTTCTCAGTGCCTGGCCTGTGGCGGATGGTATAGTAATACACTGATAGCGCGAGTGCCCACCTTTGTATGCGGGCTGAGGCATTAGTATTTACCCCCTTGTTTTCAGCGAATATGAGGGGCTTGTGATCGGTTTCCAGCTCAAATTTGAGGCCAAACAGGTACTCAGGCATTTTCTTTACCCCGAACACACACGCTAATGCCTCTTTCTCAATCATGCTGTAGGCCCTCTTGGCCTTAGACAAGCTCCTGGAGGCATAGGCGACAGGTTGCAACTTCCCCGCAATGTTGGCTTGTTGTAATACACACCCCACTCCGTACGTCGACGGTCACATGCTAGCGCAAGTCTTTTACACGGGTTATACAATACAAGCAGCTTGTTGGAGCATAAAATGTTTGTGGCTTTCTCAAAAGCAATTACTTGTTTTTTTTCCCTATACCCAGTTCTCACCTTTACGCAATAACACATGTAAGAGGATGCTTAACCCCGGTAGGAAGTTACCAAAATAGTTGAGGAGTCCCAGGAACGACCGCAGCTCCGTGACGTTCTGTGGCCTGGGCGCGTTCCTGATAGCCTCTGTCTTGGCGTCTGTGGGCCAAATGCCGTCCGCCGCGATCTTTCTCCCCAAAAACTCCACTTTTGTTGCCATGAAGACGCATTTTCACCTCTTCAGCTGCAGCCCTATGCGATCCAGTTGCTGGATGACCTCCTCCAAGTTTTCTAGGTGCTCGATGGTGTCCCGACCCGTGACCAATATGTCGTCCTGAAAAACCACCGTGCGTGGTACCGACTTGAGTAGGCTCTCCATGTTTCTCTGGAAGATCGCTGCAGCCAACCGAATTCCAAACAGGCATCTATTGTAGATGAACGTCCCTTGTACGTGTTAATGCAGGTGAGGCCCTTCGAAGACTCCTCCAGCTCCTGCGTCATGTAGGCCGAAGTCAGGTCAAGCTTGGTGAACGTCTTGCCTCCTGCCAGCATCGCAAATAGGTCGTCTGCCTTAGGTAGCGGGTATTGGTCCTGTAGCGAGAAACAATTAATAGTTACTTTATAATCGCCGCAAATCCTGACCGTGCCATCACTTTTGAGTACTGGAACAATCGGGCTGGCCCACTCGCTGAATTCCACTGGGGAGATGATGCCCTCGTGTTGCAGCCTGTCCAGCTCAATTTACACTCTCTCCCTCATCATGTGAGGTACTGCTCCCGCCTTGTGGTGAATGGGTCGTGCCTCTGGGACCAAGTGGATCCGCACCTTCGCCCTGGAAAAGTTTCCAATGCCTGGCTCAAAAAAGGGAAGGACATTTTTTAAGAACCTGGGTAAATGAAGTCTCATCGACATATGATAGCGCTCAGATGTTATCCCAGTTCCAGTGGATTTTGCCCAGCCAGCTCCTTCCAAACAGTGTGGTGCCATCGCCTGGGACAATCCAGAGTGGCAGTTCGTGCACCGTGCCCTCGTAGGTGACCTTGACCATGGCGCTGCCCAGGACAGTAATAAGATCTTTGGTGTACGTTTTCAGTTTTGTGTGGATGGGGCTCAGGGCTGGTCTGAATGCCTTTTTGCACCACAGTCTCTCAAATATCTTTTTACTCATGATGGATTGGCTAGCACCAGTGTCCAGTTCCATGGCTGCGGGTAAGCCATTCAATTTTACATTTAGCATTATAGGTGGACATTTCGTCGAAAATGTGTGCACCTCATGTACTTCAGCATCTGCCTCCTCTCTCTGAGGCTCGAAATTGCTTTGATCCACCATGGGCCGATCTTCTTCTGCCACGTGGTGGTTAGCAGGTTTTGCAGAGCTTGCAGCTCGTTTGCAAGCTTGTTGGAGGTGCCCCATTGTTTCACAGCTCTTGCAAACATACCCTTTGAAGCGCCATGAATAAGCTGAATGGAAGCCTTCACAACGCCAACAAGGTGTGAATTGCCTTGCATTCACCCTTTGTTGCGGACTCTGAGTCATCTGGATCACCTGAGGCCTGCTGGCAGTTGCAGACTTGTGGGTCCTGCCCTGTACATTTCTGCTCACAAACACAGTTCCAGTTAATTTATGAACATTGCTAACACTTGTGTGCTGAGAGATTTGTTTGGTGTTATCACTGGTGGACATAAACGCCTGTGCTATCACAATGGCCTTACTGAGGATCGGTGTCTCTTCAGTCAAAAGTTTTTGAAGCTCGCCAATTCCTGACCTTCAGATCGCTGGCACGTGTCGAACCGATACCTCGCCAACAGCACGCTCTCCCTCAGGTTAAGATGCTCCCGAACCAGTGTACACAGCTCCTCATACGACTTATCTGTGGGTTTCACTGGAGCCAGAAGATTCTTCATGAGGCTGTAGGTCGGTGCCCCGCAGAACGTGAGGAGGACTGCTCTCCTTTTTGCAGCGCTTCCTTCTCCGTCCAGCTCGTTGGCTACAAAGTACTGGTCTAGTCGTTCAACATAGGCTTCCCAGTCCTCACCCTCCGAGAACTTCTCCAGGATGCCCACAGTTTGCTGCATCTTTGCGTTGGATTCGTATACTCATTGCCAGTTATTGTGTTCCTAACACAGATGAGACTGCACACAGGGAGGTTAAAGTAACAGTGACCTCAGTCTTTATTAAGACACTCCAGAGTGAGGAACAGGCCTTTGGGGTCGGCTTGTATACAGTGCTCTCTTGGGACTTCAGGGGATGAGCTCCCTGGTGGCGGAACATGGGAGTGCATGTTTTACAGATGCACAACTGTTATGTTAAATGGTCCCTCCTGAGGAGGTTGGGAGTTTCCAGTTTAAGTCTGTTTTTTATTCATTCACGGCATGTGGGCATCACTGGTTAGGCCAGCATTTATTGCCCATCCCTAATTGCTCTCGAGAAGGTGGTGGTGAGCCGCCTACTTGAATCGCTGCACCAGTCGTGTGGTGAAGGTACTACCACAGTGCTGTTAGGGAGGAGTTCCAGTATGTTGACCCAGCGATGATGAAGGAACGGCGATATATTTCCAAGTCAGGATGCTGTGTGACTTGGAGGGGAACTTGGAGGTAATGGTGTTCCCATATGCCTGCTGCCCTTGACCTTCTAGGTGGTAGAGGTCACGGGTTTGGGAGGTGCTGCCGAAGAAGCCTTGGCGAGTTGCTGCAGTGCATCTTGTAGGTGGTATACACTGCAGACAGGTTACATCGGTGATGGAGGGAGTGAATGTTGAAGGTGGTGGATGGGGTGCCAATCAAGCGGGCTTCTTTGTCCTGGATGATGTCGAGCTTCTTGAGTGTTGTTGGAGCTGCACTTATCCAGGCAAGTGGAGAGTATTCCATCACAATCCTGACTTGTGCCTTGTAGATGGTGGAAAGACTTTGGGGAGTCAGGAGGTGAGTCACTCGCCGCAGAATACCCAGCCTCTCTTGTTGCCACAGTATTTATGAGGCTGGTCCAGTTAAGTTTCTGGTCAATGGTGACCCCCCAGGATGTTGATAGTTTAGGATTCGGCGATGGTAATGCTGTTGAATGTCAAGCGTGTAAAGTCCTGTCCCCTCAGTACATATTCACACGAGGCACATACTGAAGTCAAGGTCACTCAGGACCTGCACCTTTATTACACAGCTCTCGAATGCCACACTTGCCTGAGACCTGTCCTTATATAGCTGTCTGGGACAGGTATCCAGTGTCTCCTGCAAGTGCACCCCTGGTGGTAAGGTAAGCTTGTGGTTACAGGTCATCTCTGGTTACAGTCATGTATAGCATGGTAAGATACAGTTATGTACAGTAGTGTGAGATACATGACAAAGCGGAAGTGGTTAGACTCATTTTTTTGGAGATAGTCATTGCCTGGCACTAGTGTGGTGTGAATGTTATTTGTCACTTATCAGTCCAAGCCTGAATGTCGCCCAGGTCTTGCTGCATGTGGATACCAGGCACCTGGATGACTGCATGAATTTGATCAATGAGATCCCTTTCATGCAGATTTCACCTGTGCTGGATGCGCTAATGAGTAGTGTGCATGTTAGTGGATAGTGCAACAGCATAAGGATATAAGAAACACAAGCAGGAGTAGGCCATGTGGCCCCTCGAGCCTGCTCCACCATTTAATAAAATTATGGTTGATCATCGACCTCAACTCCACTTTCCCGCCCGATCTCCATATCCCGCAATTCCTCGAGAGTCCAAAAATCTATCGATCTCAGCCTTGAATATACTTAGAGACGGAGCACCTACAGCCCTCTGGGGCAAAGAATTCTAAAGATTCACAACGCGTGTGCTAACAGGCGTTGTGGCAGTGTTTAATGTGATAATGGATGGTGTGATACTGTGTGTATGCTCCTGGTTGCTGTGACAGTGAGTTTGAGCGTGTTAATGAGTGGTGTCGCAGCAAGCATGAGTGTGTAGCTGGGTGTGGTAGTGAGTGTGAGTATGTAAACAGATGGTGTGACAGATGTGTCAGGATGGCCGAGTGGTCTAAGGCGCCAGACTCAAGGACTGTTAATCCTTACCTTACCAAAGGTTGGTGTATTCTGGTCCCTTTCTAGGGGCGTGGGTTCGAATCCCACTTCTGACATTAACTTTAGTTGGCTCGTTGGTCTAGGGGTATGATTCTCGCTTCGGGGTTATTGCTTGAAATTTGCGAGAGGTCCCGGGTTCAAATCCCGGACGAGCCCTCAGTTTACCCAAGAATTTTTTCTATTCTCCCACAGAAAGTTGTTGAGGCCAATTCATTAAATATATTCAAAAAGGAGTTAGATGAAGTCCTTACTACTAGGGGAATCAAGGGGTATGGTGAGAAAGCAGGAATGGGGTACTGAAGTTGCATGTTCAGCCATGAACTCATTGAATGGCGGTGCAGGCTAGAAGGGCCGAATGGCCTACTCCTGCACCTATTTTCTATGTTTCTATGTTTCTATTCTATAGTGAGTGTGTACCGAGCAGTGTGGCTGTCAGCGTGTAAATGGATAGTGCGCTGGTGAGTGCAAGTGTGCATCAACAATCCTTGCCGCAGAATGGGGAACACTGAGAATTGGGCCGTGGCGGCGGGGGGGGGGGGGGTCATATCTATGGGGCACCTTCCTCCTATGGGGACATTAAAGAGCAGGGAACAAGATGATGGCTTGACCTTGGGAGGATCTGAGGTACTGAGACAGCTGGGTAAAGAAGATGGAAATAATAAAAGGGGGCTAGCAGACCCCCCCCCACCCCCCACACCCCCGACAAAAAAACCTCCAGGAAAAATGAAGCTGAGGGATAAAGGGAAGTAACCGAAAGGGACCCTGGCAGACAGCCTCTCTGTCCCTTTGCTCGCTCAGGATTATCCATTTTCTCGCGCCCTGGACAATTGAGGGGCTCCTGTTGCCGCGGAAACGCTGAACTGCAGGCTCGTGTTGTGACTGTTGGCAGGTTTGTAGAAATTTGTGTTTGTCTTAGAATTGAGATTCGGGGAGAAGGTTCTGGAAGAGGTTGGTGGTGAGGGGGCCTGAGCCTTTCCGATGGATGGACGGCTGACAGATGCGGTGAACAGCGGGGGGGGAGCAGGTATCTGTGGGTGAGGGGGACGTTACATCGAAATGGTGGGCCACTAGATTGGGCAATAGCTGTACGTTGCTCAAAGTGATGCAGCTGGTGATTGCAGACAGGCTGCTGATTCCCTACAAGCGAGTCAATATGCTGAGTGCAATACAATCTCCAGAGGCTGACTGGGCCAGGGTTGAGATATTACAACAACCTGTATTTATATAGCGCTTTTAACATAGTAAAACATCCCAAGCCACTTCACAGAAGTATTATACGACTAAAAATTTGACCACAAGCCGCATAAGGAAAAATTAGTGCAGGTGAAAGAGGTATGTTTTAAGGAGCGTCTTAAAGGAGGAAAGAGAGGTAGAGAGGCAGAAGGGTTTAGGGAGGGAGTTCTAGAGCTTGGGGCCCAGGCAGCAGAAGGCACGGCCACCAATGGTTACGCGATTATAATCAGGAATGCTCAAGAGGGCGGAATTAGAGGAACGCAGACATCTCGGGGGGTTGTGAGGCTGATAAAGATGACAGAGATAGGGAGGGGTGAGGCCATGGAGGGATTTGTAAACAAGGATGAGAATTTTGAAATCGAGGCGATGCTTAACCGAGAGCCAATGTAGGTCAGCGAGCACATGATGGGTGAGTGGGACTTGGTGCGAGTTAAGACATGGGGGCAGCCGAGTTTTGGATTAAATTAAACATTACAGATTAAACACCTCTTTCATCCCCCAGCTCACAAACACATGGGCTCCTCACAGATCAGTGGTGTGTTTTTTCAGGATTCACTCCATGAGAAAGCAGGAAGGGGGTACTGAAGTTTCATGTTCAGCCATGAACTCATTGAAAGGCGGTGCAGGCTAGAAGGGCTGAATGGCCTACTCCTGCACCTATTTTCTATGTTTCTATTAACACTGGTGGACTTTAATCAGCCACGAATTTACCCAGCATGCAGCACTCACATGCCTCACTTCCCTGGTGACTCAATCTGTGATTGGTCCGTCTACTGAGGAGGGTCTAAACCAGCTGACGTTCCGCCCTACTGAGAAGTCCGTGGGTGGATATTACACGAGGTCAGATGTGAGGCTCTCACAGCTGACTAACTTAGCAGCACCCACCTTCTAAACTCACCATGAAGGATGCCCTTTCCGGCGAGAGGTCAGAGGGCTGGCAGAGCAAGGGAACTATCGTGTGAAAATAACTTTACTGACAATACCACTGGCCCCTTCGTCACTGACGTTATGTCAGCTCTGGCTTTTTTGTCCGTTTTTCTCTCCAGTTAAGAGAAAGGAAAGGGGAGAGGGAGGAGAGAAGGGGAGAGAGAGAGAGAGAGAGAGAGAGAGATGGAAGAGGGAGGAGAGAGAGAGGGAGATGGAAGAGGGAGGGGAGAGAGAGAGATGGAAGAGGGAGGGGAGAGATGGAAGAGGGAGGGGAGAGAGAGAGAAGGGGAGGGAGAGAAGGGAGAAAGGAGGTGAAAAAGAATGGAATTAGCGAGAAGGGGAGAGAGGGGGAGAAAGGGAAGGGGCTGGATGTGAAAAGGGAGAGAGAGGGAGAAGGGGAACGAGAAGAAGAAATAAGGGGAGAGAAGAAAGGGGAAGCAATACACCATGGATGTGGTGTATTTAGATTTCCAAAAGGCATTCGATAAGGTGCCACACAAAAGGTTACTGCAGAAAATAAAGGTACGCGGAGTCAGAGGAAATGTATTTGCATGGATCGAGAATTGGCTGGCTAACAGAAAGCAGAGAGTCGGGATAAATGGGTCCTTTTCGGGTTGAAAATCGGTGGTTAGTGGTGTGCCACAGGGATCAGTGCTGGGACCACAACTGTTTACAATATACATAGATGACCTGGAAGAGGGGACAGAGTGTAGTGTAACAAAATTTGCAGATGACACAAAGATTAGTGGGAAAGCGGGTTGTGTAGAGGACACAGAAAGGCTGCAAAGAGATTTAGATAGGTTAAGCGAATGGGCTAAGGTTTGGCAGATGGAATACAATGTCGGAAAGTGTGAGGTCATCCACCTTGGGAAAAAAACAGTAAAAGGGAATATTATTTGAATGGGGAGAAATTACAACATGCTGCGGTGCAGAGGGACCTGGGGTCCTTGTGCATGAAACTCTTTTAGAGTCTACCTGCAAAACATAAAACATTTATCCGTGCCACCCGACCTGGATGACACACCAGACATTTACAAGGCTCCTTGTGCATGAATCCCAAAAAGTTAGTTTGCAGGTGCAGCAGGTAATCAGGAAGGCGAATGGAATGTTGGCCTTCATTGCGAGAGGGATAGAATACAAAAGCAGGGAGGTCCTGCTGCAACTGTACAGGGTATTGGTGAGGCCACACCTGGAGTACTGCGTGCAGTTTTGGTCACCTTACTTAAGGAAGGATATACTAGCTTTGGAGGGGGTACAGAGACGATTCACTAGGCTGATTCCGGAGATGAGAGGTTTACCTTATGATGATAAATTGAGTAGACTGGGTCTTTACTCGTTGGAGTTCAGAAGGATGAGGGGTGATCTTATAGAAACATTTAAAATAATGAAAAGGATAGACAAGATAGAGGCAGAGAGGTTGTTTCCACTGGTCGGGGAGACTAGAACTAGGGGGCACAGCCTCAAAATACGGGGGAGCCAATTTAAAAATGAATTGAGAAGGAATTTCTTCTCCCAGAGGGTTGTGAATCTGTGGAATTCTCTGCCCAAGGAAGCAGTTGAGGCTAGCTCATTGAATGTATTCAAATCACAGATAGATAGATTTTTAACCAATAAGGGAATTAAGGGTTACGGGGAGCGGGCGGGTAAGTGGAGCTGAGTCCACGGCCAGATCAGCCATGATCTTGTTGAATGGCGGAGCAGGCTCGAGGGGCTAGATGGCCTACTCCTGTTCCTAATTCTTATGTTCTTATGTTATGTTCTTATGTAAAAGAAGAGAGGTGAGGAGAAGGGAAAACCGAGAGTGATGGAGCGGGATGGAGAGAGGGAGTAAGAAGCTAGGGAGAGAGAGAGAGAGAGAGAGAGAGGGGGAAAGGAAAGGGGACGGGGAGAAGGTAGGGAGGGAGGAGAGGAAAGGGGATGGGGGAAGAAGAGAAAGGGAAGTGAAAAGGAGGGGGAGGGGTCCGATGAGAGAAACCTGACAGAATAAAAGGAACTCAATGAGTTGCGATGAGAGTGCGGGAGGAACGGTGACACTTTCACGATTCACACAAACAGGTCCACGAAGGGAATTTATTCTGCAGCAGGGGAGCAGCTTTGCAGGAATACTGAAAGCACAGTGTAAATTCTAAGGACTGTACCATTCATTCGCTGTTGTAATTCATGATCTAATAAGACGGCAAAGAAAAATATGCAAAATAAGACATGTTTTAATCATGAGATGGTAATCATTATAACACAGCGAGTCGATGCGTTTTGAAGCGGTTTGCCAGTATTTCAGTTGCCTTTAGCATGTGCCACAGCTGTCACAGTCTCCTTGACTAACCCTTCCCGCGCTCAGCACATTCTCTCAGGCAGCTGGTCCGGCACTGGGTCCCCAACTACAGGGTGAGGCACAAGACTCCCCTGGGTATTGCTGCAGTCAGTACACATCCCATCATGCTTTATGCTATCTAACTGTTAATCTTTCACACTGCTGGCGTCTCTGCACCAATCGGTCACGCCCTCCAACACTCGCTCTCACTCCTCTCACCCCACTCTCTCTCAATTCCCTTCACTCATTCCTCTTTCTCTGCCCTCCCTCTCGCACCGCCCCCCGCTCTCTCTCTCCTATCTCTCTCAATCTCCCTCTCTCTGTCCTCTCTCCCTCACTCACTCCTCCTATCTCTACCTCGCTCCTTCTTTCACGACCCCTCTCTCTATGCCCTCTCTCTCTCAATCCCCTCATTCTGCCCTCTCAATCCATCTCTCTCGGCCCTCTTTCAATCTCCCTCTTTCTCAATCTCCTCTCTCTGTCCACACTCTCTCCCTTTCTCACTCCCCCTCTCTATCTGCCCTCTCTTACTCCCGCTCTCTCTGTCCTCTCTCTCAATTCCCCTCTCTGTCCTCTCTTTCCTTCTCTCACTACCCCTCTCTCTGTCCTCTCTCTCTCCATCTCTCTTTTTCTCTGCCCCTCTCTCTGTGTGCCATTTCTCTCAGCCCCGCCACTCTTTCTGCTCCTCTCTCTCCCTCTAAACCCCGTGTCTCTCTCTCTCTCTCTCTCTCTCACCCTGAACACCCTGTCTCACTTTCTCTCTCTCTCTGAACCCCGTGTCTCTCTCTCTCTCTGAACCCCCGTCTCACTCTCGCTCTCTGAACCCCCATCTCACTCTCTCTCTCTCTGAACCCCCTGTCTCACACTCTCTTCTCTCTCTCTGAACCCCCTGTCTCACACTCTCTCTCTTTCTCTCTGAACCCCTGTCTCTCTCTCGCTGAACCCTCTGTCTCACTCTCTCTCTCTGAATCCCATGTCTGTCTCTCTCTGAACCCTCTGTCTCACTCTCTCTCTTCTCTCTCACTCTGAACCCTCTGTCACACTCTCTCGCTCTGAACCCTCTGTCTCACTCTCTCTTTCTCTGAACCCCGTCTCACTCTCTCTCTCTGAACCCCCGTCTCACTCTCTCTCTCTGAACCTCCGTCTCACTCTCTCTCTCTGAACCCTCTGTCTCACTCTCTCTATCTCGCTCTCTGAACCCCCTGTCTCTCTCTCAACCCTCTGTCTCACTCTCTCTCTCTGAATCCCATGTCTGTCTCTGTCTGAACCCTCTGTCTCACTCTCTCTCCTCTCTCTCTCTGAACACTCTGTCTCGTTCTCTCTCTGAAACCCATGTCTCTCTCTGAACCCACTATCTCTCTTTCTCTCTCTCTCTCTGAACCCCCTGTCTCACACTCTCACTCTCTCTCTCTCTCTCAACTCCCTGTCTTGCTCTCTCTCTCTGAACCCCATGTCTCTCTCTCTCTGAACCCCCTGTCTTGCTCTCTTTCTCTCTCTGAACCCCCTGTCTCTCTCTCTCTCTCTCTCTCTGAACCCTCTGTCTCACTCTCTCTCTCTCTCTCTGAATCTCATGTCTGTCTCTCTCTGAACCCGCTGTCTCACTCTCTCTCCTCTCTCTCTCTCTCTCTCTGAACCCTCTGTCTCACTCTCTCGTTCTTTCTCTGAAACCCGTGTCTCTCTCTGAACCTCCTGTCTCTCTCTATCTCTCTGAACCCTCTGTCTCACACTCTCTCTCGCTCTCTCTATCTCAACCCCCTGTCTTGCTCTCTCTGAATTCCATGTCTGACTCTCTCTGGACCCTCTATCTCACTCTCTCTCCTCTCTCTCGCTCTGAACCCTCTGTCTCACCCTCTCTCTCACTCTGAACCCTCTGTCTCACTCTCTCTCTCGCTCTGAACTCCGTCTCACTCTCTCTCTCTCTCTCTGAACCCCCGTCTCACTCTCTCTCTCTGAACCCCCGTCTCACTCTCTCTCTCTGAACCCTCTGTCTCACTCGCTCTCTCTGAATCCCATGTCTGTCTCTCTCTGAATCCTCTGTCTCTCTCTCTCTCTCCTCTCTTTCTCTGAACCCTCTCTGTCACGCTCTCTCGCTCTCTCTCTGAAACCCATGTCTCTCTCTGAACCCCCTGTCTCTCTCTCTCTCTCTCTCTGAACCTCCTGTCTCACTCTCTCTCTCTCTCTCTCTCTCTCTCAACCCCCCGTCTTGCTCTCTCTGAACCCCGTGTCTCTCTCTCTGAACCCCCTGTCTTGCTCTCTCTTTCTCTATCTGAACGCACTGTCTCTCTCTCTCTCGCTCAACCCTGTTTCTCTCTCTCTCTGAAACCCCGTCTCTGTCTGTCTGTCTCTCTCTCTATTTCTGTCTCTGAACCCCCTGTCTCACTCTCTCTCTCTCTCTCTCTCAACCCCGTGTCTCTCTCGCTCTGAACCCGTTGCCTCTCTCTCTCTCTCGCTCTGAACTCCCTGTCTCACTCTCTCTCTCTCTCTCTCTCTAACCCGTCTCTCTCTCTCTCTGAACCCCCTGTCTTGCTCTCTCTCTCTCTCTCTCTCTGAACCCCTTGTCTGTCTGTCTGTCTCTATCTCTCTATCTCTGTGAACCCCCTGTCTCTCTCTCTCTCTCTCTGAACCCCCTGTCTCTCTCTCTCTCTCTGAACCCCCTGTCTCTCTCTCTCTCTGAACCCCCTGTCTCTCTCTCTCTCTGAACCCAGTGTCTCTCTTTGTCTGAACCCCCTGTCTCACTCTCTCTCTGAACACCCTGTCTCACTCTCTCTCCTTCTCTCTGAACCCCCTGTCTCTCTCTCTCTCTGAACCCCTTGTCTCTCTCTCTCTGAACCCCCTGTCTCACTCTCTCTCTCTCTCTCTCTCTGAACCCTGTGTCACTCTCTCTCTGCACTCCCTGTCTCTCTCTCTCTCTCTCTCTCTCTCAACCCCGTGTCTCTCTCTCTCTCTCTCTGGACCCCCTGTCTCACTCTCTCGCTGAACCCCTGTCTCACTCTCTCTCTCTCTCTCTCTCTCTCTCTGAACCCCGGTTCACTCTCTCTCTGAACCCCAGTCTCTCTCTCTCTCTCTCTCTAACCCGTCTCTCTCTCTCTGAACCCCCTGTCTTGCTCTCTCTCTCTCTGAACCCCTTGTCTGTCTGTCTGTCTCTATCTCTCTATCTCTGTGAACCCCCTGTCTCTCTCTCTCTCTCTGAACCCCCTGTCTCTCTCTCTCTCTCTGAACCCCCTGTCTCTCTCTCTCTCTCTGAACCCCCTGTCTCTCTCTCTCTCTGAACCCAGTGTCTCTCTTTGTCTGAACCCCCTGTCTCACTCTCTCTCTGAACACCCTGTCTCACTCTCTCTCCTTCTCTCTGAACCCCCTGTCTCTCTCTCTCTCTGAACCCCTTGTCTCTCTCTCTCTGAACCCCCTGTCTCACTCTCTCTCTCTCTCTCTCTGAACCCTGTGTCACTCTCTCTCTGCACTCCCTGTCTCTCTCTCTCTCTCTCTCTCTCAACCCCATGTCTCTCTCTCTCTCTCTGAACCCCCTGTCTCACTCTCTCGCTGAACCCCTGTCTCACTCTCTCTCTCTCTCTCTCTCTCTCTCTCTCTCTCTCTGAACCCCGGTTCACTCTCTCTCTGAACCCCAGTCTCTCTCTCTCTCTCTCTCTAACCCGTCTCTCTCTCTCTGAACCCCCTGTCTTGCTCTCTCTCTCTCTCTCTCTGAACCCCTTGTCTGTCTGTCTGTCTCTATCTCTCTCTCTCTCTGAACCCCCTGTCTCTCTCTCTCTCTCTGAACCCCCTGTCTCTCTCTCTCTCTCTCTGAACCCCCTGTCTCTCTCTCTCTCTCTCTGAACCCAGTGTCTCTCTTTGTCTGAACCCCCTGTCTCACTCTCTCTCTGAACCCCCTGTCTCACACTCTCTCCTTCTCTCTGAATCCCATGTCTCTCTCTCTCTCTGAACCCCTTGTCTCTCTCTCTCTGAACCCCCTGTCTCACTCTCTCTCTCTCTCTGAACCCTGTGTCACTCTCTCTCTGAACTCCCTGTCTCTCGCTCTCTCTCTCTCTCTCTCAACCCCGTGTCTCTCTCTCTCTCTCTGAACCCCCTGTCTCACTCTCTCGCTGAACCCCTGTCTCACTCTCTCTCTCTCTCTCTCTGAACCCCGGTTCACTCTCTCTCTGAACCCCAGTCTCTCTCTCTCTCTCTCTCTCTGAACCCCGTGTCTCTTTCTCTCTGAACCCCCTGTCTCACTCTCTCACTCTGAACCCCCGTCTCTCTCTCTCTCTCTCTCTGAACCCCGTGTCACTCTCTGAACTCCCTGTCTCACTCTCTCTCTCTGAACCCCGTGTCTCTCTCTCTCTGAACCCCCTGTCTTGCTCTCTCTTTCTCTATCTGAACCCCCTGTCTCTCTCAACCCTGTGTCTCTCTCTCTCTCTGAAACCCCTGTCTCTGTCTGTCTGTCTCTCTCTCTCTATCTCTGTCTCTGAACCCCCTGTCTCGCTCTCTCTCTCTCAACCCCGTGTCTCTCTCGCTCTGAACCCCTTGACTCTCTTTCTCTCTCTCGCTCTGAACTCCCTGTCTCACTCTCTCTCTCTCTCTCTATCCCGTCTCTCTCTCTCTCTGAACCCCCTGTCTTGCTCTCTCTCTCTCTCTCTCTCTCTCTGAACCCCTTGTCTGTCTGTCTCTATCTCTCTCTCTCTGAACCCCCTGTCTCTCTCTCTCTCTCTCTCTCTCTCTGAACCCCCTGTCTCTCTATCTCTCTCTCTCTCTCTCTGAATCCCCTGTCTCTCTCTCTCTCTCTGAACCCAGTGTCTCTCTTTGTCTGAACCCCCTGTCTCACTCTCTCTCTGAACCCCCTGTCTCACTCTCTCTCCTTCTCTCTGAACCCCCTGTCTCTCGCTCTCTCTCTCTCTGAACCCCCTGTCTCTCTCTCTGAACCCCCTGTCTCACTCTCTCTCTCTCTCTGAACCCTGTGTCACTCTCTCTCTGAACTCCCTGTCTCTCTCTCTCTCAACCCCGTGTCTCTCTCTCTCTCTCTGAACCCCCTGTCTCACTCTCTCTCTCTGAACCCCTGTCTCACTCTCTCTCTCTCTCTCTCTCTGAACCCCGTGTCACTCTCTCTCTGAACCCCAGTCTCTCTCTCTCTCTCTCTGAACCCCGTGTCTCTCTTTCTCTCTGAACCCCCTGTCTCACTCTCTCACTCTGAACCCCCGTCTCTCTCTCTCTCTCTGAACCCCGTGTCACTCTCTGAACTCCCTGTCTCACTCTCTCTCTCTGAACCCCGTGTCTCTCTCTCTCTGAACCCCCTGTCTTGCTCTCTCTTTCTCTATCTGAACCCCCTGTCTCTCTCAACCCTGTGTCTCTCTCTCTCTCTGAAACCCCTGTCTCTGTCTGTCTGTCTCTCTCTCTCTATCTCTGTCTCTGAACCCCCTGTCTCGCTCTCTCTCTCTCAACCCCGTGTCTCTCTCGCTCTGAACCCCTTGCCTCTCTTTCTCTCTCTCGCTCTGAACTCCCTGTCTCACTCTCTCTCTCTCTCTCTATCCCGTCTCTCTCTCTCTCTGAACCCCCTGTCTTGCTCTCTCTCTCTCTCTCTCTCTGAACCCCTTGTCTGTCTGTCTCTATCTCTCTCTCTCTGAACCCCCTGTCTCTCTCTCTCTCTCTCTCTCTCTCTCTCTCTGAACCCCCTGTCTCTCTCTCTCTCTCTCTCTCTCTGAATCCCCTGTCTCTCTCTCTCTCTCTCTCTCTGAACCCAGTGTCTCTCTTTGTCTGAACCCCCTGTCTCACTCTCTCTCTGAACCCCCTGTCTCACTCTCTCTCCTTCTCTCTGAACCCCCTGTCTCTCGCTCTCTCTCTCTGAACCCCCTGTCTCTCTCTCTCTGAACCCCCTGTCTCACTCTCTCTCTCTCTCTGAACCCTGTGTCACTCTCTCTCTGAACTCCCTGTCTCTGTCTCTCTCTCTCAACCCCGTGTCTCTCTCTCTCTCTCTGAACCCCCTGTCTCACTCTCTCTCTCTGAACCCCTGTCTCACTCTCTCTCTCTCTCTCTCTGAACCCCGTGTCACTCTCTCTCTGAACCCCAGTCTCTCTCTCTCTCTCTCTGAACCCCGTGTCTCTCTCTCTCTCTGAACCCCCTGTCTCACTCTCTCACTCTGAACCCCCGTCTCTCTCTCTCTCTCTCTGAACCCCGTGTCACTCTCTGAACTCCCTGTCTCACTCTCTCTCTCTGAACCCCCTGTTTCACTCTCTCTCTCTGAACCCCCGTCTCTCTCTCTCTCTCTCTCTGAACCCCGTGTCACTCTCTGAACTCCCTGTCTCACTCTCTCTCTGAACCCCGTGTCTCTCTCTCTCTCTCTGAAAACCCTGTCTTGCTCTCTCTCCTTCTCTCTGAAAACCCTGTCTTGCTCTCTCTCCTTCTCTCTGAATCCCCTGTCTGTCTCTCTCCCTCTCTCTCCCTCCCTCTGAACCCGTGTCTCTCTCTCTCTCTGAACCCCGTGTCTCTCTCTCTCTCTCTCTGAAACCCCTGTCTCGCTCTCTCTCTCTCTCTCTTTGAACCCCCTGTCTCGCTCGCTCTCTCACTCTCTCTGCCCTCCTCTTTTTATGGTCTGCTGAGCAGTAATTTCTGATATTATAGTGCTGAGACCAGTTGCCGTGGTTACCAGCTTAGCAAGCTGCAAGGAAGGTGCATGCGTGTGCACGCATGTGTACCTGTGTATATCTGTGTACTTGTGACTGTTTGCAACCTTGGTGCTGTATTTAACTCTGAGATAAGCTTCCGACCACATATCCTTTCCATCACTAAGATCACCTATTTCCACCTCCGTAACATCGCCCAACTCCACCCCAGCCTCAGCTCATCTGCTGCTGAAACCCTCATCCATGACTTTGCTATCTCTAGACTTGACTATTCCAACCTGGCCGGCCTCCCACCTTGCACCCTCCATAAACTTGAGGTCATCTAAAATTCGGCTGCCCGTATCCTAACTCGCACCGTTCACCCATCACCCCTGTGCTCACTGACCTACATTGGCTCCCGGTTAAGTAACGCCTCAATTTTAAAATTATCATCCTTGTTTTCAAATCCCTCCATGGCCTTAACCCTCCCTATCTCTGTAATCTCCTCCAGCCCCACGACCCCCTCCGAGATATCTGCACTCTAATTCTGACCTCTTGATCACCCCTGATTATAATCACTCAACCATTGATGGATGTGCCTTCAGCTGCCGAGGCCCCAAGCTCTGGACCTCTCCGCCTCTCTTTCCTCTTTTAAGACGCACCTTAAAACCTAATTCTTTGATCAAACTTTTGGTCATCTGCCTTAATATCTCCTTATCTGGCTCGGTGTCAAATTTTGATTGATAACTCTCCTATGAGGTGCCTGAGAAAGTTTTAGTATATTAAAGGCTCTATATATATATATATATATATATATATATGTTATACAAGTTGTTGTTTTGTGTGTATGTCTGTGCGTGCGCACGTGTGTGCATGTGTGTGTATATGTCTGTGCGCACACGTGTGTGTTTGTCCATGTGTGTATGTGTATGTCTGTGTGTGTCTGTATGTACGTATATGTGCACGTGTGTGTGCCTGTGTGTATGTATGTGTGCACGTGTGTGTGAATGTGCGCATGTGTACGTGTGTATGTCTGTGTGTGTATGTCTGCGCACGCACGTGTGTGTGTGTGTGTGTATGCGTGTGTGTATATGCGTGTGTGTATGTGTGTGCCTGTGTGTGCGTGTGCATGTCTGTGTGCCTGTGAATGTATGTGCCTGTGTGTGTGCGTATGTCTGTGTGTGTGTGTGTGTGTCTGTGTGTGTGTGTGTGTGTCTGTGTCTGTGTGTGTGTGTCTGTGTGTGTGTAGCAGTCCTTGTCACCACATCATACCTTAGTCTGTCCCCCTTTGGCAGCTTCTCCACCTTTGAATATCTCACCATGTTCCAACCATCTCATCTCTCATTCAAAATACGCATCCTCTATTGCCCACCCAAGTACCATGCCAAGTTTCTCACTGAGATATCTTCACTGTCTTCCTCCCTCAGCCTCTGCACCAAGTGACTTCTCATCCTCGGAGATTTCAACCGGGGAGTACAAATACACAAATTACTAAAATTAGCGACGCAGGTTAATAGGCAATAACAAAAGCAAACCTGGCACCAGGGTTTATTTCCAGAGGTAGAGAATTGAAACGTAGAGAAGTTATGCTAAACTTGTATCGAACATTGGTTAGACCACATTTAGAGTACTGTGTACAGTTCTAGTTGCCATATTATAAAACGGATATAGAGGCACTAGAGAGGGTGCAGACAATGAAATGCGAAGTTACACCTATCAGGAAAGGATGAACAGGCTGGGTCCTCTTTCCTCTTGAAAAAAGACCGAGGGGTGACCAAATAGAGGTCTTTAAAATTACGAAAGGTTTTGATAAAGTGGATACAGAGAGAATGTTGCCACTTGTGGGGAAGAGGCCATCAATATAAGATAGTCACCAAGAAATCCAATAGTGAATTCAGAAGACACTTCTTTGCCCAAAGAGTGATGAGAATATGGAACTCATTACTACAGGGAGTCGTTGAAGCGAATAGTATCGATGCATTTAAGGGGAGGTTTAGACAAGCATATGAGGGAGAAGGGAATAGAGGGTTATGCTGATAGATTTAGATGAGGAAAGACGGGAGGAGGCTCGAGTGGAGCATAAACACCGGCATGGACTGGTTGGGCCGTATATCTGATGTAATTCTATGTAACCTCCATCTCAACTCATCATGCTCTCTCTCCTCTGAGTTCACTGCCCCTCTATTCTCCCTAAATCTCTCTCGCTATATAAACTCCCCAACCCACATTCACTGTCTCTCCCCCTAGCTCGCCATTTCATGCGGCCTCACTACTCCCATCGTGTCAGTCATCTCTGATTACTTCCTTGCGTCACTCTCTGCCCACACCCCCTTCCCTCTCTCAACCCCACTTCCTCCTGTGTCTGCCTCTGGAAAAAAAACTCTCCCCAAGTCATTTACAACTGTATCTTCAAATTCCCAACACTCCAGCCTTTGGCCTTTCCTTCGCCATGGCATTTCTGCAGCTACTGATCTGCTCAATCACACCCTCACCTCCAGCTAGGTCCCCATTAAAATAATGACTCTTTCTCACCCTGGTCATTCCCCTGGTACAGCTCTCATCTCCGCTCCCTTAAGTCCAAGGGACATAGACTATATTGTCCAAGGTGAACAACTAGCTTAACCATCTGGAGCCAGGTCTGGGTGAACCACATAAAGCACTATCGGGACTTGTTCTCATCCACCAAAACTGCTCACTATTCCAGGATCATCTTAGAATGCAAGTACAACCCCTCGCTTCTCTTCTCCACGACAAACCATCTTCTAAAACCCCTGTCTCCTCCACCCTCATCTCCAACAATAATGCAAGGGACTCATGGACATTTTTGCCAGCTGCCTCTGTCACCTCCTTGCCTTCCCCTAGCCTACCGAGCCGAATTTCCCCTATGGTTCCTCCTGCCCTAGTCCTAAACTCAAATATTTCTCTAGTTTCTCTCCTGTCCCCCATCGTGCCCTCTCCAAGCCCATCTTGTCCATGAGACCCACATTCTGCTCTTTTGACCTTATCCCACCAAACTGCTGACTACCCTTCCTGGCCTCCATGTTCCATGTTAACGGTTCACTCTCCTCAGGTACTGTCACCCTACCCTTCAAATCTGCCATCATCACCCCTCTCCTCCAGAAAACCTATCCTTTACCCCTCCGTCCTTGCTAGCTATCGCTCCATCTCCAACCTCCCTTTCCTCTCCAAAGTCCTTGAACGTGTTGCGCCTCCCAAATCCGTGGCCATCTTTCCCAGAACACCAGGTTTGAATCCTTTCAATCCGGTTTCCGCCCCTGCCATAGTTCTCATCAAAGTTACAAATGACATCCTATGTGACTGTGACAAAGGTAAACTATCCCTCCACATCCTTCTGGACCTGTCTGCAGCCTTTGACACGGTTGACCACTCCATCCTCCAACGCCTCTCCACCATTGTCCAGCTGGGTGGGACTGCACTTTCCTGGTTCCATTCTTATCTATCTAATTGTAGCCAGAGAATCACCTGCAATGGCTTCTCTTCCCACTCCCGCATCGTTACCTCTGGTGTTCCCCAAGGATCTATCCTTGGTCCCCTCCTATTTCTCATTTGCATGTTGCCCCTTGGCGACATCATCCGAAAACACAGCATCAGTTTCCACATGTACGCTGATGACACCCAGCTCTACCTCACCAACATTTCTCGACCCCTCCACGGTCTCTGATTAGTCACACTGCTTGTCCAACATCCAGTATTACATGAGCAGAAATGTATTCCAACTCAATGTAGTGAACACCGAAGCCATTGTCTTCGGCCCCCGCCACAAACTGCATTCCCTGGCCACCGACTCCATCCGTCTCCCTGACAACTGTCTGAGGGGGAACCAGACTGTTCACAATCTTGGTCCCCGAGATGAGATTCCAACCACATCAAGACTGTGATGTCGCCAAGACTGCCTACTTCCACCCCCGCTTCAGCTGATCCGCTGCTGAAGCCCTCATCCATGCCTCTGTTACCTTGAGACGCGATTATTCCCATGCTATTTTGGATATCTGTTCCGATAGCGCCTTCTGTGGCTCTGTGTCAAATGTTGATTCATATGTGCTTGTGAAGCCCCGCGGGACGTTTTGCTATGTTAAAGGCGCTACTTAAATGCAAGTTGTGTGTGTATCTATATCTGTGTGCGATGTTTTGATAGCAAATGAAAAGCTGCGGTCACAGGTTAACAAGACGGTATTGTACGTGGGTGAGGGGCATGCAAGGCTTCATCCCACATCGAGAATGATATTTGTCAACACTTTCGATTGCGAGGTGGTGATTCTGAGCACAGGGACTCTTTATGGGCAGAGGTGTGATCCAGGCATTACAGAACCCATCTCACCCCCCTCACCCCCCAACACTTCCAAATTCCTAAGCTGCCGTAAGTGGGGAGGTGCCAGCCGGGGGTTACCCCTATCCGATACCCCTCCCTTGACCTTCCCGTGAGCCGGCTCGGGGTATCATCAGTTGGTTACCATTATGAGCCACCTGGATTGTGGCTCAGAGGGTAGTACTTTCTCCTCCGAGTCAGCAGGTTGTGGGTTCAAATCCTACTCCAGGGACTTGAGCACATAATCCAGTCTGACACTTCCAGTGCAGTGCTGAGGGAGCGCTGTACTGCTGGAGGCGCCGTCTTTCAGATGAGACGTTAAACCGGGGCCCCGTCTGCCCTCTCAGATGGACATAAAGGATCCCATGACATTATTTCGAAGAGGAGCAAGGGAGTTATCCCTGGTGTCCTCTCCAATATTTATCCCTCGACTAACATCACTAAAAAAAACAGGTGTCCTGAGCATTATCACATTTGTGGGAGCTTGCGGTGCACAAATTGGCTGCCAGGTTTCCTACATTGCAATAGTGATTACACTTCAAATGTACTTCATTGGCTGTAAGGGGCTTTAGGACTGTCTGAGGTAGTGAAAGGCGCTATATAAATGCAAGTGCTCTCTTGCTAAGAGCTTCTACAGCCACCTGGGGGATATGGCACTGAGCCAGGAGCTTGAAACGGAGGGTGGAAAATTCACGGGACAACATTCGGGAAAGGGGTCATTGGCGATGATGGCTTCTTCCAGAATATGATTTCAAGGAGAGAACCTGGTGCTGAGTCATCCTGTATTAATGAGCTGTGTGTCAGTGGCAGGATGTAGAGCTCACAGTCACTGTATAACAAAGTGGACCTGAACAGGCTACGTCAGAAATTAGGCCAATGTTACTTTGACATAAGCAGTTCAAAGTCACGAATTCTGTTCGACAAGCGGTGCTAACCAGATCAGTCTATCTGCCTTTGATCACATTGTTCCACCATCACACCAATGTCATGTTGCAGGCCGTCTGTTTCATTGAAGGTCTTTTGTTCTCTTTCCCGTCCGTAGGTAAGCCCCGCTCCGCCGGACAATGTCAAACGAGCTGATTGCACCCTTCTGTAGCACGGACACAACGAGCTGCGGTCGATGGGCTGACAGATTGGCGGTGGGTCGGGGGAGAGGCCCGAGGGTAACTTCTTCTTCTTAGGCAGTCCCCCGGAGGCGAGGATGACTTGCTTCCACACTAATATGAGCTCTAAGGTGACTGATGAGACCAATGCGGGACCTACAGCCTCTGTCACAGGTGGGGCAGACGGAGGTTGGAGGGACGGGTGGGTAGTATGCCTGGGTTGTCGTGCGCTCCTTCCACTGTTTGTGCTCCCGGTGAAGAGACCCGAGGTGTTCGGCGCCCCCCCCGGATGCTTCTCCTCCACTTTGAGCGGTCTTGGGCCGGGGATTCCCAGGTGTTGGTGGGGTTGTTACATTTTTTCAAGGAGGCTTTGAGGGTGTCCTTGAAGCGTTTTCTCTGCCCTCCTGGGGCTCACTTGCCGTGACGGAGCTCGGAGTAGAGTGCCTGTTTCGGGAGTCTAGTGTCGGGCATGTGGACAATGTGGCCCGCCCACCGGAACTGATCGAGTGTGGTCAGTGCTTCAATGCGGGGGATGTTGGCCTCAGAGAGAACACTGATGTTGGTGCGCCTATACTGCCAATGGATTTGCAGGATTTTGCGGAGGCAGCACTGGTGGTACTTCGCCAGCGCTTTGAGGTGCCTACTGTACATAGTCCTGGACATAGTCCATGTCTCTGAAGCATATAGGGCATGCAGAAGGTGGAACAACCCAAGCGCAAAATCCCCGAACAAGCTGGAAACAGCCTGGGCTTCGGGGCAGCGTCTGTGGGGAAACAGAAATCAGTCAGTCGAGACTTCGATCTGAGACCCTTCCTCGGGACTGGAGAGTGAAACAGGGCACAGCAAGGGGAGAGGGGCAAAGAGGGAAACAGCTACGTACACAGGAGCAGGAATGGAGGAAGCTGTGAAGTGCTTGGATGGAGAACAAGAGATGGTTAGATGCCTAGGCAAACAAGCTCTGGAACTCCCTCCCTAAACCTCTCTTCCTCTCTTTCCTCCTTTAATAACCTCCTTAAAAGCTACCTCTTACCTGTTCTAATATCTCCTTATGTGGCTCAGTGTCAAATTTTGTGAGATAACGCTCCTGTGAAGGGCCTTGGGACGTTTTACTACATTAATGGTGCTATTTAAATGCAAGTTGTTGTTGTATATGGCGGAAGTGATATTAGCAGGAGACAAAAGGAGGCATACAGAGAGGGTGACACTGGCCTCGGGGGTAGCGACAGCAAATCAGCAGCCCGATGTGCTTTTCTATTGAATCACAGAAGTTTACAGCACAGAAGGAGGCCATTTCGCCCACCGTGTTCATGCCGGCCGACCAAGAGCTATCCAGTCTAATCCCACATTCCAGCTCTAAGTCTGTATCCCTGTAGGTTACGGCACTTCAGGTGCACATCCAAGTACTTTTTAAATGTGGTGAGGCTTTCTGCCTCTACCACCCTTTCAGGCAGTGAGTTCCAGACCCCCACCACCCTCTGCGTGAAGAAAGTTCCCCTCAAATCCCCTCTAAACCTTCTACCAATTACTTTAAATGTATGCCCCCTGGTTGTTGATCCATCTGCTAAGGGAAATAGGCTCTTTCTATCCACTATATCTAGGCCCCTCATAATTTTATACACCTCGATGAGGTCTCCTCTCAGCCTCTTCTGTTCCAATGAAAACAAATCCAGCTTCTCCTCTCAGCCTCTTCTGTTCCAATGAAAACAAATCCAGCCTATCCAATCTGTCCTCATAACTTAAGATTCTCCACTCCCGGCAACATCCTCGTAAATCTCCTCTGTACCCTCTCCAGTGCAATCACGTCCTTCCTGTAATGCGGTGACCAGAACTGCATGCAGTACTCCAGCTGTGGCCTAACCAGTGTTTAATACAGTTCAAGCATAACCTCCCTGCTCTTGGATTCTATGCCTCGGCTAATAAAGGCAAGCATTCCGTATGCCTTCTTAACCACCTTATCTACCTGTCCTGCTACTTTCAGGGATCTGTGGACATGCATTCCAAGGTCCCTTTGTTCCTCTACACTTCTCAATATCCTACCATTTAATGTGTATTCCCTTTCCTTGTTAGTCCTTCCCAAAATGCATTACTTCGCATTTCTCTGGATTAAATTCCATTTGCCACTGTTCTGCCCACCTGACCAGTTAGAAACATAGAAACATAGAAAATAGGTGCAGGAGTAGGCCATTTGGCCCTTCTAGCCTGCACCGCCATTCAATGAGTTCATGGCTGAACATGCAACATGTACCCCATTCCTGCTTTCTTGCCATACCCCTTGATCCCCCTAGTAGTAAGGACTACATCTAACTCCTTTTTGAATATATTTAGTGAATTGGCCTCAACAACTTTCTGTGGTAGAGAATTCCACAGGTTCACCATTCTCTGGGTGAAGAAGTTTCTCCTCATTTCGGTCCTAAATGGCTTACCCCTTATCCTTAGACTGTCACCCCTGGTCCTGGACTTCCCCAACATTGGGAACATTCTTCCTGCATCTAACCTGTCTAACCCCGTCAGAATTTTAAATGTTTCTATGAGGTCCCCTCTCATTCTTCTGAACTCCAGTGAATACAAGCCCAGTTGATCCAATCTTTCTTGATATGTCAGTCCCGCCATCCCGGGAATCAGTCTGGTGAACCTTCGCTGCACTCCCTCAATAGCAAGAATGTCCTTCCTCAAGTTAGGAGACCAAAACTGTACACAATACTCCAGGTGTGGCCTCACCAAGGCCCTGTACAACTGTAGTAACACCTCCCTACCCCTGTACTCAAATCCCCTCGCTATGAAGGCCAACATGCCATTTGCTTTCTTAACCGCCTGCTGTACCTGCATGCCAACCTTCAATGACTGATATACCATGACACCCAGGTCTCATTGCACCTCCCCTTTTCCTAATCTGTCACCATTCAGATAATAGTCTGTCTTTCTGTTTTTACCACCAAAGTGGATAACCTCACATTTATCCACATTATACTTCATCTGCCATGCATTTGCCCACTCACCTAACCTATCCAAGTCACTCTGCAGCCTCATAGCATCCTCCTCGCAGCTCACACTGCCACCCAACTTAGTGTCATCCGCAAATTTGGAGACACTACATTTAATCCCCTCGTCTAAATCATTAAAGTACAATGTAAACAGCTGGGGCCCCAGCACAGAACCTTGCGGTACCCCACTAGTCACTGCCTGCCATTCTGAAAAGTCGCATTTACTCCTACTCTTTGCTTCCTGTCTGCCAACCAGTTCTCAATCCACGTCAGCACACTACCCCCAATCCCATGTGCTTTAACTTTGCACATTAATCTCTTGTGTGGGACTTTGTCGAAAGCCTTCTGAAAGTCCAAATACACCACATCAACTGGTTCTCCCTTGTCCACTCTACTGGAAACATCCTCAAAAAATTCCAGAAGATTTGTCAAGCATGATTTCCCTTTCACAAATCCATGTTGACTTGGACCTATCATGTCACCTCTTTCCAAATGCGCTGCTATGACATCCTTAATAATTGATTCCATCATTTTACCCACTACCGATGTCAGGCTGACCGGTCTATAATTCTCTGTTTTCTCTCTCCCTCCTTTTTTAAAAAGTTGATTGATATCTTCCTGCAATCCGCAGCTTTCTTCTACATTATCAACCACACAGCCGATTTTAGTATCATCTGCAAACTTCTTAATCATACCCCCTACATTCAAGTCAAGATCATTGATGGATATCACAAAAAGCAAGGGACCTAGTACTGAGCCCTGCGGAATCCCACTGGAAACAGCCTTCCAGTCACAAAAATACCCATCAACCATTATCCTTTGCTTCCTGCCTCTGAGCCAATTTTGGTTCCAACTTGCCACTTTGCCCTGGATCCCATGGGCTTTTTACTTTTGTGACCAGTCTGCCATGTGGGACCTTATCAAATGCTTTGCTAAAAGCAATACACACTACATCCTATGCTTTGCCTTCATTGACTCTCCTGGTTACCTCCTCGAAAAATTCAATCAAGTTAGTCAGAGACGACCTTCCCTTAACAAATCCGTGCTGACTGTCCTTGATTAATCCGTGACTTTCTAAGTGAAGATTTATCCCGTCCTTCAGGATTTTTTCCAATACTTTTCCCACCACTGAGGTTAGGCTGACTGGCCTGTAATTACTCGGTCTATCCCTTTCTCCCTTCTTAAACCATTATCGCCCGTCAAAGATCCGTGTCACCCCCAGAGAGTGTGAGGATAACTAAAGGGGCGTAGAGTCGAAACAGAAACATGAAAAATCCACCCGGGGGTCCAGTGGGGGGACAAGAGCTGGTCGGCACCACACCCCTTCTGCATGGTATTTCGACAGGGGGTCTCGACCCCAAGCACCATCCCGCTCTCCTCCACATCCCTGGAACAACCAGAGAGAGACAATGGGAGTTATAGTTAAGGTCTGAAGTTGTCGAGATCAATATTAAGGCTAGAGGGCTGCAAAAAAGAATAAAAAAGAAAAACATGCATTTATATAGCACCTTTCACAACCTCAGGATGTCCCAAAGCACTTTACAGTCAATTAAGTACTTTTTCTTGAAGCGTAGTCACTGTTGTAATGTGGGAAACACAGCAGCCAATTTGCGCACAGCAAGCTCCCTCAAACAACGATGTAATAATGACCAGATAATCTAATTTAGTGATGAGGGACGATATTGGCCAGGGCAGGGAGAACTCCCTGCTCTTTTTCGAAATAGTGCCAGGGACCTCAGTTTAAGATCGCAACTGAAAGACAGTGCAGTACTCCCTCAGTACTGTACCAGGAGTGTCAGCCTGCCTTTTGTGCTCAGGTCTCTGAGGTGGGACTTGAACCCACAACCTGCTGACTCAGAGGCGAGGGTGCTACCCACTGAGCCACAGCCAACACAGAAAGATTGGTTGCTGCTCCTCGAGCCTGCATTGGAACGGTGAAGGCGGCCAAAGTCAGAGCGGTGAGAGCGGGAGTGGGACAAAGAATTGAATTGACCAGCGACACAGAGTTCGTTGTCGCACTTAGCGCTAAAATGGAGATGTTCGGCAAAGGGATCACCTGATCTGCGCTTGATGTCCCCGTGTAGAGGAGATCGGACTGTGGGCAGTGAGTCATCATCATAGGCAGTCCCTCGGAATCGAGCAAGATTTGCTTCAGCTCTTAAAATGAGTCCTTAGGTGGCTGTACAGTCCAATACGAGAACCACAGTCCCTGTCACAGGTGGGACAGATAGTTGGAGTTGTCCATGAGAGTCCTGACGTTCCAGGTCCCGAACTTCATGTTAGAGCAGTGGAAGATGCCTGTGCGTGAGTTCTTTTAACGTGGGGTGGTCGTTGCACACCGGCCACCACACGGGCTTGACAGAGCAAGGTCTTGATCCAGTGGCAAGGGGGTCCAAGACGACTGGAGACCAGGCACTGCTGTATGGGCCTAGTTGCCTACGGCGAGATGTTGGCCGCAGGCTCGGTGCTGAGTGGCATCCTTGATGGTAGGTGGTCCGAGGCTTGGTTAGGGGCAGGCATTTGGAGGGACAGTGGCCCACTGGGGTTCAGAGTGGGAGGTCAGGGGGGTCACAGCCTTGGTACTCACCACATGCTGGAGGAGGAGAGGAGGCCAGATCTCCAATGGGGAAGGAGAGCTCCAGTTGTCGCTGAAGGAGGAGGGGAGGACAACGATAGGCAGTGAGTACGGTGCACTGGGATGGAGGAAGGAAAAGTAAATTGTTGTCCATCTCAGAAAGAGTGATTGAGGTCCTGGACAGTGGTGTGAGAATTGGTGAATAGGGAGATGTTGCATCTCCTGCGCTTGAATGGAAAGGTGCTGGGAAAGGAGAGCATGGATAGAGGATTGGCTAACAAACAGAAAACAGAGAGTCAGGATAAATGGTTCATTCTCTGGTTGGCAATCAGTAATGAGTGGGGTGCCGCAGGGATCAGTGCTGGGACCCCAACTATTTACAATCTATATTAACGACTTGTAAGAAGGGACTGAGTGTACCGTAGCCAAGTTTGCTGATGATACAAAGATGGGAGGAAAAGCAATGTGTGAGGAGGACATAAAAAATCTGCAAAAGGACATAGACAGGCTAAGTGAGTGGGCAAAAATTTGGCAGATGAAGTATAATGTTGGAAAGTGTGAGGTCATTCACTTTGGCAGAAAAAAATCAAAGAGCAAGTTATTATTCAAATGGAGAAAGATTGCAAAGTGCTGCAGTACAGTGGGACCTGAGGGTACTTGTGCATGAAACACAGAAGGATAGTATGCAGGTACCGCAAGTGATCAGGAAGACCAATGGAATCTTGGCCTTTATTGCAAAGGGGATGGGATATAAAAGCAGGGAAGTCTTGTTACAGCTGTACAGGGTATTGGTGAGGCCACACCTGGAATACTGCGTGCAGTTTTGGTTTCCATATTTACAAAGGGATGTGCTTGCTTTGGAGGCAGTTCAGAGAAGGTTCACTAGGTTGATTCTGGGGATGAGGGGGTTGGCTTATGAGGAAAGGTTGAGTAGGTTGGGCCTCTAATCATTGGAATTCAGAAGAATGAGAGGTGGTCTTATCGAAACATATAAGATTATGAGGGGGTTTAACAAGCTGGATGCAGAGAGGATGTTTCCACTGATAGGGGAGACTAGAACTAGAGGGCATGATCTTAGAATAAGGGGCCGCCCATTTAGAACTAAGATGAGGAGAAATTTCTTCTCTGAGGGTTGTGAATCTGTGAAATTCGCTGTGGAAGCTGGGACATTGAATAAATTTACGACAGAAATAGACAGTTTCTTAACCGATAAGGGAATAAGGGGTTATGGGGAGCAGGCAGGGAAGTGGAGCTGAGTCCATGATCAGATCAGCCATGATCATATTGAATGGCGGAGCAGGCTCGAGGGGCCGTATGGCCTACTCCTGCTCCTATTTCTTATGTTCTTATGAGAGCAGGGGGTAGAGGTGATAGAAGAGTGAACCAGGATATTACAGAGGGAATTTTCCCTTCAGAATGCTGATGGAGAAGATGTGTTTAGTTGTGGGATTGCGTTAAGAGTTGGTAGAAAGGGCTGGTGGGGTGAAAGGTGAAGACCCTATCACTTCTGAGAGTGCAGAAGGGGTGAGGACAGAAACACAGGAAATTGGAATGACTCAGTCAAGGATACTATCAACCAAGGTGGATGGGAACCCTTAGCTGCGGAAAACAGAAGACATTTTGTAAGCTCTGGTGTGGAAGGTGACATCATTAGAGCACATGTGTTGGACACAGAGAAACTGGGAGAAGGGAATGGAGTCCTTACAGAATGGTACGGAGGGAAGAAGTATAATCCCGGTAGTTGTGAGAGTCAGTGGACTTATAATAGATGTCGGTAGATAGCCTGTCACCAGAGATAGGCATAGAGCAGTCAAGGAAGGGACGAGAAGAGTCAGAGACCTAGGGAGGTAGGGAGGAAATTCCACAGTGTGGGTCCTCGATGCCTGGGCAGGTTGCCAATGGTGGGGCGAGGTGAGTGGGGGATGTGCAAGAGTCAGAGGAAGAGAGAGTTTTGGGGGCTGGGTAGGGCTGGAATAGAGATAGGGAGGGGTGAGGTCATGGAGGGATTTGAACACAAAGATGAGAATTTTAAATTGGAGGAAATAAATTACATTTCTTTGTTATTACGAAGCTGAGGATGAAAGATTTAGACCCACTGTGAAAGGCCAAGTTGGAGAGAGTGGGAGAGAGGACTGTAGATTGGAGGAGGGCAGGAAGACGGGGGAGGGGGAGGTGCCGAGGGTGCAAAGAGAAATCTGAAACAAAACAGAACATGCTGGAAATGTACAGCGGGTTATTCAGCATCTGAAAAGGGACAAGGTGGGTGGGAATGTTCCGGGGAGTGGGAATGTTTGGTGGGGTGGGGGGGTGGGAGGAGGAGGTGGGAATGTTCTGGGGGTTGGGAATGTTCGGGGGAGTGGGAATGTTTAGGGGTGGGGGGGGAGGTGGGAATGTTCGGGGAGTGGGAATGTTCCGGGGAGTGGGAATGTTCCGGGGTGGGGGGGGAATGTTCTGGGGGGGGCGGGGGGGGGGAATGTTCTGGGGAGTGGAATGTTCCGGAGCGGGGGTGGGGGGGGGCGGGAGCGGGGGCGGGATTGTTCCGAAGGGTTGGAATGATCCAGTGGGTTGGAATGTTGCGGATGTGAACTCTTCACAACCAAAAGATAAAGCTGCATTTTAATAGTCGGAAAACAAAGGTGAGGTGGGGGTTAGAAATCAATCTCGGGTCAGCACCCAGCCTCCCTTTCAATGCAATCTGCCTTGACCACACCACATGTCAGCAACTTCCACATCCGCACCCCTCTGTGTAAAGAAAACCTTCCTCAATCCTGTATTTGATCTGTTAGTGGCCATCTTACATTTATGCTTCTTTATTCTTGATTCATCCAGAAGTGGAAATAGTTTTTCCTCATCCACCAGTCTTATCATTTGGAAGATCTCTGTGAGGTATTTTCTTAGTCTTTTTTCCCCCGTCTGCTCAACCTTTCCTGTTACAGCCTTTCAATTCTGGAAAGCTAATGTCAGGAGTGGGATTGGAAGCCACGCCCCCTAGAATGGGAGCAGGATTTACCAACCTCCGGTAAGCAGTAAGGATTAGCAGTCCTTGAGCCTGGCACCTCTGACCACTCAGCCATCCCTAAAGGCTGGCCTTTGTTTCAAGAAGATTGGAATTCAAAGTGAGCAAGTGATGCTTCAGTTGTACAGAGACTTGGTGAGACCTCGTGTGGAGCACTGCATTCCCTTCTGGGCAGCACACCTCAGGACGGGAATATTGGCCTTGGACGGGGATTCACCAGAACGATAGGGCTTAAACAGTTAAATTAGAAGGACAGGTTGCATAAACGTGTATCTCCTTGAATTTAAAAAGTTGAAGGGTGATTTGATCAAGGTGTTTAAAAATTATAAAAGGATTCAGTACAGTAGATACAGAGAAACTATTTGCTCTGGCGGGAGAATCAAGAACAAGGGGGCACCATCTTTAAATTAGAGCAGAGTAATATATATAGCTCCACCTGTGGACTACAGTGGTACTGCAGCCAGTGCTGGGTACAAGCTTGATTTTAAATATGGCAAAATAAGTCCATATCTTTTGTTATGTATAACCATGCGAGTTTGTATGATGATTATTTTGTTATAATTACTTCTTCATTAAGGAGGGAGAAGTGTAATATATATAGCTCCACCTGTGGACTACTGTGGCACTTTAGCCAGTGCTGCGTAGAAATAAAGAGGGAACAGGTCACCTGACTAGAGTTCTGGAGTGTTCTGCCATCTTAAGGCTTGTGTGTGTTTGTGAGTTGTACTGAAGATATAACAAGCTAGACGATTTAGGAGTGAAATCAGGAAACACTTTTTCACACAAAGGGTGGCGGAAATTTTGAAGCATCTTCCCCCAGAAGGCTATATATGCTGGGGATCAATTCATATGTTTAAGATGAGAACGATAGATTGGTATTAGATAAGGGTATGGACGGATATGGATCAAAGGCGGATAAATGGAATTGAGGCAGAGATCAACCATGAACTAACTGAATGGCGGAACAGGCTTGAGGGGCTGAATGGCCTCTTCCTGCTCCCTTTATCCTTGCTGCACCTCATCAGGATTTCAGAACCAGTCATTGGATGTAAATTGCTATTTGGGTTCATTTACATGTCACTGCTTATTTTTGCTGATTAACTCCCTGTCACCAAAAGATTTTCATTGAGTATTTAAATACTAATTCCTTCTGGAATCTCTTGGTCCCTGGTGTTACCCGTTGACTGGTGTTGCCGTCACAATCAGCCGGTGACTGTGTGGGTGAACACAAATGAACATTTTGTTTTGTCGCCAATTAGTTTCTCAACTAGTTCACAAAATCTGTTGCCAAATATTTTTAAAATTCTCTGATCTTGATAACTAAATAGTCATTAAATTAAATCACTGAAAGTCCTGCGAACCAGTTACTAAACCGCAGAACCAACAATCAGATCTGCCAAAATCGCACTTCAGGCAATCCCAATGGTCTGTGTTAATCATAAAGCTCCCTCTGTTGTTCGGGAACTGTTACTGTACCAATAAGAATAACAATGGTAAGTTTACATCCTCACTGCAACAACAATAACCTGCATTTATATAGCATCTTTAATGCAGTATCCACCGCTGTGGGTTCAAGTCCCACTCCAGAGACCCGAGCATAAAAGCCAGGCTGACACTCCTAGTGCAGTGCTGAGGGAGTGCTGCACTGTCAGAGGTGCCGTCTTTCAGATGAGACGTTAAACCGAGGTCCTGTCTGCTCTCTCAGGCGGATGTAAAAGATCCCATGGCACTATTTCAAAGAAGAGCAGGGGAGTTCTCTGGGTGTCCTGGCCAATATTTAACCCTCAATCAACATCACTAAAGCAGGTGATCCAGCCATT
Source organism: Pristiophorus japonicus (assembly GCF_044704955.1). Lineage (NCBI taxonomy): Eukaryota > Metazoa > Chordata > Chondrichthyes > Pristiophoridae > Pristiophorus > Pristiophorus japonicus. Next base: position 172,902,629 of record NC_091984.1, read on the forward strand.
ACCTCATTGCGGGAGTTTGTGGGAGCTTGCTGTGCGCAATTCGGCTGCAGCATTTCCCTACATTACAACAGTAACTACATTTCAAAAGTACTTCATTGGCTGAAAGGCATTTTGGCATGTCCTGAGTTTGTGAAAGGTGCTATATGAATACAAGTTCTCTTTTTTTACAGTAACTGACACGTCGCTCCCAAAGCCAGACCTGAAGGCGAAGTCCTGAGTCTGCAGTCTGTGTCTGACGTGGTTTAGCGTATGGAATTCTTGCACAGATATACTTCATTTGCCTTTCAGTAATTCCACCGCCGTTCGGGAAGGTGATAAAGTAGGACCATTGGCTATCAGCAATAGAGACCACAATCCCCACTCACCTCGAGTCTTGGAAATTCCTCCTCACCCAGGAACTCGCCAAGGTGCCTTTAGAAGACTGTGGTGAATCAGTCCCACTGCATGGTCCGCCAATGACTTCTTCCACAAAGAAATGCTTCTCAGGATCGCACTTAATGCTTTGCCGTGGACTTTTTGTCTCTAGTCCTACCATCACTGTCCATCTCGAAGAACCTATCCAACCTAACCAAACCAATTCCTTCATCATTTTAAAGACATCAAACATGACCCTTGCCCCACCAAACCTACGTTTCTCTACAGTAAGTAGCCCCAAGGCTGCTCATCAATCCGATTGTCATCGTCCACTCCTTCTCAAGGCCTCGATATCTTCTGTCATAAGCAAGGGACCAAAACTGGACATAATACTCCTTGTGGACATATCAAAGCCTTGTATTGCCTCGACATAGTGCTCCTTGTTGATAGGCAACACAACCTAAAACTTATTCACTCTTCTCTTCAGCCACTGCTTGTGCCTTTTGATGTACAGTAGTACATGTACAGTAGACACCTCAAGTCGCTGGAGAAATACCACCAACAATGCCTCCACAAGATTCTACAAATCCCCTGGGAGGACAGACGCACCAGCATTAGCGTCCTTGACCAGGCCAACATCAAAGCACTGACCACACTTGATCAGCTCTGCTGGGCAGGCCACATCGTTTGCATGACAGACACGAGACTCCCAAAGCAAGCGCTCTACTCAGAACTCCTACACGGCACAAGGTGGACAGAGGAAATGTTACAGGGAAACCCTCAAAGCCTCCCTGATAAAGTGCAACATCCCCACTGACACCTGGGAGACCCTGGCCAAAGAGCGCCCTAAGTGGAGGAAGAGCATCCGGGAGGGCGCTGAGCACCTCGAGTCTCGTCGCCGAGAGCATGCAGAAATCAAGATCAGGCTGCGGAAAGAGCGTGCGGCAAACCAGTCCCACCCACCCTTCCCTCAACCACTGTCTGTCCCACCTGTGACAGGGACTGTGGTTCTAGTATTGGACTGTTCAGCCACCTGAGAATGATTCCGAGGGACTGCCTATGATGATGATGACTTTTGATGAGCCGTGAACTATTATCGCAGGGCTCTCTCTTGACCTGTAACCTTTAACGGGACCTGGTATGAACAGGCCTGGACTGACCTCACACCATATTCATCATCTTGCACTGTCCCCAGACAGGCCTGTTCCCCCAAATTATCTACATCCGGCTGCAGCCTGTTAATTTGGTGTAAGATGCTTGCCCCGACATTTCAGTGTCATTTAACGGTTCCATGAATTCCTGCATCCACATGAGTGAAAATGATGACCAGCAATGGGCCCAACAATAAGCCTCTTGTGACCAGCTTCCATTCAGATCCATTCCCATTCCTGGCAATGCTCTTCCTGCCAGATTACAATGAGGGTGTTTACCTATCCAGCATGGTATCGTCAGAGACTCGCAGACTGCCTCCTGTGCAGTACTTCACTGAAGACCTTTTGGGAATCATGCAGAATGCTGGTTACTTCCTCAAAGAAGCCGATCGGGTAATTGAGGCATGATCTCCATATGTTGTAGCCATGCTGTGATTCCCCAATAACTGCTGAAGTGGCATCCTGTTTAATCCCTTCCTAGAACTGGCCGCAATCTGATGAGCCAACAATTCCCTGGCTTTGATTTCTTCCCCTGCTTAGATAAGGGGTCACATGGGTCCCACCTAATCCATTAAAACCAGCCAGGCCTCAAGGAGCCATTAAATATATGACCTCACATGCAACCACTTCCATTTCCTTAAACACTCTGGCAAGCTATGGTACCCTACTGGTTATGTTACTGGTACTGGTTATGGCACTGAACTCGCAACCTAGATGTTGTGTGTGCAGAATCACACCACAGCAAGATGTGAAATGAATTCAATAATTTCTGGTCTGACACCAGAAATGGTCCGTGCAAGTTTCTGGATCATTGTAACAATCCAACCGGTTCACTATTGTCCTTGGAGGGAAGAGAGCTGTTAATCATACCTGGTCTGTCCGACACATGACTCCAGGCCCACACTCTGTGGATGACCCCGAATGCCCTCAGAATACAGAGGGACGGACAATAAATCCTACCTTGTTACTGTTGTCACATCCCAAGAGCAAATAAAATTAATGCAATCAGGTCCAACTGCACAAACAGCTTTAAGTGTCCTAATCCTAGACAAAGCAGTTAGGTTACTGAATCCGTTGTAGTTACAGCCTATCCTGTACCAACAGCATGGTAGCTTCAATCACAGAAATACAAGCTGATCCACAGGGGGCCAAATTGCCCTGTTGCTGCCTCCCGGAATTGCGTGGGAGTTAATGGAGGTGGTAGCGCCGTGCCCCGCTAGCACTGCCTCCGGCCATGGCGCAATTGGCGATGACATCATCGGCGTGTGCGGCGACCCCTGAGTGCCCCGCGGCAACCTCATCTTGCCTCGCGGTGGAAATTGGCCAGCACCCCGTGAGGCTGCCGCAAGCAGGGTCAGCGCCAGTCTCGCAGGTCGTGAACCGGGGAGACCTCCGCTACGGGGCGCAAGTTAAAGGGGAGGGGAGGTGCGCTAAGCTGCGTGCTGCCATTTTGGCCGACTCACCGGTCAGCCCGTCTTGCTGCTCTGTGGCGTGATCCGGGCCGCCATTGTGCAGTGCGGAGCTCCATCTGGATGCCAGCTGCGGCCTTGGCACCACGCCGCCCTGGTGGCTCAGTGAAGGCCGTCGGAGACCCGACACAGTGCGCGGCGGCCCTCCCCTTTAACCGAAGGAGAGGGGCCTGGAAACCCGTCGGCGCTATGCGGAGTAGCCACATAGCGCTGCCACTCCCGCCCGAGTAGCGCCCCGGATACCACCCCAACAGGAAGCGGAGCGTGCAGCATTGCACTCCACTTCCTGTGAGGGGTGGGAACCCCAATTTCACTTCTGGGCAGGAGTTCTGTGCCGGGCCCAGAACGCCCGGCCCCGGGGGGCGGGTGGGGAATTTCATCCCCAAAGTATTTATTCACTTCATTGGCCACATACTTATCCTTGTACAGAACCGGCCCTGGTCTATCCCTCCACCGACAAATGGGCTCTTCGTTTAACACAACTGAACAATCGCCTTGCCTTCAATGTCACAGCTATCCACTATCCTCTTTTGCCATAACCTTATTTGGCATTCCTTTTTTTAAATTCTTCTTGGGATGTGGACATTGTTGGCAAGGCTTCATTTATTGACCAGGCCCAGTTGCCCAGAGAAGGTGATGGGTAAGAGGCCTTCTCCTTGGACCCCTGCAGTCCGTGTGGTGATGGAGCTCCCACAATGGGGCTAGGTAGGGAATTCCAGGATATTGACCAAGCAACAGTATATGTCTGAGTCAGGAGGGCTGGGACTGGAAGTTGGTGGTGTTCCCCCGACATCGCTGCTCTTGTCCTTCCTGTAGGTGAAGGTTGTGGGGGAACCAGGTAACCTTGGTGCGATTCCTAACCCCGTGCTCAGTTATCCTCAGCTGGTTTTCACACTTGCCCCGACTCTCTTGATAATTATTCCTTTTAAACTCAGTGAAATTATTTTTGCTTTAGGTTAATTTCTCCACAAACCTCCCCGTTACGTCACTTAGGGCTGGATTTTCAGTTTGCGACGGCAGACACAAAATTCAGCAGCTGGGCCCTGAGAGTGGGGCGGAGTGCTAAGGGAGATGTTCCATACCTCTCTCAGGGCGCTAGGCCGGGTGAGCAACTGAATATCCCGTGCTAAAGAGCCGGATTTGTAACAACCTGAGAGAGGCTTCCCTGAAAAAAATATCGACACAAAAAACATTCCCGAGATATTACTGACCCCAAATAAAAATAAATCGCAAAAAGAAAACAAAAAAACAATCACACTGGCCTCATGCAGTCATTCCTCCCCTCACCATCGCCAGGACAGCTCAACCACATTTTGAGATCGAGATGATGCCGGGGGCATTGCACACCGGTGTAACGCTCCCGGGTGGTACTGCTCAGTGCCGCCGCTAAACCGGCACCAAATTTTCCGGCGGGGCGCTGGTAGCTGGTCACCTGGGCGCTAACCATTTCCAGACTCCCGGGGCACCAACAGAGGCACAATCCCAACAAAAATCCCCCTTAGGGTTTATCATGATTCCCCCATTTAACACCCTCCCCCTCCATTGTAATGATATTCTCGCTGTTGGTAAATATTATCGAGAGACAAGCTTGGAACTGTTGTCTCTGTGCCAGGAATGGAAGTTCGAGAAGCAGAGATTTGCTCTTAGATTTATGAGAGAAAATGAGACAGACAGATAAAACTGCACCCCTCCCCTTTGTGACCTATCTTACCCATTCTCAATCCCTGGTACCCTTTCAGCCACACCCAGTATCAGCCAACCAAACCGCTAGCCAGGATTACTCAACAACTCCATCATCATTGTATCGCGACTACCAGGATGGTAGAAGGTGACCCAGAGGAACGCTGGTCTTTTATCGTCCGGGAATTCCTATGTTCCGATGTAACTAAGTTTCAAATACCTGGAATATCGCCATAAACTGCAATTCCAACGTTTGATTGCCAACACATCAAGCTTTTGCATAAAGGCATTCGAAGCAACTCCCAGCATACCTCATGCAGTTTTCCCTCAGTAAATTACCGTGGTCCCTATCTCTGTAACCTCCTCCAGCCCTACACCCTCCCTATCTCTGTAACCTCCTCCAGCCCTACACCCTCCCTATCTCTGTAACCTCCTCCAGCCCTACACCCTCCCTATCTCTATAACCTCCTCCAGCCCCACACCCCTCCCTATCTCTGCAACCTTCTCCAGCCCCACACCCTCCCTATCTCTGTAACCTCCTCCAGCCCTACACCCTCCCTATCTCTATAACCTCCTCCAGCCCCACACCCCTCCCTATCTCTGCAACCTTCTCCAGCCCCACACCCTCCCTATCTCTGTAACCTCCTCCAGCCCTACACCCTCCCTATCTCTATAACCTCCTCCAAACCTACACCCTCCCTATCTCTGTAACCTCCTCCAGCCCCACAATCCTCCCGATCCCTGTAACCTCCTCCAGCCCCACAACCCTCCCTATCTCTGTAACCTCCTCCAACCCTACACCCTCCCTATCCTTGTAACCTCCTCCAGCCCCACACCCTCCCTATCCCTGTAACCTCCTCCAGCCCCTACACTCCCTCCATATCGCTGTAACCCCCTCCAGCTCCACACCTCTCCCTATCTCTGTAACCTCTTCCAGCCCCACACCCCTCCCTATCTCTGTAATCTCCTCCAGCCCCACACCCCTCCCTATCTCTGCAACCTTCTCCAGCCCCACACCCTCCCTATCTCTGTAATCTCCTCCAACCCTACACCCCTTCCTATCTCTGTAACCTCCTCCAGCCCCACACCCCTCCCTATCTCTGTAACCTCCTCCAGCCCCACATCCATCCCTATCTCTGTAACCTCCTCCAGCCCCACACCCCTCCCTATTTCTGTAATTCCTCAAACCCTACACCCTCCCTACCTCTGTAACCTCCTCCAGCCTTACACTCCTCCCTATCCCTGTAACCTCCTCCAGCCCCACACCCCTCCCTATCTCTGTAACCTCCTCCAGCCCTACACCCCTCCCTATCTCTGTAACCTCCTCCAGCCCCATAACCCTCCCTATCTGTGTAACCTCCTACAGCGCTACATCTCCCTATCTCTGTAACCTCCTCCAGCCCCACAACCCTCCATATTTCTGCGCCCCTCTAATTCTGGCCTCTTGAGCATCCCCGATTTGAATCCCTCCACCATTAGTGGACGTACCTTTAGCTACCTGGGCCCGAAGCTCTGGAATTCCTGCCCTAAACCTCTCCGTCTCTCTCTGCTCCTTTAAGACGCTCCTTAAAACGTACCTCTGTGACCAAGCCTCTTCTAATATCTCCTTATGTGGCTCGGTGTGAAAGTTCGTTTGATGATCACTCCTGTGAAGCACCTTGGGATGTTTTACTGCGTCAATGGCACTATATAAATGCAAGTTGCGGTTGATTTGAATGGGTGCGGTTTATATTATCGGGCCTAAGCTCAGTGGGTTTTCGAGGAACTACACTCCTGTCAGCTACATTAGCCCTGCTTCCAATTAGTTTAAATATCTTACAACCGATGAAAATAAGCTGAAAATGCCATAATGTGCAAGAGAGTGCGGGGCGGGGCGGGGGGGGGGGGAAGTACAGAATTATAATTTTTTTAAACGGGCTTTTGTTGTTCAGATGCCATTTTGGAAGGTTCCAGAAAGCTTGATCAAAAGTCAGATTGCTTGAGTATCAAACGGCTGTGGCAATCTGAGGGAGCAATGCAGTGATTTGTTTGCTTTCAGACCCAAATGAAGGCCCAGAGACAGGGAGCAAGTCTCTCTCAGAGGTTTGACTGCACTTTCTGTCGCCAGTGTATGCTAGGTACGGCCGCCCCTCCCCCAGGGCCCAGCCTCTGCTGATCTCAGAGATCTGCTGAAACAGGGCCTGGGGCTCTGCGTCTGCAGCACAGCCTGGCTCCTTCCCAACACTGCGTACTGAGCAGGGTTACTGGCCGGCCAATCCCACGGATCTGCATCACACCACCCGGACACAGCCTGCACCGCACTCAACCTCCGCACAAGCACTTCATCCGAGCACACTGCTCCATGCACCAAAACCCCTGCCCAGCTCTGCTCTTCACAATTATTGACCCAGGTGCAGCACTGGGGCGCAGAATGTTCCCCTCACGCATAAAGACAATGCACCATTACCCCGCCTGGCACATTCAGTACGCTCAGGCTAATGCCCACTTTCAGTCTGCACACAGGAGCATGTCCTTTGTTTTACATCCTTTCCGGAGGGGAATGAAACACCGGTGAAAATAAACAAAGCACCCAAAACAAGAGAGGGAAAGAGACAGAGAAAAAGAGAGAGTGAGAGAGAGAGAGATAATGAGAGTGTGAGAAAGAGACAGAGAAAAAGAGAGATAACGAAAGCGTGAGAAAGAGACAGAGAAAGAGAGAGAGAAAGAGAATGTGTGAGAGAGAGACAGAAAAAGAGAGAGATAAAGAAAGAGAAAGAGTGCGAGAGAGACAGAGAAAGAAACAGAGAAAAAGAGAGAGAGAAAGACACAGAGAAAGAAAGGCAGAGAGAGTGAGAGAGCTTTGAAGGGGAATGAAACACTATTGAAAATAAACAAAGCATCCAAAATGAGAGCGTGAAACAGACAGAGAAAAAGAGAGAGAAAAAGAGAGCAAAATAGACAAAGAAAGAAAGAGGAAGAATGTGAGAAGGAGAGAGTGAGAAAGAGACAGAGAAAAAGAGAGAGAATGAGAGAGAGAAAGAAACACACACACACACAGGTAGGGGCCTGGACCGAGAATGATAAAATTGCACCAGGAGAGTCAGTCAGTCAGAGGTCGGGACTGAGGTCAGGGGTGAATAACGTTTCCAAATAACTCCAAGATCCGTAACCGCTGCTGTAAATCCCACAGATGTGGTAGAAAGTATTGGCTCCTGAACATCTGGGCAAACAGCTGTAGAGGCCACAGAGAGACAAGAACAGTTAGAGGTCTGTCCCACTGACTGGCAGTCCAGAGGTCATGAGTTCAAATCCCTCCTCAGCAAAAGGCGATACTGAATTCAGAGTTGTTGTAATCTGGAACACACTGCTTGGAAGGTGCAAGCAGATTCAATTGTAACATTCAAAAGGCAATTGGATAAATACTTGCAGGGCTATGGGGAAAGGGGAGGGGAGTGGGATGAACTGGATCACTCTTTCCAAGAGCTGGCACAGACACGATGGGCCGAATGGTCTCCTTCTGTGTCGCGTCGTTCTATGATTCTAATTCTGATCATTTATGAACTGGCTCCAGAGTAAATGAGCATGAAGACTGCCAGATTGTCATAAAGCCCAACTGGCTCACTACTGAATAAAGATTGATCCTCAAAGATAAACATTATTCATTAAAAATAAATAAACAGAGGTCATGGAGAGTCGAGAGGCTGAGCAATTCATTTCTCAGGTCAACATTCAGGATTAGGATGGATGGAGGAGAAGGGGTAAGATGGGTAAGTGTAACTGGTTGGGCCGAATGGCCTGTTTCTGTGTTGTAACCTCTAGGTATGTATGTCCTTCATACTGCCACTCTCGCATGATCAGACTTACATGTGTCACTGTGGCTCAGTGGGGAGCACACTCGCCTCTGGGACAGAAGGTTGTGCGTTCAAGTCCCATACTTGAGCACATAATCCAGGCTAACCCTCCAGTGCAGTGCTGAGGGAGTGCTGCTCTGTCAGCGGTGCTGACTTTCACATGAGATGTTAAACTGAGGCCCTGTCTGCCCTCTCAGGTGGATGTGAAAGATCCCATGGCACTCTTTCGAAGAACAGCAGCGGAGTTATCCCTGGTGTCCTGGCCAATATTTATCCCAAAAATCGACACTACTAAAACAGATTATCTTGTCATTATCACATTGCTATTTTTTGGGAGCTTGCTGTGCACAAACTGGCTGCGGCGTTTCCCACATTACAACTGTGACTACACTTTAAAAAATACTTCATTGGCTGTAAAGCGCTTTGGGACGTCCTGAGGTTGTGAAAGGCGCTATATAAATGCAAGTCTTCCTTTTCTTTCTTACACGTGACTCCAGCCCCTCACTAGATGGTTGACTCTCATTGGCCTCTGTCGTGTCCTGGCAAACAACTCCGTTGCAAAACAATTGCAAGAAGGAGGAGGCCCAAGCCCTGACCATCTCCTGAGGGTAACCGGTGATGGGGAAAGTAATGCCAGCCTTGGCAGAGTCGCCCACAACCCGAGAACAACAAAAATAACAAATGCATCTCGCTGACCCCCAGCAGCGGAGACAAGAACCACTTCATCTGACTTTGGGCGGGAGAATCTAGTTTTTCAGCAGCCTATTCAGAAAATTAGTGAAACGCAAACCAGACACTAAAAAATCTTCTAAATCAAAGTCGATTTTTACACTTTGAAGCAGGGATGCTAATTATTAACATTTTCAATAATCGTTCATTAGCTTGGAACCAGATGTCAGCGCTCAGTTGTGATGTGACCTCTGGCTTTGCCCGAGGTAGAGTTTGATTTGAAGGCCCCTGGACCAAAGGGTGGATTTGGGGCCCCGGCATTTTACTAGACAACAAGACTAAATACCACCAACTTAACCTGGGGTCAAACATCGATGGCATGTCAGTATATGAACTGTATGTCATCAGACACTGGAGGGTCATTTTAACTTTGGGAGATGGTATAAAGCGGGAGATAGTGAAATAGCCGCTCATTTTACACCTTTGCCCAAAGTTAAAAGGACCTCCTAGTTTTTTTTGTGCATTTGCTGCACATACTCACTCTCTCACACTCTCACACTCACTCTCTCACACACACTCACACACTCACTCTCTCACTCTCACATTCTCTCATACACTCACACTCACTCTCTCACAGTCTCACACACACACACTCACACACTCACACACACATACTCTCACACACACACACTCTCACACACACTCTCTCATACGCGCACACACACACACACTCACACACACACACTCACTCACTCACACATATTCACACACACTCACACACATTCACTCACACACACACATACTCACACACATATTCACTCACACTCACATACACTCAAACACATATTCATACACACACACACACATTCACTCACACTCACACACACACACTCACACACATTCACTCACACTCACATACACTCACACACATATTCATGCACACTCACACACACACATTCATTCACACACACACACACATATTCACACTCACACACACACTCACACATATTCACACACACACACACATACACACACTCTCACACACACTCACACTCTCTCTCACACACACACACTCACTCACACACACTCTCTCTTACGCGCGCACACACACACACTCACACAAACACACACACACACTCACTCACACACACTCACACACACACACACACACACATTCACTCACACTCACACACACACACTCACTCACTCACACACATATTCACACACACTCACACACACTCACTCACTCACACACATATTCACACACTCACACACACACACACACACTCACATATTCACACACACACACACTCACACACATTCACACACACTCACACTCACATACACTCACACACATATTCACACACATACACACATTCACACTCACACATATTCACACACACACACTCACATTCTCACACATGCACACACTCACACACACATTCATTCACACTCACACTCACACATATACACTCACACTCATACACACTCACACACATATTCACACACACACTCACACATATACACTCACACTCATACACACTCACACACATATTCACACACACACTCACACATATTCACACACACACACTCACACACACACACACATATTCACACACACACACTCACACACATATTCACACACATACACACAAGCCTGCCCTCCATGCACTGGATACCACACAGGGGCCTATATTTCCCAGGGGAGCCCTGCTGCAGGTCCTTGTTCCGCACTCACTGGTACTCAATAATCATTAGCTGAAGATGCTGGCTTGCCGCCGTTATAGAAAGCTGAGGATTCGGGGACAAACACTTCAGGAGACTGACAACTGCTTCAACATCAGGACCCTTACACCACGCTGTCAGCCCGAGAACCAATCTCAGTGTCGACAGCTTTGGTTAATATTCACCAGACGTCTCACTGAAACACTAACCTGTCTTTTCTCTTTCAGAAGCAGACTGACCTGACCTTTACATCCAGCATCTCCTCTTAATATTGTTCTATCAATAAAACGATTGTGTCCATCTTATTCCATGATTTTCTGCTATTTCTCCACAGACCGGACTGGGCTTATGGCCAGGCTTATAAATAATCACAGAGGGGGGAGGGCCAGAGAGAGAGGACTCCCAGGGTGGGCGAGGGGGGGAGTACCCAAGGGAGGGGGAGATAGAGAGTGAGCACCCGAGGGTGGGAGAGAGCAACCGAGGGTGGGGAGAGTGAGCACCCAAGGGTGGGGAAAGGGAGTGAGCACCCGAGGGTGGGGAGTGGTGCAGTCACTGTTGTAATGTAGGATACGTGGCAGCCAATTTAAGCACAGCGAGCTCCCATAACGTGCCATGAAATAATGACCAGATAATCTGATTTAGTGATATTGATTGAGGGATGAATATTGGCCACGTCACCGGGGATAACTCCCCTGCTTTTCTTCAAAATAGTACCATGGGATCTTTTACATCCACCTGAGAGAGCAGACGGGGCCTCAGTTTAACATCTCATCTGAAAGAAGGCACCTCCGACAGTGCAGTTCTCCCTCAACACTGCACTGGAGTGTCGGCCTGGATTTTTTGCTTCAGTCTCTGGAGTGGGACTTGAACCCACAACCTTCTCCCTCAGAGGCGAGTGTGCTACCCACTGAGCCAAGGCCGACAACTTGCTATATAAATATTTCATAAAGACAATTTCAGTGCTGTGGAGTGCATAAAAATATTAAACAGGGAAATGTCTCTTTTTGCTCTTCTTGTGAATAAAATTGAACGGTCAGGTAGGGCAGACTGAAAGCTTAGAGCGCCACCCCATGGCTACTCCTGGAGCTGATTGTCCTGCAGGGTAAAGAGCTGGGCCTGGTCATAGACAGGCGCAATAACATACAGGGGGCCATGGAGCCCACAGCCAGGGGGCCCAGACAACAATAACTTGTATTTATATAGCACCTTTAACGTAGTAAAATGTCCCAAGGCGCTTCACAGCAGTGTTATAAGACAAAACAGATAAATTTGACACCGAGCCACATGAGAAGAAATGAGGGCAGGTGACCAAAAGCTTGATCAAAGAGGTAGGTTTTAAGGAGCGTCTTAAAGGAGGAACGAGAAGTAGAGAGGCGGGGAGGTTGAGGCAGGGAGTTCCAGAGCTTAGGGACGAGGCAGCTGAAGGCACGGCCACCGATGGTTGAGCGATTATAATCAGGGATGCTCAAGAGGGCAGAATTAGAGGAGCGTAGGTATCTCAGGGGTTGTGGGGCTGGAGATGATTGCAGAGATAGGGAGGGGTGAGGACATGGAGGGATTTGTAAACAAGGATGAGGATTATGAAATCAAGGCGTTGCTTAACCGGGAACCAATGTAGGTCAGCGAGCACAGGGGTGATGGGTGAGCGGGACTTAATGCGAGTTAGGACACGGGCAGCTGAGTTTTGGATCACCTCAAGTTTACGCAGGGTAGAATGTGGGAGGCCAGCCAGGAGTGTGTTGGAATAGTCAAGTCTAAAGGTAACAAAGGGATGGATGAGGGCTTCAGCAGCGGATTAGCTGAGGCGAGACGGGCGATGTTACGGAGGTGGAAATAGCAATATAATCCAATACAACCAATATAATCCCGATAAACCTGAGCATTACGCAGCAAAAAACTGCAAAACAATCGTTGGAATGAAATCTCCTTGCATTTAATAAAGCACCAGAAGGGGGCGATGTACTATCGGGAGATATGTCCCAATATAAACACCGGCAGCAGTGTGTAAATATTTGGCCGGTCTGTTTCATCATGCATTCTATTACACGTTTATGGATGGGGGAGTGGATGAATTTTTAATCACAGATTCTTTTACTATATCGATAGCTGGCCTTTATATCTAGAGGACTAGAATACAAGGGGTCAGAGGTTATGCTGCAGCTGTACAAAGCCCTGGTTAGACCACACCTGGAGCACTGTGAGCAGTTCTGGGCACCACATCTTAGGAAGGATATATTGCCCTTGGACTCCAAGGGTTAAGTTACGAGGAGAGATTACACAAATTAGGGTTGTATTCCCTGGAATTTAGAAGGTTAAGGGGTGATTTGATCAAAATTCTCAGGATATTAAGGGGAACTGATAGGGTAGATAGAGAGAAACCATTTCCGCTGGTTGAGGATTCCAGGTCTAGGGGGCACAGTCTAAATATTAGAGCCAGACCTTCCAGGAGAGAAGTTAGGAAACACCGCTACATGAAAAGGTGGTAACTTTAAAGGGAGTAATTATTTGTACTGTGTTTTATCTGCGCATGTGCCTGTCAAGCTCTGCCCCCCAATGTCTCCCGCCCAGACTGTAAGTGCGGCCCCGCTCTCATTCCACGCGGCGGAGGGCCGAGAGCGGCGGTGGGGGTGGAGCAAGAGCCGCGGTGGGGGGAAGGGGCGGGGGCAAGAGCGGCGGGGAGGGTGGCCAGGCGTGGCAGCGGGGGTGGGTGGGGGAGGGTGGGCGGGAGCAGTAGGGTCCAGGAGGAAGGTGTAAGAGAGAGACTGGGGTAGGGAGAGGAATAAAGAAACTGGGGGAGAGAGAGGAAGAGAGGCTGCGGGAAGGAGAGGGAGAGAGAGGTGGGTGGGGGGGGGTTGGGGAGAGACATGGGGGGGGCGGTGGAGAAGAGAGAGATTGACACGGGGTAGGGGGAGATCAGAGGGGAGAGAGGGAACTCAGGGAAGACGGATCACGTTCTTCCAACCCCCTGCAAGGGACATCGTTGGAGTGGATGGTATCCAGAAGTCACGACACTGTCACTATTCACTTCATACCCAATAAACCCGTTAACAATCCGCTCACAATGCCCCATCTATGGGGGGAATGGGGGGAGGGATGTACTTGGACTGGGGCAAGGCACTTCGGCTGGGGGAAGGATGTACTTGGACTAAGGTAAGGCACTTTGACTGGCCCTTGCTGTCTTCTAGGGAGCTCTGTCCTCTGTCGCTTCAGGAAGTCAAAGTGGCTCGAGTTACAATTTGCAAAGTCAGTGAGACCTTGGGATTGGCGGTTCCAGTTACACATTCCTGTAAAACTTCAGGGTGTGGCTTATCCTCCAAGGGGACCAATCACAGACAAAGGGTGGAGCATGGCGGCCATTTTCACAGTACAAATAAGCGTGTCCAAATTTAAATCTGTGATTGATGGCTTTCTGTTAACCAAAGGTATTAAGGGATTATGGGGCAAAGGCAGGTGTATGGAGTTGGAGCACAGATCAGCCATGATCTCATGAAAGTAAAAGCCCATGGGATCCAAGGCAAAGTGGCAAGTTGGATCCAAAATTGGCTCAGAGGCAGGAAGCAAAGGGTAATGGTCGATGGATGTTTTTGTGACTGGAAGGCTGTTTCCAGTGGGGTCCCGCTGGGCTCAGTACTAGGTCCCTTGATTTTTGTGGTATATATCAATGATTTAGACTTGAATGTAAGGGGTATGATTAAGAAATTTGCAGATTACAAAAATAGGCTGTGTGGTTGATAATGAAGAAGAAAGCTGTGGACTGCAGGAAGATATCAATGAACTGGTCAGGTGGGCAAAACAGTGGCAAATGGAATTCAATCCGGAGAAGTGTGAGGTAATGCATTTGGGGAGATTGAACAAGGAAAGAGAATACACATTAAATGGTAGGACACTGAGAAGTGTAGAGGAACAAAATGTCCACAGATCCCTGAAAGTAGCAGGCCAGGTAGATGAGGTGGTTAAGAAGGCATACGGAATGCTTGCCTTTATTGGTCGAGGCATGGAATACAAAAGCAGGGAGGTTATGCTTGAATTGTATAAAATGCTAGTTCGGCTGCAGCTGGAGTACTGTGTGAAGTTCTGGTCACCACATTACAGGAAAGATGTGATTGCACTAGAGAGGGTACAGAGGAGATTTACGAGGATGTTGCCTGGACTGGAGAATTTTAGCTATGAGGAAATATTGGATAGGCTGGGGTTGTTTTCTTTGGAACAGAAGAGGATAAGGGGAGACCTTATTGAGGTGTATAAAATTATGAGGGACATAGAGTGGATAAGAAGGGTCTATTTCCCTTAGCAAAGGAGTCAACAACCAGAGGGCATAAATTTAAAGTAATTGGTGGAAGGTTTCGAGGGGAACGAGGGGAAATTTCCACCCAGAGGGTGGTGGGGGTCTGGGACTCACTGCCTGAAAGGGTGGTAGAGGCAGAAACCCTCACCACATTTAAAAAGTACTTGGATGTGCACCTGAAGTGCCGTAACCTGCAGGGCTACAGACCAAGAGCTGGAAAGTGGGATTAGGCTGGGTAGCTCTTTGTCAGCCAGCACGGACTCTACGGGCCAAAATAGCCTCCTTCCGTGCTGTAAATTTCTATGATTCTGTGATATTCAGGCCTCTGAGTCCTGGGCTCTGGGAGCCTGAGGAAACCTTGACATGGCACAACGAGGCCATGAAATGCGGCGGAGATCGTCTCCGGCCCCTCCCATACGTTGGCGGGAGATCGCCGGAATCCCCAGTGTCTTCAGCTCTTTCTCCGGGGATCCGACGTCCTGCCACAGTCACAGTGGGGTATCAGGAGATCCTCTGAGGTAATCCCAGAGCCGAGTGTCTACAAGGAGCGTAGATTGGTCACACTATGGAGGTCTAGACTAGAATGTGAAGATTGTGTGAGGATCTTTCTGACAAGACGTTGTACCGTGGGGTCCTGGAAGCAGTGCGGGGATACTAACCCCTTGGCCTTTTGCTTCCCCATCTCCTTAAAGCTCCAGGATTCCTTGCACGGTGAGGGCCCGCTCTTTGAATGGTGTAAGGTCCCTTGTTGCCAAGCGCTGTCTTGTATTATGGGCTGCTTTCCCCTGCAATAAGTGGATGAGGGTTAGAGCGTACTGACAAGTGACAGTGAAGAAACCCATGTTAGAGGAGGGGGGTAAGAGGAAAAGGTGGTTCCTGTGGATGAGGAGGTTTTGAGATGTCAGAGTTTCTAGCCTGTGGGAAGATTGAGAAGCAGGAGGACTTTTTAAACATTCATTTTCAGGAGGTGGGCATCGCTGGCAAGCCTGGCATTTATTGCCCGTTGCTAGTTGCCGCAAGAATGCAGTGGGTCTCCTTCGTTATAGAGGTCTGATAGAACTGAGTGACTCGCTCGGACACTTCAGAGGGCAGTGAAGGGTTAATCATGTTGGGTCTCAGATCCCATCTCGGCCAGACCGGGTAAGGATTCCCTCCCACAGCACATTCGGGAGCCAGTTGGGTTTTTACAACAATCCCACAGCTTCACGGGCACTTTTACTGATCCCAGTTCCTGAGTTCCAGGCATTTTTCAAAACTAAATTGTAAATGGTAAGCTGGTCTGGTGGGATTTGTACTGACCGTTCTACCGGATCACTGGTCCAGGCCTCTGCGTTACAATCGAGCAACAACACCACTGCGTTACTGCAGCCCCGCTCCCGGACATCGTCACAACAGGCGAGGGAGCAAGGATCAGAATGTGCTGCCAGCGTGCCCTTACTAAGGGGCAGTGCCACCCACTGCCTTCCAGTGCCACCCAGTGCCACCCACGGCCTTCCAGTGCCAGCCCCCCTGTCACCCAGTGCCACCCACTGCCTTCCAGTGCCACCCAGTGCCACCCACGGCCTTCCAGTGCCAGCCCCACTGTCACCCAGTGCCACCCATTGACTTCCAGTGCCACCCACTGCCACACACTACCTTCCAGTGCCACCCACTGCCACACATTACCTTCCAGTGCCACCCACTGCCACACACTACCTTCCAGTGCCACCCAGTGCCCAATCTTGCTCCTTCAGATGAGGCCGGTGAATATGTTCCGGCGCGGCACCGGGCAGGGCAGGCGGAGTTCCGATCCGCTGCCGGCAGCTACTGCGATTTCTATCCAGCTTTCCTCGGAGAGGGTTTTCTTTTGGCCCACACCCTTTCCACAACACACGTCAGCAGCTCTGCACCTGGCTTGCTCACCCGTGGGCCCCTCCCCCATGGGCCCCGCCCCCCGTGGCCTCTGCCCCTGTGGGCCCCTCCCTCCCTCTGTGGGCCTCACCCCCCTGTGGACCCCTCCCCCTGTGGGCTCCTCCCCCACCAGTAGGCCCCTCCCCATGTGGGCCCCTCCCCCTGAGGGCCCCTCCCCCTGTAGGCCGCTCCCCCTGTGGGCACCTCCTCCCCGTGAGCCCATCCCCCTGTGGGCCCCTCCCCATGTGGCCCTCCCCCTGTGGGCCCCTCCTCCCCGTGGGCCCCTCCTCCTGTGGGTCCCTCCCCCCTGTGGGCCCCACCTCCCTGTGGGCCCCTCCCCATGTGGGCCCCGCCTCCCCGTGGGCCCCTTCCCCCATGGCCCCTCCCCCCTGTGGGCCCCTCCTCCCCGTGGGACTCTCCTCCTGTGGGCCACTCACCCCTGTGGGCCCCTCCCCCACCCATGGCCAATCCCCCACCCATGGCCCCTCCACCACCCGTGGGCCCCTCCCACCATGGACCCTCCCCCACCCACAGGTGTGCTGCCCTCTTCCTACCGGTGAAGCAGAACGACATGATCAAGGGATGTAAATGTAAAACCAGCAAACGGAATTCACCTTCGAGGGTCGACTTTGGCGGGAATCACTGACAAAAGAAAGAAAGGCCTTGTATTTATATAGCGCCTTTCACATCCTCAGGACATCCCAAAGCACTTTACAGCCAATGAAGTACCTTTGAAGTGAAGTCACTGTTGTAATGTAGGAAACGTGGCAGTCAATTGTGTGCACAGCAAGCTCCCACAAACAGCAATATGATAATCTATTTTTCGGGATATTGGTTAAGAGACAAATATTGGCCAAGGCACCGGCTCTTCTTCGAAATAGTGCCATGGGATCTTTTACATCTACCTGAGAGAGCAGACGGGGCCTCGGTTTAACATCTCACCCGAAAGCGCTCCCTCAGCACTACACTGGAATGTCAGTCTGGATTTTGGACTTAAACCTCTGGAGTGGAACCTGAACCCAGACTTGTGTGACTCAGAGGCACTGAACCACAGCTCAACTCAAATGAAGTGATGTAAGAAGCTATTAATTAATGTTTAGAAATCTGCTGTTGGGTTGCTAATGACCTTAATCCTGTGGGTGGAGCCTGTAAATTGTAAAGGTGTGAAAGTGATAGAGTTCCAATGAAAGCTGACAGTGGATTATGGATCTCGGTCACGTCCCTCCAGCGATACTGGTTTGGATCTCCTGTCAAACGGGCTGAGATCCGGTGACCATGTGTGGCGTTTGATGGCTGACCTTTGACACTTCACCAACTCATGGGCAGAGTCACTCCGAAACAAAAGAAGGTGTTTAAAACCACGAGAATGTGGAATTCCACAGTGATTGTCCCGGGCAACTGGGAAAGTGTTCCTCCTGGCCGGGGTGGGGTGGAACACTCCCCAATGTCTGTCACCCAGTGTCAGCACCAAGCACTCAAACGTCAGGTATAACAGTGTTTAACTCCCGGGGTCCTGCCCGACCAATGCACCTTGGGCCTGAAATTAGTCCCCCATTGAATAGTGAATCAGGGCGGTGTAAAACGGCCGGACAATTCACTCGCCGCTCATCTCGCACTCTGGGGGAAATACTTTCACCGCCAAGCTCAGAAGGTAACCTCCAGCTACCCCAGAACGAGTTATTCCATTTCCCCGCCGCACCCCAGCACCCCGGGCTGTTCAGAGACCTCCCTGAGCGAGGTGGCTCATTTAGTGCCAGTTGGTACCTACATTACGGGCAAGTCTCCCGTCTGGGGTTTGTGCCCATTTGAAGGTTTGGGCTTGAAATCCAATAAATTGGGCTAGATTTTCCATTATTCTCCAGGTCGCCCAAAAGTGGGTGATATTTCCAGCGTTAACGTTTATATTGGTTTTTGTGATCACCGGAATATCACCCATATTCAAACCCGCTAGTTTCCACTTTATAATTTGGGCGTTAGCAGGAGAGATATGAAATGGGCGTTAGCAGTTTTTTTCAGGTTTTTATTGTCGTAAAAGGCCGGCGTCCATCGCAATGGTCTTTTCCCGGAGGTCAGGGGTCATCTGAACATGCGCAGAACAGAGAGAAAGAGAGCGAGGAGAGAGAGAGAGAGAGATAGAGGAGAAAACTTGTGACGATTGTAGTGGTGGTGTATTGGAGTAATTATTGGGCAGTATTTGAAGTTTTTTTGTGATAAAATAGCTAAAGTTACTGAGTAAACAATGGAGAACATGGAGGAGGTACTTGTTGATGCTTTGGAGATAGAGGAGGTGGTGAAAGCAGTGAGGTGGGAGAGGTGGGAGAGATGATGGGTGGAAGAAAGCGGGTCAAGTGGTTCTCGGATGAGGCCAATGCTGCCCTCCGACAAGAGGTGGAAACTTGTTGGGCCCAATTGACCAGGGGTGGTTGTGGCAAACCAACCCCAAAAGTGTACCAGAGAATTTGGACTGAGATCGATGAAGTGGTGTCGCGGCAACACACGAGGTCCGTGAGGCCAACCAATGCCGCAAGTGCTGGAACGACCTTGTTGGTTCCGGAAGAGTAAGCATTACATTTATTTATATATATTTATATAATTGTAATTGTAAGTGTAATGAGGCAATGATTAATTTAAATTCAGATCTGATGTATTGCAGTTAGATCGGTAATCATTTAATCCAAACCTACATTTGCAGTGGACTACCATGCGTGTTGCGTAGCGTAATAATAATAATAGTAATAATATTAATAATAACATGATATCTGTCAGTAAAGTGTTGTATCAGTATCTGTAACAGTACCTAGCAATGATCTTACGCCATGCCATGCAGTTGTCACCTTTTGCAGAAGAAACTTTCGGAGAATAGGGCCGAGCAGTGGCGCATGGGTGACGGCCCAGCGGTAATTTGTGAGTTTACTGATATCGAGGAACGGGCACTGGCATTCGTGGGTATCCACAACCGGTCGGCCACCCGTGCAGCATCGGAACCTGTCCTCATGTCACATTCGTAAAGTATAAACCATTGGGTGATGTAAAGTAAATTAATGCCACACCCGCTCATACCCATATAATATATGATTGATGGTATGATGTATTTTATTGAGGCAATGTTATATAATTAATGATGGGATCATGAAAATCATTGTAATGCAGATTTTATACTATCACGATGTTCACTAAATGTGATGTCTGTGATTATTTTTATAGCAGTAGCGTTGCTCTTGTGCATATGTTGTGTGCAGCGTTTGCATTCCCCTGTGACCCTAGCGCCCCCTTCTCCTCAAATTACCTCATTTATGTTTTTTAGCTCAGCCAAGAGCTCAGGCCCTTCAATTGGAACCGCGGCAAGCTACGGATCCGGCGGCGGTGGATCGTGTTTCTGGGGGTGAGGAGCTCCGAATCTCACCCGTCCTGCTGCAGGTCCGCCTCTCCACTGAGGACAGTGAAGAGGTGGAGGAGGAAGCCTGCAGCAGCAGCAGTAGCTTCCAGTGTTCCTGTGGCCATGTCCTCCTCGATGGTGGAGGTAGCGGGGCCAAGCACTTCGCCGCAGGGCACCCCGAGGGACTCCATACCGGCACCGACCCCGACCCCGTGGAGGTTGGTTCGGTGCAGTAGGACAGCTCCACGATCGGCAGATCTGAGCGTGTACATGGTTAACTTGTGCAGGAGGAGTGTTGAAATTGGTCAGGAGCTCCTCCAGGCAATGGGCGGAATATCTCAGCAGATGGCCCTATCCGCGAACATGAATGAGATGACATGGATAGCGATGGCCCTGGAGGTAATAGCCAGTAACACTGGTGTCAGTGTTCCCGGAATCCAGCACTGCACCCCTTGCCTGAGACACATGCGAGCCAGGAGGAAGCTGTTGCTTCTGGCTCGGAGGACGTTTCCTCGGAAACCTCT
The DNA here is from genome assembly GCF_044704955.1 of Pristiophorus japonicus. NCBI lineage: Eukaryota > Metazoa > Chordata > Chondrichthyes > Pristiophoridae > Pristiophorus > Pristiophorus japonicus. The sequence continues at coordinate 172,923,582 of NC_091984.1, forward strand.
CCGGCATCAGCCCATCACCCGCCCCCAACAAAGCAATATTTGAGGAGCACTGCGGCAAAGCAGCTTGGAGTTGGTAGGGGAAGGGGACGAGGTCGGGTAAAGACCCAGGGCGGGGGGGAAGGAAAGGAGGGACGTGGCCGCAGGTAGGGATGGAGGGAGGGCAGGAGGGAGTGAGGGAGGGAGTTGTTACACATTTGTTTTAAAAAATTGTTTGTTGTTTTCAAGGTGCAAGTTTTTCAATGTTGGGATGGTTTGGGGGAGGGGGTGTTTTTTATAATCCTTGTTGTATTTGTTGTTATTGTTATTGTTAAAATGTTCAAAATTTGTGGTGGGGGTGGGAGAGGGGGTACTGTTGTGTTGTGTTATGTTTTTGAATAAGAAAAAAATTCCTTGTTAACATTAAAAAAAATGATTTAACATAACACTGTTGTGCATTGTCTCAGATAGCTGTAACGTTAAACACTGGCGAGTCCATACCATGAAAGGGGAACATTAAACGTAACGTAAATCAACTTTAACTGTAACTGTCACCAAGGTAATGCAAACCATTTATGTATGAGCTGCAGACACAACAGTCTTGCAGCTGTGTAACTACCACCAACATTATTTCAAGCAAAAAACTCATTTATAAGCTGCTGATGCAACAATCTTGCAGCTGTGTAGCCACCACGGGCCCTTTCCTGTGGTCTAGAGGGGGGCGGGGGCATGGTTTCAACGTCAACCTGATTGTCTGCACTGAGGCCATCGCCCATCTCATCTTCTTCCTCTTCTCCTCTCCCCTGAGGTGGACCGGCAGTCCCATCTGGCAATTCTTGTCCCCTCCTGACAGCCAAGTTATGCAGCATACAGCACACCATAATGAATTGAGCGACCTTCTCAGAGTGGTACTGTAACTCGCTTCCTGAGTGGTCCAGACATCTAAAGAGCTGCTTAAGCTCTTTTCGACGATATTGCGTGTGGCTATGTGGCTTTCGTTGTATCGCTTCTCGGCTTCTGTCTGGGTCTTACGCAGGGGGGTCATCAGCCAGGTGGCGAGGCCATATCCTTTATCCTCCAGCATCCAGCATTGACCTTGTAGCTTACTCTTAAACAAGTCAGACACAGTGCTCTCACCCAAGATGTGCGCATCATGGATTTTGCATTTACTGTCATAATAATTTGCCTGTGGTCGACAAGTTGTACATTCAGGGAGTGGAATCACTTTCAGTTCCGAAAAACCTCTGCAACCTGAAAAGGTGCTTGCAGGGCGATGTGCATACGTACAGTCTATTGCTCCCTGCACCTTGGGGAAGTTTGCTATTCTCGAGAATCCTAGAGCCCTCTCAGTCTGTGCCTCCCTGGTTATAGGGAAGCTGATAAAGTCCTTCCTGCGGTGTAAAGGGCTTCAGTCACCTGTCGAATGCAGCAATGTGTGGCATGCTGAGAGATACCGCAAATGTCGCCAGCTGAGGCCTGAAAGGAGCCCGATGCATAGAAGGAAAGTGCCGCAGTTACCTTGACCTCGACAAACAGTGTGGTCCTGATGGTTCTGTTAGGCTGCAGATCTCCCCTAATGAGCTGGCATATCTCTCTGATAACCTCCTTTCGGAAGCACAGTCTCCTAAGGCACATGTTCTCAGACAAGTTCAGGTAAGACTGCTTCTCCCTGTAAGTTCATCGGGTGTAAGTTCTCCTCCTCCTCAGTCTGCCACCTCTTTGATTGGGTACATAATGTTCTTCAATATACCTTCTCCAATCTCTAGTCTGCAGCATGTGAGTAGTCATCAATACAGGCTGAGAAATTACAGGCCCCGTTATAATTACTATTGTACCTATTTTTCACAAACAATAAACTTTCCTACTAAAACTCATTAAATAAATTCAATTCGTCCACAATATGATAAGATGTTTCTTCAGATTTTAAAATCATCTTAAAATAACTCACAGATTAAATCAAAACTCCCCAGAACTTGAAGCAGCCTTTTATATGAAAAGTCCTCCGATTTACAAAATGGCGTCCATACCGCTGGGTTAAGGTCAGGTGAGTGCAGCTTTTTTTCAGCATTTTTTTGGGCGAACGATCTTTTCGGCGATATATGGGCGATATGCTGAAAGTAACACTCGCCGATATTATGGGCAGTTTCTGGGCGTTAGTTTCATTTAAAAACTATATTCATAGTCTTTACGGCAAAAAAATATGGGCAGGCGGTTTAATTAATTCTTGCCGTAACTTGATGCAGAAACTAACGCTGGCAATAAATGGGCGATAAATGGGTGATAAATGAGCGATAAATGGACGTTAGTTTCCATTTTGGAGGGAAATGGGTGATAAATGGGCATTATATTTAATCTCAGCATTAAAATGGGTGGTAAGTGGGTGGTAGCGAAGTGAAACTGATGGAAAGTCTAGCCCAATTTCATTATTTGACAACTCTAACATCCAACATCAAACACTGCTCCCTTTCCTGTGTGGATGTAATTACTCAGCCTCTGAGCCCTGGGCTCTGGGAGTTGGAGGAACCCTTGACATGGCACAACGAGGCTATGAAATGGGCTGGAGGTCGTCTCCATCTCCTGCCGTACCTTGGCGGGAGATCGACGGAATCCCCAGTGTTTCCAGCCCTTTCTCCGGGGGATCCGATCTCCTGCCAAAGTTACAGTGGGGTATTGGGAGACCCTCTTGGACTCATCCTGCTGCCGGTGAAGTAGAAAGACATGATCAAGGGATGGAATTTGTAAAGTCGACTTCGGGGAGGGGGCGGGGGAGAGGTCACCGACAAAAGAAATACAGGTCTTGCATTTACACAACGCTTCTCACATTCACAGGACGTGCCAGAGTGCTTTACAGTAAGTGAAGTACTTTTTGAAGTGTAGTCGTTGTTTTTATGTAGGAAAGACGGGAACCAATTGTGTGCACAGCAAGACCTCACAAACCGCAACGAATTAATGACCAGATAATCAGCTTTAGCAATATTGGTTGAGGGTCAAATATTGTTCAGAGCACCGGGGACAACTCTCCTGCTCTTCTTCAAATTAGGACTGTGGTGTCTTACGCCCTGAGAGATCAGACCAGGCCTCAGTTTACCGTCACATCCGAAAGACATAATCTCTGACAGTGCAGCACTCATTTACCTTCCACAGTCAACTTCTGGAGGCAGTGGAGGGGGGAACACTGATAAAGGAAAGGTCTTGCATTTATCCATTTAGGAGGGCGGGTATCACCAAGCTCATGGCCTACAGGGCAGTAGTGATACCTGCCCTCCTATATGGCTCAGAGACATGTACCATGTACAGTAGACACCTCAAATCACTGGAGAAATACCACCAGTGCTGCCTCCACAAGATCCTGCAAATCCACTGGGAGGATAAGCGCACCAACGTCAGTGTTCTCGCTCAGGCCAACATCCCCAGCATCGAAGCATTGACCACATTCGACCAGCTCCGTTGGGCGGGCCACATCGTCTGCATGCCCGACAGAAGACTCCCAAAGCAAGCGCTCTACTCGGAACTCCTACACGGCAAGCGAGCCCCAGTGGGCAGAGGAAACATTTCAAGGACACCCTCAAAGCCTCCTCGATAAAGTTCAACATCCCCACCGACACCTGGGAATCCCTGGTCCAAGACCGCCCCAAGTGGAGGAAGAGCATCCGGGAGGGCACTGAGCACCTCGAGTCTCGTCGCCGAGAGCATGCAGAAAGCAAGCGCAGGCAGCGGATGGAGCATGCGGCAAACCTGTCCCACCCACTCTTTCCTTCAACCACTGTCTGTCCCACCTGTTACAGAGACTGTAATTCCCACATTGGACTCTTCAGTCACCTGAAAACTCACTTCAGTGTGGAAGCAAGTCTTCCTCGACTCCGAGGGACTGCCTAAGAAGATTTTCTTGCACCAGACATCCCAAAGCATTTTACAGCCAATGAAGTATTTTTGAAGTGTAGGCACGGTTTTAATGCACTGCACTGGAGTGTCAGCCTGGATTGTTGTGCTCAAGTCTCTGGAGTGGGGCTTGATCATTTTATGAAAGGATTTTACGCTAAGCTTTCAGTCAGCATCATTTTTTTTTACAACTTAAAAACTATCAGGAGTCAAAACAGTCGCTTAGATTCCTGCAAGTACCTCAGGACTGTTCAACAAAGATTCCTCTCCTGGCTCCATAGCCCTTTAATCAGCCTCTGGCCTTTAATGCCTGGAGTGGGCCCTCACTTCCTGTCATCTGGACGGCCTGCTCCAATTGCATATCTCCATGAGTGCCGGAAGTCCGCCCTCCCTACTCCAGGACAAAAGAACATAAGAAATAGGAGCAGGAGTAGGCCATTTGACCCCTCAAGCCTGCTCCGCCATTCAATAAGATCATGGCCGATCTGATCATGGACTCAGCTCCACTTCCCTGCCCACTCCCCATAACCCTTTAATCCCTTATTGCTCAAAAATCTGTCTATCTCCATCTTAAATATAATCAAAGTCCCAGCCTCCACAGCTCTCTGGGCAGAGAATTCCAAAGATTCACGACCCTCTGAGAGAAGAAATTCCTCCTCATTTCTGTTTTAAATGGGCGGCTCCTTATTGTGAAAGGACTGGAATATGATCTGTAAATACTGGGCCGTTCCTCCAGCGGGGAACCTGGGTCTGGACAGAGAGCCCACTGGCTCAGGGGAGGGTTTCTGAGTCGGGAGGGTTGGGTTGGGTCTTCGCTCCGACAGTTGCGGTGAGCGCCAGCTCGAAATACTGGGCTAACGTCCAGCAAGGGGGCTCGCACCCGATGGGTCTGAGTGACCCCCCCCCCGCCCCCATTGTAAAGGGTCAGTGGGGCTCTTTAGCCTCAGTTACAGTCCACCGAGGAGTAGGTAATCTGAAGATTCTAAACCGTGAGGAAGGCAATGGGAAACCAGCTCGGCTACTCTTCCGCAGTAAGTGGCTGCAGAATCTCATGTGTGAGAAGTGAATCTGGGCCTGGCCAGTTGCAGAGACACAATGGACGGACTGCGGTTTGGTAGAAGTGGACAAGATGGCCCCTCAGGTCTGGATGTACATGTGGGGGGTTGCTGGTATTTGGGAGAACTGCAAGTGAAGTCCTTGCATCTGGATGCACTGGGCAGGAGAGGGTCCCAGGGTCTGGAAGCATTTGGGGAGTTACCATTGGATGAGTGCTCCCACTGGCAGTCCAGAGGAGATTGTGTCTTGCTCAGTACACGCGACCACAGTATGCTGAAGGTTCATTGAGGCTTTAACCACGGTTATCCTCCAATCAGAACCCTGGCATCGGCCTGTTCATAGTCTAATGTCACCGTCAACTGTAACAAAAACACACAATAATTGAATGAAGTGATGTAAGAAGCTGTTAATTGATGTTCAAAAGTCTGCTGCTGGTTGCTAATGACCTTATTCCAGTGGGTGGAGCCTGTAAATTGTAAATGTGTGAAAGTGATAGAGTTCCAACGAAAGCTGAGAGTGGATTTTAAAAACCAATGCCCGATCTTGCCCCTTCAGAAGAGGATGGAATTGTAAAAGCGGCAAACGCTATTCACCTTCCAGGGCCGACTTCGGTGTCACCCAGGGTCAGCATGTAGATGAGAAACAGGAGGGAGCCAAGGATAGATCCTTTTGGGGCCCCAGAAGTGACAGTGTGGGATCGGGATGTGAGGCCGTTGCAGGGTTACGGCTGTAGATACAGGAATGAAACCGGACGAGAGCAGTCCCGCCCAGCTGGACGATGGTGGAGAGGCGTTGGAGCAGAATTTCATGGTCAACCGTGTCAAAGGCTGCAGACAGGTCTCGAAGGATGAGAAGGAATAGATTACCTTTGTCACAGTCACAAAGGATGTTATTTGTGAGCTTGGTAAAAGCAGTTTCAGTACTGTGGCAGGGCAAAGCCTGATTGGAGGGACTGAAACATGGAGTTCGGGGAAAGATGATCACGGATTTGGAAGGCAACAACATGGTCAAGGACTTTGGAGAGGAAAGGGAGTTTGGAGATGGGGCAGTAGTTTGCAACGACGCAGGGGTCAAGGGTTGTTTTTTTGAGGAGAGGGGTGATGACAGCAGATTGAGGGATTGGGGAACAGTACCTGAGGACAGAGAACCGTTAACAATATCCGCAAACATGGAAGCCAGGAAGAAAGATTGGATTGTCAGCAATTTAGTGAGAATAGGGCAGAGAGAGAGCAGGTCGGTCTCATTGACAAGGCGTGCTCTGAAAGGGCAATAGGGGAGAAAGGAGAGAAATGAGAGAAATATGCAAATTTTGGTCGGGGGCCGGGGGAAAAAGGAGAGGAAGTGAGGTCCAGTGGGCTCAGGAGAGGGGAGGAATTGAAAATGGAAGCAGCTGAACGGATGTTGTCGACCTTTTTAACAAAAAAGTCCATGAGATGCTCACATTTATTGTTGGAGATAAGGGAGGAGGAGATGTGGTAGCATAGTGGTTATGTTACTGGACTAGTGATCCAGTGATCCAGTGCAGGAGGACATAGCCAGGCTAAGTGAGTGGGCAAACATTTGGCAGATGGAGTATAATGTTGGAAAGTGTGAGGTCATGCACTTTGACAGAAAAAAATCAAAGAGCAAGTTATTATTTAAATGGAGAAAGATTGCAAAGTGCCGCAGTACAGAGGGACCTGGGGGTACTTGTTCATGAAACACAAAAGGATAATATGCAGGTACAGCAAGTGATCAGGAAGGCCAATGGAATCTTGGCTTTTATTGCAAAGGAGATGAAGTATAAAAGCAGGGAAATCTTGTTACAGTTATACAGGGTATTGGTGAGGCCAAACCTGGAATACTGCGTGCAGTTTTGGTTTCCATATTTATGAAAGGATATACTTGCTTTGGAGGCAGTTCAGAGAAGGTTCACTAGGTTGATTCTGGAGTTGAGGGGGTTGACTAATGAGGAAAGGTTGAGTAGGTTGGGCATCTACTCATTGGAATTCAGAAGAATGAGAGGTGATCTTATCGAAACATATAAGATTATGAGGGGGCTTGACAAGGTGGATGCAGGAAGAATGTTTCCACTGATAGGGGAGACTAGAACTAGAGGGCATAATTTAAAACAGAGATGAGGAAAAATTTCTTCTCTCAGAGGGTTGTAAATCTGTGGAATTCGCTGCCTCAGAGAGCTGTGGAAGCTGGAATATTAAATAAATTTAAGACAGAAATAGACAGTTTCTTAAACGATAAGGGGATAAGGGCTTATGAGGAGCGGGCGGGGAAGTGGAGCTGAGTCCATGATCAGATCAGCCATGATCGTATTGAATGGCAGAGCAGGCTCGAGGGGCCGTATGGCCTACTCCTGCTCCTATTTCTTATGTTCTTATGTTTTTATGTTCTTATAAGTTCAAATCCAACCACGGCGGCTGGGAAATTTAAATTCAGTTAATTTAAATCTGGGGGAAAAAAAAACTAATAAAAACCCATCTGGTTCACTAATGTCCTTTAGGGAAGGAAATCTGCCGCCCTTACCTGGTGGTCTGGCCTAGACGTGACTCCAGACCCACAGCAATGTGGTTGACTCTGAAATGGCCGAGGAAGCCGCTCAGTTGTCAGGAAGGTGGGTCACCACCACCATCTCAAGGAGCAATTAGGGATGGGCAATAAATACCGGCTTTGCCAGCGACACTCACATCCTGTGCATGAATTTTTAAAAAACAATTAGGGATGTGCAACGCCCACGTTCTATGAACAAATTTAAAAAAGGGCAGGGAAGGGTGGTTTAAGAAGATGATTAGTGGTGGAGAAGAGAAGCCTGATGTTATTTTTGCCACCTGGATGATATTGCAATAGTGGGTGGTTTTAGAGATGGAGAGCAGGAGCCGGTAGTGCTTTATATATAATTTAACCAAATCTGGTGATAGATGTCATCACAGGCAGTCCCGCGGAATTGAGGAAGACTTGCTTCCACTCTAAAAATGAGTCCTTAGGTGGCTGAACGGTCCAATACGAGAACCACAGTCCCTGTCACAGGTGGGATGGATGGTTAGACCAGTTGTCCACCAAAAACGTTCAAGTCTGCATGTCTTAGACTTAAGGGAGCGGAGATGAGGGTTATACAAGGGGGAACAATTATAGTGAGAGAGTGTAATGATTGTAATGGGGACAAGGCCATCAATGGTGGTGGAGAGGGTGTGATTTAGTAAGTAGCTGCAGAGATATCATGGAGAATTGTAGGCCAAAGGCTCGGTAGTTGGGAATTAGAAAATGCAGTGGTAAGGGACATGAGGGAGAGATTTTTTCCAGTGGCAGATACAAAAGAGAGTGGGCTTAGGATAGGGAAGGAGAGTACAGGTAAAGAGTGATACAAGGCAATGGTCGGAGATTGCCTGATGGGTGATGGTTACGGAGGGGACAACGAGACCACTTGAGATGATAATCGAGGAGGTGGCCGTGTATATGGGTGGCAGAGTTAACATGAAGGGGGGGATAAAGGGAGCAAAGGAGGACAGTGAACTCAGAGGCGAGGGAGCAAGAAGGGTTGAGATGGAGGTTAAAATCACCGAGGGTGAGAAGTCATTCAGTACAGAGGCAGAGGGAGGAAAACAGGGACGATATCTCGTTGATCAAATTGCTGTGGTATTTGGGTGGGCGGTACGGAATAAGGATTTTAAAAGAGAGATGCGAGGGGTGGAACCAGGTGAGAGGCTCGAAGGAGGGGAAGTTGCCGGAGGAATAGGGAGGCAGACCAAGCTGTGATTTAGATATGAGGGCTGAGCTAGGGCAGTTTGGACGTGGAATATGATGGACGGTATAGCCAGATGGGGAAGCTTCATTAAGGGGACAGGAGTCATCGCCCCTCAGCCATGTCTCCGTCAATGTAACTGCAGCAAAGAAACACAAAGATGCATCATCTGCTTGGAATGAAGTGATGTAAGGAGCTATTAATTAATGTTTAGAAATGGTTGCCAATGACCTTAATCCCATGGGTGGAGCCTGTAAATTGTAAAGGTGTGAAAGTGATAGAGTTCCAACGAAAGCTGACAGTGGATTTTAGATCTCGGTCACGTCCCTCCACCGATACTGGTTTGGACCTCCTGTCAAACAGGCTGAGAGCCGGTGACCATGGGTGGCGTTCGATGGCTGACCTTTGACACTTCACCAACTCATGGGCAGAGTCACTCCGAAACAAAAGAAGGTGTTTAAAACCACGAGAATGTGGAATTCCACAGGGATTGTCCCGGGCAACAGAAAAAATGTTCCTCCTGGCCGGGGTGGGGTGGAACACGCCCCAATGTCTGTCACCCAGTGTCAGCACCAAGCACTAATACGTCAGGTATAACAGTGTTTAACTCCTGGAGTCCTGGCCAACCAATGCACCTTGGGCCCGAAATTAGTCCCCCATTGAATAGTGAATCAGGATGGTGTAAAATGGCCGGACGATTCACTCGCCACTCATCTCGCACTCTGGGGAACTACTTTCACTGCCTTTAACTCCAAGCTCAGAAGGTAACCTCCAGCTACCCCAGAACGAGTTATTCCATTTCTCCGCCGCTCCCCAGCATCCTGGGCTGTTCAGCGACCTCCCTGAGCGAGGTGGCTCATTTCGTGTCAGTCGGTGGCCGCGTTAGGGGCAAGTCTCCCGTCTGGGGCTTGTGCCCATTTGAAGGTTTGGGCTTGAAATCTAATTTTATTATTTGCCAACTCTAACATCCAACATCAAATTACATCCTGTGTGGATGTAATTATTCAGCCTCTGAGCCCTGAGCTCTGGGAGCTGGAGCAGGTCCTTGACATGGCACAACGAGGCCATGAAATGCGGTGGAGGCCGTCTCTGTCTCCTGCTATAAACTGCGACTGCACCTCTGACACCTGCGACCCCCACCACCCAGACAGACAAGGGCAATGTGTGGATGGGGACACCTTCACCTCCAAATTACACACTAATGCAAATGCAAAAGACGGCCCAGTTCTGACAAAGGATCGTCGACCTGAAACTTTAACTCTGTTTCTCTTCCACAGATGCTGCTTGACCCGTTGAGATTTCCAGCATTTTCTGGTTTTATTCAAGTTATACACCACCCTGACTTGGACATTTATCGCTGTCCCTCATCGCGGGGTCAAAATCCTGGAACATCCTCCCTAACAGCACTGTGGGAGTACCTTCACCGCACGGACTGCAGCGGTTCAAGAGGAAGGCCCATCACAACTTTCTCAAGGACAACGAGGGATGGACAATAAATGCTGCCCTTGCTCGTGATACCCATACCCCCAGTTAGTGGTATACTCATAATAAAGGATGAAACTGAGTATTGTCGACAATGAGCAAGTGTGACCTTAGCTCCTTTAATAAGACTCCAGAGTGCAGGTACCTCGTGGGTGGCCTGCTTATATACCGTGCTCCCAAGAGATGCTGGGATCCCTTGGGACTCCAACAGGTGGGCCCTCTGGTCAGGTGTCATGCAGGTTACACAGGGTTAAATACATAACATCACTCCCCGTGAAGTCAACAGTACATTTATTTACAAGGTTAGACGATCTGGGGTTTTACGCTATCTTGTCGATCGTCTCGGTACAAATGCGGGTGTGGGTGGGTTGGTCAGTTCTTCACTGGGCTGTTGGGCAGCCGGCCTTGCCGGGCTGCTGGGCATGATGAGTTCGGCATCGTGGTCAACCATGATGTCAGTTGCCACTTGTGTGTGTGTTGGAGGGTCAAAGTTGGTGGTGTCCTCTTCGGGTTGTTCATAGCTGTTGGTGAACCGCAATTTGATTTGGTCCAAATGTTTTCTGTGCGTTTGTCCATTGGCCAATTTGACCTGAAACACCCTACTCCCCTCTTTGGCTGTGACTGTGCCAGCGAGCCATTTGGGACCATGTCCATAATTGAGCACAAACACAGGATCATTGATCTCAATATCGCGTGACAAATTTGCGCGATCATGGTACACACTTTGTTGATGCCGCTTGCCCGCCACGTGATCATGGAGATCAGGGTGGACAAGCGAGAGCCTTGTTTTAAGCGTCCTTTTCATGAGCAGCTCAGCTGAGGGAACCCCAGTAAGTGAGTGGGGTCTGGTGCGGTAGCTGAGCAGTACACGGGACAACCGGGTCTGCAGGGAGCCTACCGACACACGTTTCAAGCTTTGCTTGATGGTCTGAACTGCCCGTTCTGCCTGGCGGTTGGATGCACGCTTGAATGGAGCAGATGTGACATGTTTGATCCCATTGCGGGTCATGAATTCCTTGAATTCAGCACCGGTGAAGCACGGCCCATTGTCGCTGACTAGGACATCAGGCAAGCCGTGCTTGGGAGACATGGTTCATAGGCTTTCAGTGGTGGCCGTGGATGCGCTTACTGACATTATTGCACATTCAATCCATTTTGAGTAAGCGTTCACGACAACAAAAACATTTTGCCTAGAAATGGGCCCGCATAGTCAACATGGATCCTCGATCACGGTTTGGAGGGCCACGACCACAAACAGTGGTGCCTCTCTGGGTGCATTGCTCAGCTGAGAGCAAGTGTTGCACTGGCACACGCATGGCTCTAAATCTGAGTCAATGCCAGGCCACCACATGTGATCTGGCTATGGCTTTCATCATTACGATGCCTGGGTGGGTGCTATGCAGTTCACATATGAACGTATCTCTGCCTTTCTTGGGCAAGACCACGCGATTCCCACACAATAGACAGTCCGCCTGCAGGGACAACTTGTCTTTGCGTCTGTGGAACGGCTTAATCACCTCCTGCATCTCCACTGGGACATCGGACCAACTCCCATGGAGGACAGTTTTATTACCAAAGACAGTAAAGGATCCTGGCTGGTCCAGGTCTTGATCTGGCGGGCCGTAACGGGGGACTTCTCGTTCTCGAATGCCTCCATGACCATGAGCAAGTTCGCTGGCTGTGCCATTTCCACCCCGGTGGTGGGCAATGACAGCCGACTGAGAGCATCTGCGCAGTTCTCTGTGCCCGGTCTCTGGCGCATTACATTGTTGTATGCAGACAGCGTGAGTGCCCATCTTTGGATGCGGGCAGAGGCATTGGTATTAATCCCTTTGCTCTTAGAGAACAGCAATATGAGCAGCTTATGGTCAGTTTCAAATAAGTACTGGTGCATTTTTTTCACCCCGTAGACGCACACCAGAACCTCTTTTTCAATCATGCTGTAGGCCCTTTCGGCCTTGGACAAACTCCTGGATGCATAAGCGACTGGTTGCAAAATCCCTGATTCATTAGCCTGTTGTAACACACACCCGACCCCGTATGACAATGCATCGCAAGCTAGCACTAATCTTTTACAAGGGATATACAGGAGAAGCAGTTTGTTTGAACACAACAGATTTCTGGCTTTCTTAAAGGCAGCCTCTTGTGAATTCCCCCATACCCAGTTGTCTCCCTTGCGCAGTAGCACATGTAGGGATTCAAGCAGGGTGCTTAACCCAGGGAGGAAATTACCGAAATAGTTAAGGAGTCCCAGGAACAACTTCAGCTCCGTCACGTTCTGTGGTCTCGGCGCGTTCTTGATGGCCTCCGTCTTGGCGTCAGTGGGTCTGATGTTGTCTGCTGCGATTCTTCTACCCAAGAACTCGATGTCCTGTGCCAGGAAAACACACCGAGTGTTTCAACCTGAGTCCCACACGATCCAACCGACTAAGAACCTCTTCCAGATTCTTCAAGTGCTCCATGGTGTCCCGACCTGTAACCAATATGTCGTCCTGGAAAACCACTGTACAAGGAACCGACTTTAGCAGGCTTTCCATGTTCAGCTGGAAGATCGCTGCGGCCGATCGGATCCCAACGGGCACCGGTTGTAGATAAACAGATCTTTGTGCGTGTTGATGCAGCTGAGATCTTTCGAAGACTCCTCCAGCTCCTGTGTCATGTAGGCCGAGGTCAGGTCCAGCTTGGTGAACGTCTTCACTCCAGCCAGGGTCGCAAATAGGTCATTTGCCTTGGGTAGCGGGTGCTGGTCCTGCAGCGAAAAATGGCTAATCGTTACTTTATAGTCCCTGCAAATTCTAACCGTGCCGTCCTCCTTAAGTACCGGAACAATCGGACTAGCCCAGTCGTTGAAATCCACCGGCGCGATGATGCCTTCACGTTGCAGCCTGTCCAACTCAATTTCCACTTTTTCACGCATCCTGTACAGTACCGCCCGAGCCTTGTGGTGGATGGGTCGTGTACCAGGAACCAAATGGATCCAGACTTTCGCCCCCTGGAAGCTTCCAATGCCTGGCTCGAACAACGATGGGAATTTGTTCAGAACCTGGGTACATGAGGCGCCATCGCCGGACAAAAGCGCTCGGATGTCGTCCCAGTTCCAGCGGATTTTTCCCAGCCAGCTTCTGCCAAACAGCGTGGGGTCATCCCCTGGTACATTCCACAGCGGGAGTTCATGTACTGCTCCGTCATAGGAGACTTTGACTTCAGCACTCCCAATGACAGCGATTAGTTCCTTGGTGTAAGTCCTTAGTTTGGTGTAAATGGGGCTGAGCTTGGGCCGGTGTGCCTTTTTGCCCCACAGCCTGTCGAAGGTCTTTTTACTCATTATGGACTGACTTGCCCCCGTGTCCAGCTCCATAGATACTGGAATACCGTTCAGTTCAACTTTCAACATTATTGGTGGATATTTCGTAGTGAATGTGTGTACCCTGTACACGTCTGCCTCCTCCATACGAGTGTCCAATTCTGCCTGATCCACAGTGGATCGATCTTCCTCTGCAACGTGGTAGTTTGCAGGGTTTGCAGCTCATTGGAGGTGTCCCATTGTTCTGCAACCATTGCACACATAGTGCTTGAAGCAGCATTGATGTGGCCGATGATCACCCCCACAGCGCCAACAAGGTGTTAACTGCCTCGCATTAACAATTGATGGCGGACTCTGGGTCAATTGAGGTCAGGCCACAGCAGCCGGTGTGTATATTCCTGCTCGAGACTGACGTTACTTTATGCACAGTACTGGCTGAAACTTCTTTGTTCTGTGAAATCTGTTTGGTGTTGTCGCTGGTGGACATAAATGCCTGGGCTATCGTTATGGCTCTACTTAGATTCAGAGTTTCAACAGTCAACAGTTTGCGAAGGATTGTCTCATGGCCAATGCCCAGTAGAAAAAAGTCTCTGAGCATTTGTTCTAGGAATCCCTCAAACTCACAATGTCCTGCGAGGCACCTTAGTTCGCTGACATAGCTCGCCACTTCCTGGCCCTCCGATCGTTGACACGTGTAGAACCGATACCTTAGGATTTAGATGCTCCCGGACCAGCGTACACAATTCTTTGTAGGATTTCTCTGTCGGGGCCAGGAGATTCTTCATGAGGCCATAGGTTGTTACCCCACAGACAGTGAGGAGGATCGCCCTTCGTTTGGTAGCGTTCTCGTCCCCTTCCAGCTCATTGGCCACGAAGTATTGGTCGAGTCTCTCCACGAAGGCCTCCCAATCATCCCTTTCTGAGAACTTCTCCAGGATACCGACTGATCTTTGCATTTATGCGTGGTTGTTCGTTACCTCATCGCCAATTGGTACACTTATAATAAAGGATGAAACTGAGTATTGTGTACAATGAACAAGTGTGATCTTAGCTCCTTTAATAAGACTCCAGAGTGCAGGTACCTCGTGGGTGGCCTGCTTATATACTGTGCTCCCAAGGGATTCTGGGATCCCTTGGGACTCCAACAGGTGGGCCCTCTGGTGGTCAGGTGTCATGCAGGTTATACAGGGTTAAATACATTACAGTTAGTATGCAGGTACAGCTAGTGATCAGGAAGGCAAATGGAATGTTGGCCTTTATTGCAAGAGGGATAGAGTATAAAAGCAGAGAAGTCCTGCTACAACTGTACAGGGTATTGGTGAGGCCACACCTGGAGTACTGCATACAGTTTTGGTCTCCGTATTTAAGGAAGGATATAGTTGCATTGGAGGCTGTTCAGAGAAGGTTCACTAGGTTGATTCCGGAGATGAGGGGTTTGACTTATGAAGATATGTTGAGGAGATTGGGCCTATACACATTGGAGTTCAGAAGAATGGGAGGTGATCTTATTTAAACTTATAAGGTAATGAGTGGGCTCGACAAGATGGATGCAGAGAGGATATTTCCACTCATAGGGGGAAACTAAAACTAGGGGACATAGGGCTAGAACCTCCACTTTTGAGCATATTGCCCAAAAATGGGCGTTATTTCTGGCGTGGGCGGTAAAAAAGTGTTTTCGGATCGCCGGCTTCTCGTCCATTCTCAAAACACCTAGTTTACATTTTTGAAAATGGGCGTTACCGTGAGCGAAATCAAATTTCGTTAAATTTTTTTGACCTTCTGCCGTAAAGTGTGGCCAACGGCATGGCAATGCTCAATTCCCACGATTCAGGAGGTTAAGAGTCATCATGACATGCGCAGAAGAGGAGACAGAGAGAGAGGGAGCTCAGAGGCACTGAAAGCATGTATGGCTATGGTGTGTGCTTGGCTGGTTGTTGTGGGAGGCACGACAGAGATTCACCAGCAGCAAAAAGCCTACTAAGCACCAAGAACATAGTTGGCACCGAGATTTTGTCCAACAAATAAGATATAACATGGAAGGGATGGTGGAGGCCCTGGAGCTGGTAGCCAGGAACAGTGGTGACAGAGGGTTCCCAGTGGTCCCTGAGCACGGCACTCCACCCCTAGGTTCTGTACTACCACTGCAAATGACAGATGAGAGCAAGGACCAAGATGCTGCTTCTGCATCAGCAAATGTTACCCCCTCGGCACCCCCCGCATCTGCCTTCATCCTCCCCAATGAGGCACCGCCTGAGGAGCTCCTCGGCCAGGCGCCGTGGAGCGAGGAGGGGAAGGGATAGAGGCAGGGAGAAGAAAGAGGGGGGAAGGAAAGTGAGGTGCATGTGCGCAGGTGATGGCTGTGTTATATCTCCATCTGGGTGTATGCAATTTGTTGCAATGTATGGGGGGAGGGGACCACACTCCTGCTTTGCCTTTGTATTCTGTGTTGCTGGACATGTTGACCATGTGATTTATGTCAATGGTGGAAAAAATGGGATGTGGGTTGGGGTTGGGTGTTATTGGCTGTGTCACTTATGATTTCAGACCAATGTTGGTATTAAACTTTTGTTATTGAATATAACTTGTTGCGCATTGTCTCAGATAGCTGGACCATTACACACTGGCGATTCCTTACCGTGAAAGGGTTAAATTGATTTTACATCAATTAACGTAACTTTTAACTGGCACCAAGGTGATGGGCACCATTGATATCTGAGCTGCACACACACAGCAGTGTGTCAGCGTTGTCACTCACATCAGCGCTCTTTCAGGCAAATCTTTCCGATATCAGCTCCTCATGTAAGAGTGGGATTTAACAAATGCCAGCTGGTATCCATCCCGGTTAGTTCCACTTTGTGTGGGCGATTTTTTGAGTGGCGATATTCTGGACGATATGTGTGCGAGGTGGTGAAATTGATGGTGGGCGATCTCCACCAGTTTGGGTAAATATGCTCTTTACGACAAAAACAGTCGGCAGGCGTTATTATTGAATCTCGGCATTAAGTCCATGCGGAAAGTAACGCTGGGCGATATTATGGATGTTGAAATCGTCCATTCTGCTGATTCCGCCCCAAAAAAGTGGGCGGGTGGTAATGTTTTTTCTCACCGTTAAGCACATGGGGAAAATAACGCTCGCCGATAAGTCTCTTAAAAACGTCCGTCAGTTTCCATTTTGTGCCAAAATGGGCGATATACGTCATTTCAGCGGTTAAGTGGGCGTTAAGCAGGCAAAAAAAGTGGAGGTTCTAGTCCATAGTCTCAGAATAAGGGGCAGCCCATTTAAAACTGTGATGAGGAGGAATTTCTTCTCTCAGAGGGTTATAAATCTATGGAATTCTCTGCCCCAGAGAGCTGTGGAGGCTGGGTCATTGAATATATTTAAGGTGGAGATAGACAGATTTTTGAGCGATAAGGGAGTAAAGGGTTATGGGGAGCGGGCGGGGAAGTGGAGCTGAGTCCATGATCAGATCAGCCATGATCTTATTGAATGGCGGAGCAGGCTCGAGGGGCCATATGGCCTACTCCTGCTCCTAATTCTTATGTTCTTAAACTAACATATACAACAGTTGTAATTTAGAAACATAGAAAGTAGGTGCAGGAGTAGGCCATTCAGCCCTTCGAGCCTGCACCACCATTCAATAAGATCATGGCTGATCATTCACCTCAGTACCCCTTTCCTGCTTTCTCTCCATACCCCTTGATCCCTTTAGCCGTCAGGGTCATATCTATCTCCCTCTTGAATATATTTAACGAACTGGCATCAACAACTCTCTGCGGTAGAGAATTCCACAGGTTAACAATTCTCTGAGTGAAGAAGTTTCTCCTCATCTCGGTCCCACCCCTTATCCTTAGACTGTGATCCCTGGTTCTGGACTTCCCAAACATCGGGAACATTCTTCCTGCATCTAA
This sequence comes from Pristiophorus japonicus, assembly GCF_044704955.1. Taxonomy (NCBI): domain Eukaryota; kingdom Metazoa; phylum Chordata; class Chondrichthyes; family Pristiophoridae; genus Pristiophorus; species Pristiophorus japonicus. The sequence continues at coordinate 172,940,921 of NC_091984.1, forward strand.
CCTGCCCAGTCCCGTCAGAATTTTATATGTTTCTATGAAATCCCCTCTCATTCTTCTAAACTTCAGTGAATACAGGTCCAGTTGATCTAGTCTCTCCTCATATGTCAGTCTTGCCATCCCGGGAATCAGTCTGGTGAACCTTCATTGCACTCCCTCAATAGCAAGAATGTCCTTCCTCAGATTAGGAGACCAAAACTGAACACAATATTCCACGTGAGGCCTCACTAAGGTCCTGTACAACTGCATTAAGACCTCCCTGCTCCTTTACTCAAATCCCCTAGCTATGAAGGCCAACATGCCATTTGCCTTCTTCACCGTCTGCTGTACCTGCATGCCAACTTTCAATGACCGATGTACCATAACATCCAGGTCTCGTTGCACTTCCCCTTTTTCTAATCTGCCGCATTCAGATAATATTCTACCTTCATGTTTTTGCCACCAAAGTGGATAATCTCACATTTATCCACATTATACTGCATCTACCATGCATTTGCCCACTCACCAAACCTGTCCAAGTTCCCCTACAGCCTCTTAGCATCCTCCTCACAGCTCACACTGCCACCCAGTTTAGTATCATCTGCAAACTTGGAGATATTACACTCAATTCCTTCATCTAAATCATTAATGTATATTGTAAATAGCTGGGGTCCCAGCACCGAGCCCTGTGGCACTCCACTAGTCACTGCCTGCCATTCTGAGAAGGACCTGTTTATTCCCACTCTCTGCTTCCTGTCTGCCAACCAGTTCTCTATCCACGCCAATACATTAATGAGAAATCCAGTTTCATTGTTTGCCATTTATAACATCAAACATTGCTACCTTCCTATTTTGTTGTAATTACTGATGCCACTAACGTTCAGCCACACCTCCTAATGAGCGAGACTTTGATTTAGTGGGATCAGGCTCTGAGTCAGAAGGTGCAGGATTTGAACCGGCTCCACGCAGCCTCCGAGAGTTAGACCGGATTTTGAATACTCGTGGTGTGTTGGTGGCCCCCTCTCCTACTCCCTCATCGAATGAGTTGTGGGAGGACATATAACCCTTCCACCATACACGACCAACCCCTCTATTGGCTGGTGTAACTATAGTTACAGCCGTGGAAGGAGTGTTCATGTTGCGGCCTGTCAGACTGTTAAGCAGCCTGCGGGTCCTCCCACTGTTCTCCCCGGGAGGAGCACACAGAAACCAAAACAACAGCAACCCCGTCTGTGGCTCCGAGTCCAGTTCTGTTCTGTTCCTGTTGAGCACCTTGGGATGTTTTTCTGAGTTAAAGGCTCTATATAAATGCCAGTTGTTGCCGCTACAGGAAAACGGGTGAATTCTGAAGTGCTCTTTCAGCCAGATTTGGAGCTGACCTAGTGTAAAAGTCTGGCAGCCACACTTGCGGTCTAGTCATTATACACATTCCCATCAGCGGTCTGCGGCACTCCATGGACTTTGAGCAGAATCAGATTTCAAGTAGCATTTGATCCTCACTGTGGTGATTGAATCTCCTAAAGAGCAGCCCTGGAGTCAGTGTCTAACACCGCTCAGTGCAATCACCCGAATCCACTGTTAGAGTGCGTGTAGTGTCGGACATGTACTACCTTCCAGCAATAACACCTCTGCTAATGGCAGTGTGAACAGTGCAGTTAAAGACAGACAGGATACAGTATCTTCCCCGCCCTCCCTCCCAGCGTAAGACAGTATTATTGTAGCATTACCGCAACATTCTTGAGTACTTACCCTAGGATTATTGCTTAATCACCCCAGGATTATTCTGTAATTAGCCTGGGATCATTATGTAATTATCATAGTATCATAGTATAACACAGCACAGGAGGAGGCCATTCGGCCCATCGTTCCCTGTGCCGGTTCCTTGGTGGAGCTGTCCAATTAGTTTCACTCCCCCGTTCTTTCTCCAGAACCCTGTAATTATTTTTCACCTCCAAGTATTTATCCTTTTGAAAATGACTATTGAATTTGCTTCCGCCCTTTCAGGCAGTGCGTTCCAGATCACAACAACTCGCTGCGTTAAAAATAACTTCCTCCTGCCCCCTCTGGTTCTTTTGCCAATCACCGTAAACCTGTGTCCTCTGGTTACCGAGCCGTCAGCCACTGGAAACATTATATACTTAGTTACTTTATTGAAACTATTCGTGACTTTGAACACCTCTATCAATTCTATCTTGCTTCTCCAGTCTCTCCACATCACTGAAGTCCCTCATCCCTGGTATTAGGAAGGCAAATGGAATGTTGGCCTTTATTGCAAGGGGGATGGAGTATGAAAGTAGGAAAGTCCTGCTACAACTGTACAGGGTATTGGTGAGGCCACACCTGGAGTACTGCATACAGTTTTGGTCTCCGTATTTAAGGAAGGATATACGTGCATTGGAGGCTGTTCAGAGAAGGTTCACGAGATTGATTCCTGAGATGAAGGGGTTGTCATATGAAGAAAGGTTGAGCAGGTTGGGCCTATACTCCCTGGAGTTTAGAAGAATGAGAGGTGATCTTATTGAAACATATAAGATTATGAGGAAGCTTGACAGGGTAGATGCAGAGAGGATGTTTCCCCTCGTGAGGGAATCTAGAACTAGGGGACATAGTTTCAGAATAAAGGGTTGCCCATTTAAAACGGAAATGAGGAAGAATTTGTTCTCTCTGAGGGTTGTAAATCTATGGAATTCTGTACCCCAGAGAGCGGTGGAGGCTGGGTCATTGAATATATTTAAGGTGGAGATAGATATAGTGGAGGTGGAACGATAAGGGAGTAAAGGGTTATGGAGAGCATGAAGGGAAGTGGAGCTAAGTCCATGATCAGTTCAGCCATGATCTTATTAAATGGCGGAGCAAGCTCGAGGGACCAAATGGCCTACTCCTGCTCCTATTTCTTATGTTCTTATGCTTGCAGGGTTGGAGATGCGATTGAGGTGAAACGTCTCCATGGAAACTCTGGGGATTTTACAGGAAAGTATGTGGTCTAAGGAAACTCCTGAGAGTGAGCTGGTTTCATGGGCTGGCCTGGAGGCCCCATTCTATGGATTGCAGGAAGGTGACAATATTTGGGACAATTATACAGTGTGAGCCGGTCTAGCGAATGTGGGATGATGGATTAACTCACTTTGCCGGGCCAACCAACTGCGGTGACGATGGTGTGGATGCTCAGCTTGCCGGCCCTCCAGGATTGCCCCGGTGCCTCCGGGAATTACCGATTGATCACCGCGACACTGTGAGCTACCCGGGGAAAATAATCACAGGGGCATTTTTCATTGTCGTTGAGCGCTTCCGTTTATTAGTCGTAAAAATATTGGAGATGTTTGACCGGGTGAGGTGGTTGGTTGAAGGCCGTGTGATGAAGCCTCCAGGAATAAGTCCGACTGCAGTTGTCAACCTCTGGCCCGGGTATAAAAGCGAAATCGATGGAGGTGACAGTCGAGCGGTTTGTGTAAGGGTCTGCTGATCCGCGATATCAGCCCGGGTGCCAAGCTGAAGATTACCCCGGGGTGTGTCTCGGTCACAGGGTAACGGTGGTCTCAGGGGCATCTTGTGCTCCGTCGGGAGGGGGAGGGTGTTAATTTTGGCCTCAGTGGTTTTATGACTCACTCTCAACAGAAAGGAATTAATATGTCTTTACTATACAGTATAAATCCACACAAGGTCCATACTTGAGAGAAGGTCACTCTGTGACCAGTAACCTTTATTAGCCAGCACTGAAGTGAAGAAGGTGGGTGGAGCTTCCCCTTTTATACGTGAAAGTTCAGGTTCGGAGTGTCTCCCACAAGTTCACCACTTAGTGGTCAATGTTCTCAAGATGTACAACTTAGGTCAGTTTATATATGGGTTACAGTGACAGTTGAATACATGACATCACCTCCCCCCAAAAGTCTTATTGGGATCACAGGTTAAGTCTCTCTGGTGGTTTACGCTCCCTTGTAGAGCGCCTGAGTTGGGGCTCCGGTTGTTGGGCGCTGGCCTGAGTGTCTGCTGTTTGCAGTGCCTCAGGCCTGTCCGGACTGCCCACAGTGACTAGGCTCTCCTCCACTTGGTTCCGGTGTTCGGTCACCTGTGGTGGACTGAACTTTACATCGTGTTCTTCCTCTGCTTCTTCTATGGGGTTGCTGAACCTCCTTTTTATTTGATCCACGTGTTTGCGGCAGATTTGTCCATTGGTAAGTTTAACTACCAGAATCCTATTCCCCTCTTTGGCAATCACAGTGCCTGCGAGCCATTTGGGCCCTGCAGCGTAGTTGAGGACAAAGTCATGGTAGTCACATTGTGACTGGCGTCTGCTCTCAACAATTTCTTTCATGGTGGGGTGTATAAGGGATAATCGGGTTTTGAGGTCCTTTTCATTAGCAGCTCTGCGGGTGGAACCCCTGTGAGCGAGTGTGGTCGGGATCTATTGGCCAACAGGAGGTGTGATAAGCGGCTTTGTAGGGAACTCCTTGGATTCTGAGCATCCCCTGTTTGATTATCTGCACTGCTCGTTCTGCCTGGCCGTTTGAGGCCGGCTTGAATGGTGCCGTTCTGACATGGTTGATACCATTTCCTGCCATGAAGTTCAGGAATTCAATGCTTGTAAAGCACGGGCCATTGTCGCTGACCAAGACATCCGGTAGGCCATGGGCGGCGAACATTGCCCGCAGACTTTCTACCGTGGCAGAGGATGTGCTTGAATTAAGAATGTCACACTCGATCCATTTGGAATAGGCGTCTACTACAACCAAAAACATTTTTCCCACGAAAGGATCTGCGTAGTCCACATGGATGCGTGACCATAGCTTGGCGGGCCAGGACCAGGGGCTAAGGGGGGCTTCCCTGGACGCATTGCCCAGCTGGGCACACGTATTGCACCTGCGAACACAAAGTTCCAGGTCTGCATCTATCCCTGGCCACCAAACGTATGACCTGGCAATTGCCTTCATTGTGACAATGCCCGGGTGCTCATGGTGGAGTTCTCTGATAAACACCTCTCTGCCCCTCTGGGGCATGACTTCTCGGTTTCCCCATAGTAGGCAATCGGCCTGAATCGAGAGTTCATCCTTGCGCCTGTGAAATGGTTCAAATTCCTCAGGGCATGCCCCATACGTGGCTGCCCAGTCCCCATTGAGGACACATTTCTTCACTAATGACAGTAGTGGGTCTCTATTTGTCCAGACTTTGATCTGACGGGCTGTCACGGGTGAGCGTTCGCTTTCGAAATCTTCAACAGCCATGACCATCTCAGCAGCATGTCTCTCTCTGTCTCCCTCTCTCTCTCTCTCTCTGTCTCTCTCTCTGTCTTTCTCACTCTGTCTCTCTGTCTCCCTCCGCCTTCCTCTCTCTCTCTCTCTCTCTCTCTCTCTGTCTCTCTCTCTCTCTCTCACTTTGTAAATTCCTTACTCTACAGTATGAAACTACATGAGGCACATTCTGGGGACAAGGTCACTCTGTGACCTTAACTCTTTATTCACAGGACTCCACAGATGATGACCCTGCGTGGGACCTCCCTTTGTATACCTGTGAGATCAGGTAAGGAGTGTCTCCTACAAGTTCACCCCTTGTGGTCAAGGTGTGCATCTAGGTTGAGTGTATACAGTAATACAGTGGTATTACATTGTGGTTACATACATGACATCACCTCCCCCCCCCTCCCCCCCAAAGTCTTATTGGGATCATAGGTTTAGTCTTTCAGGTGGTCTACGTCCCTCGTGGAGCGCCGCAGTTGGGGCTCTGGTTGTTGGACACTGACGTGAGTGTCTGTCACCTGTGGTGATTCCGGCCTGTCGGGGCTGACCACAGAGACTGTGCATTCTTCTGATTGCTCTTGTCGCACGTTCGCTGGCGGTGTTGTGAGCTCCATCTCATGGTCTTCTTCAGGTTCCTCCGTGTCGATGCTGAACCTTTTTTTTACTTGGTCCAGATGTTTACGTCATATCTGACCATTGTTGAGCCATTTGGGCCCCATGGCGTGACTGAGGACGAATACAGGATCATTTATTTCTATACATCTCCCCCTCGAATTACGGTCATGGTACTCGTTTTGTGACTTGCGCTTGCCCTCAACTATGTCGGTCGGGACTGGGTGAATGAGGGACAACCGAGTTTTGAGTGTCCGTTTCATTAGTAACTCTGCGGGCGGGACCCCCGTGAGCGAGTGCGGTCGGGATCTATAGGCCAGCAGGAGACGCGATAGACGGCATTGTAGGGAGGGTCCTTGAATCCTGAGCATACCTTGCTTAATGATTTGGACCGCACGTTCCACCTGGCCATTGGAGACCGGCTTGAACGGCGCAGTCCTGACGTGGTTGATGCTATTGCCCGACATAAACTCTCAGAATTCGTACCTTATGAAACTTGGGCCATTATCACTAACCAGGATGTTCGACAAGCCATGGGTTTCAAAGATCGCACGTAGGCTTTCCACGGTGGTGGATGGCGTGCATGAATTCAGAATGATGCACTCGATCCATTTCGAGTACGCATCTACCACAATAAGGAACATCTTTCCCATGAACGGGCCCACGTAGTCAACATGAATGCGTGACCATGGCCTGGTGGGCCAGGGCCACGGGCTGAGCGGGGCCTCCCTGGGGGCATTACCCAGCTGAGCACATGTCGTGCGCCTGCGAACACAGTGTTCCAGGTCTGAATCAATTCCGGGCTGCCAAACGTGTGACCGGGCAATGGCTTTCATCAGCACAATGCCTGGGTGCTCGCTGTGGAGATCCCTGATGAATGCCTCCCTGCCACTCTGGGGTATGACGACCCAGCTGCCTCATAGTAGGCAGTCGGCTTGGATGGAGAGCTCATCCATCCGTCTGTGGATCGGTTTGACCTCCTCAGGGCATGCTCTGTGTGCGAGCGCCCAATCCCCAGTCAGGACACATCTCTTAATCAGGGATAGGAGGGGATGTCTGTTTGTCCAGATTTTGATCTGGCGGGCTGTGATGGGGGAGCCTGCGCTGCCAAAGGCATCGACAACCATGACCATCTCAGCGCTTTGCTCCGCTGCCCCCTCAGTGGTGGCCAGTGGAAGCCTGCTGAGCTTGTTGGCGGCAGTCGGGAGCAGCGTCGGAGGTGCGTGGAGAGGCCTATAAAAGGCACAGCAGGGAGTCCGGGGCCCAGCGTCGGGAGCAGCGTCGAGGAGGTCCGTTGGAGAGGCCTATAAAAGGCGTACTTGTGCAGCTACAGGGAGAAGGCAAAAAAGAAGTAGAAAGAAACAGAAAGGTGACATCACAGCCAAGGGGGTAAGTGATTGGCTGGTGATTGGTGAGTAGTTTTTCTTTTTTCTCTTCTATAACAGTGAGTAAACTTTAGCATTGTTGTTGCTTATCTAAGGGTTAAGTCATGGCAGGAGAGCTCGGTCATGTGTTATGCTCCTCCTGTACCATGTGGGAACTCAGGGACGACACCAGTGTTCCTGACGACTACGTGTGCGGGAAGTGTATCCGCCTCCAGCTCCTGACGGACTGCGTTGCGGAGTTGGAGCTGAGGGTGGATTCACTCTGGAGCATCCACGATGTTGAGAATGACGTGAGTAGCACGTGTAGCGAGTTGGTCGTACCGCAGGGAAAGGGTCCACAGCCAGATATGGAATGGAAGACCAGCAGGAAGAGAAGTGCAAGGAAGGTAGTGCAGGGGTCCCCTGTGGTCATCCCCCTGCAAAACAGATACACTGCTTTGGGTACTGTTGTGGGGGATGACTCATCAGGGGAGGGCAGCAGCAGCCAAGTTCATGGCACCGTGGCTGGCTCTGTTGCACAGGAGGGCAGGAAAAAGAGTGGGAGAGCGATAGTGATAGGGGATTCAATTGTAAGGGGAATAGATAGGCGTTTCTGCGGCCGCAACCGAGACTCCAGGATGGTATGTTGCCTCCCTGGTGCAAGGGTCAAGGATGTCTCGGAGCGGGTGCAGGACATTCTAAGAAGGGAGGGAGAACAGCCAGTTGTCGTGGTGCACATTGGTACCAACGACATAGGTAAATAAAGGGGTGAGGTCCTACGAAACGAATTTAAGGAGCTAGGAGCTAAATTAAAAAGTAGGACCTCAAAAGTAGTAATCTTGGGATTGCTACCAGTGCCACGTGCTAGTCAGAGTAGAAATCGCAGGATAGCGCAGATGAATACGTGGCTTGAGCAGTGGTGCAGCAGGGAGGGATTCAAATTCCTGGGGCATTGGAACCGGTTCTGGGGGAGGTGGGACCAGTACAAACCGGACGGTCTGCACCTGGGCAGGACCGGAACCAATGTCCTAGGGGGAGTGTTTGCTAGTGCTGTTGGGGAGGAGTTAAACTAATATGGCAGGGGGATGGGACCAATGCAGGGAGACAGAGGGAAATAAAAAGGAGACAAAAGCAAAAGACAGAAAGGAGATGAGAAAAAGTGGAGGGCAGAGAAACCCAAGGCAAAGAACAAAAAGGGCCACTGTACAGCAAAATTCTAAAAGGACAAAGGGTGTTAAAAAAACAAGCCTGAAGGCTTTGTGTCTTAATGCAAGGTGTATCCGTAATAAGGTGGATGAATTAACTGTGCAAATAGATGTTAACAAATATGATGTGATTGGGATTACAGACACGTGGCTCCAGGATGATCAGGGCTGGGAACTCAACATCCAGGGGTATTCAACATTCAGGAAGGATAGAATAAAAGGAAAAGGAGGTGGGGTAGCATTGCTGGTTAAGGAGGAGATTAATGCAATAGTTAGGAAAGACATTAGCTTGGATGATGCGGTATCTATATGGGTAGAGCTGCAGAACACCAAAGGGCAAAAAACGTTAGTGGCAGTTGTGTACAGACCTCCAAACAGTAGTAGTGATGTTGGGGAGGGCATCAAACAGGAAATTAGGGGTGCATGCAATAAAGGTGCAGCAGTTATAATGGGTGACTTTAATATGCACATAGATTGGGCTAACCAAACTGGAAGCAATACAGTGGAGGAGGATTTCCTGGAGTGCATAAGGGATGGTTTTCTAGACCAATATGTCGAGGAACCAACTAGGGAGGAGGCCATCTTAGACTGGGTGTTGTGTAATGAGAGAGGATTAATTAGCAATCTCGTTATGCGAGGCCCCTTGGGGAAGAGTGACCATAATATGGTGGAATTCTGCATTAGGATGGAGAATGAAACAGTTAATTCAGAGACCATGGTCCAGAACTTAAAGAAGGCTAACTTTGAAGGTATGAGGCGTGAATTGGCTAGGATAGATTGGCGAATGATACTTAAGGGGTTGACTGTGGATAGGCAATGGCAGACATTTAGAGACCGCATGGATGAACTACAACAATTGTACATTCCTGTCTGGCGCCAAAATAAAAAAGGGAAGATGGCTCAACCGTGGCTATCAAGGGAAATCAGGGATAGTATTAAAGCCAAGGAAGTGGCATACAAATTGGCCAGAAATAGCAGCGAACACGGGGACTGGGAGAAATTTAGAACTCAGCAGAGGAGGACAAAGGGTTTGATTAGGGCAGGGAAAATGGAGTACGAGAAGAAGCTTGCAGGGAACATTAAGACGGATTGCAAAAGTTTCTATAGATATGTAAAGAGAAAAAGGTTAGTAAAGACAAATGTAGGTCCCCTGCAGTCAGAATCAGGGGAAGTCATAACGGGGAACAAAGAAATGGCGGACCAATTGAACAAGTACTTTGGTTCGGTATTCACTAAGGAGGACACAAACAACCTTCCGGATATAAAAGGGGTCAGAGGGTCTAGTAAGGAGGAGGAACTGAGGGAAATCCTTATTAGTCGGGAAATTGTGTTGGGAAAATTGATGGGATTGAAGGCCGATAAATCCCCAGGGCCTGATGGACTGCATCCCAGAGTACTTAAGGAGGTGGCCTTGGAAATAGCGGATGCATAGACAGTCATTTTCCAACATTCCATTGACTCTGGATCAGTTCCTATGGAGTGGAGGGTAGCCAATGTAACCCCATTTTTTAAAAAAGGAGGGAGAGAGAAAACAGGGAATTATAGACCGGTCAGCCTGACATCGGTAGTGGGTAAAATGATGGAATCAATTATTAAGGATGTCATAGCAATGCATTTGGAAAGAGATGACATGATAGGTCCAAGTCAGCATGGATTTGTGAAAGGGAAATTATGCTTGACAAATCTTCTGGAATTTTTTGAGGATGTTTCCAGTAGAGTAGACAAGGGAGAACCAGTTGATGTGGTATATTTGGACTTTCAGAAGGCTTTCGACAAGGTCCCACACAAGAGATTAATGTGCAAATTTAAGCACATGGGATTGTGGGTAGTGTGCTGACATGGATTGAGCACTGGTTGTCAGACAGGAAGCAAAGAGTAGGAGTAAATGGGGACTTTTCAGAATGGCAGGCAGTAACTAGTGGGGTACCGCAAGGTTCTGTGCTGGGGCCCCAGCTGTTTACACTGTACATTAATGATTTAGACGAGGGGATTAAATGTAGTATCTCCAAATTTGCGGATGACACTAAGTTGGGCGGCAGTGTGAGCTGCGAGGAGGATGCTATGAGGCTGCAGAGTGACTTGGATAGGTTAGGTGAGTGGGCCAATGCATGGCAGATGAAGTATAATGTGGATAAATGTGAGGTTATCCACTTTTGTGGTAAAAACAGAGAGACAGACTATTATCTGAATGGTGACAGATTAGGAAAAGGGGAGGTGCAACGAGACCTGGGTGTCATGGTACATCAGTCATTGAAGGTTGGCATGCAGGTACAGCAGGCGGTTAAGAAAGCAAATGGCATGTTGGCCTTCATAGCGAGGGGATTTGAATACAGGGGCAGGGAGGTGTTGCAACAGTTGTACAGGGCCTTGGTGAGGCCACACCTGAAGTATTGTGTACAGTTTTGGTCTCCTAACCTGAGGACGGACATTCTTGCTATTGAGGGAGTGCAGTGAAGGTTCCCGGGATGGCGGGACTGACCTATCAAGAAAGACTGGATCAACTGGGCGTTCCTGACAGTCCCCCCAAAACCAATCGCAACCCTTACGCAGGAGCACGTGTAGCAGCTCCAACAACGTGCTCAAGTTCGGCAGAAAGTTCCCGAAATAGTTCAACA